>NC_041389.1:324557966-324641018 GCF_002162155.2 Triticum dicoccoides
ATGAATTTGTTCCCATCCTTACAAGTTTATGTATCAATTGTGGTATTAACTCAAACTAAAACTAGCTAGTTCGACATTGTAGGTTAGTTTCAGTGCTGCTCTTGATCGCATTTGTATAGCTCATCTTCTGCATTCATCTAGTCTCGAGCAATCAGCACATCACAAAGTACTAACTTAGGAGTGAAAGCATGCAGATAGAACCCCTGCCGAAATGGTTCTGAAACTCCAAGCCTTCAACGTTGGGAAGAAGACTGGGGCAAGCCATTTGAAACGATTCTTGATAGCCGCAAATGCCCGCTCAACTGTTGTCCTTAGTGAGGAATGACGGTGGTTGAAAAGCTCTTTTGGAGATTTTGGGTCATTGGGACCTTGAAACTCCTGTAGGTGATAGCGAACACCTCGATAGGGCGGCAATATGCCCTTCCTGGTGGCATACCCAGCATCAGCCAAATAATACTTTCCTACATACAAAGTTGAATACCACCTAGAGTTAATTTACTATGTTTAGACTAATAACAATTTTTAATAGTGTGATTACCTTCTGGAATTTTGAGACCGTTTGGACGAGATAGGGCATCGTGCAATACGGCAGAATCATGAGCTGATCCCTCCCAGCCTGCTAGAACATATGTGAATCTAAGATCAAAGTCCACGGCAGCTAGGACATTTTGTGTGGGATATGGCTTGCGGCCCCTAAACCGGTCCACATATTTTGAAGACACACGTGCCCTGATATGGGTGCCATCTAGTGTCCCTATACATCCCTAGTAAAAAAATAAAGCATGTGTGAATAAGAATGAACTTGGTTTGAAAACCAACTAGTACAGCACACTGGTTATAGTTACCTCAAAGTAGGGATAAAATCTGTTTGGGTTGCTAGTAATCTTGGCATGTGTATCAGTAGAACGAGTGCAGATTATTTCAGGTGCTAGCTTCACAAGGGCTCGTAGGACGTTGTTAAAATATCTACTGACTGTCTCTTCAGATCGCCACAATGCAAATCCTACAGTGGAATGGGTGTGATATTACCCTACGATTTTCAGAAACATAACTACCTGCTCCTCCACGGACACATGAACTGTGTCAACCAAAAGCTTTTTGTCTCTAAGGTGAGCACGCAGCTTGTAGAAAACAGCTGGATACATCCTCAGCTGGCGCAAACATGTCGTTTCTAAGGTGTCAATCAGCCTAATTAGTTCACCACTCCTCCAAATATCCCTCTTGACAAGTGGAGCATACTTGAGACGTTTCTTTCTCTCTTCTCTCTTGCTCCACCAAAGGACTAACATTACGAAAAGAACAACTAGTGTGTGTTGCCTCCACACAGAGTAATATAGATATTGTTGTTGAGAATTATCCATCTGAGTAAAGATAAGATGCGTAAGTATAAAAGAAAATGGAAACCAATACAAAGTACGAGGGCACATGTTGTACAGATATGCTAGTATCAATTAGTCCATCATAATCTTTAAGCAAGATATTTAGCTTAAGGTACTGAATAATCTGAAAGTAAGACAGACCACTACCCCTCGCATCTAGAAACAAAAAGCACCTGTGTCTACTTGTGGATTCAGATGAGCGCATGGCATGTGATTGGGTACAGTGCACACGCTAACATCAACGAATTTCACAAGGGGATGAAGACGAAAGACATCAGATTTGGGCACCAACTAACCTGATTTCTCCGTCGGATCTGGTCTGGCTCGTCGAGGACTTCCTGCCGGAGCAAGAGATCGCGGAGGTCTTCAACCGCTTCCAGTCGCCGGGGACGGTAGGGGTGATGGACGGGAGGGTCGCCAGGGGATGGCGGCTAGGGCGGAGGAAGACGAGAGGAAACCCTCGCGGGGGAACTATGAGGGGCAGGCGGACGAGTGGTGGGGGCAGGGGTTGGCGATTGGGGAAAGGTCCCCACGCGCCAATTTTTGGTACGCGCCAATAGTTGGCTCGCCAAATTTTGGCCGCTAACCAATTAGCCTCATAGTCGCTGTCCGTTCAATTAACATTAGCACGACGTGAGACGACTGATCGCCTGAGCGCCTGATCGTATTACACTTATGTTATCAACAGTAGTACTTGAAAAGAATTGTTGCCGGTCGCCCATGTTAATTTCAGAGAAATGACACGCTCATCTCTGTTGCTGGCCATCTCGATCACACCGGTATGCATGTGAGGCTCTACTGTTGATCGTATTCAGAGAAATGGATTCCTTTGCTTAGATCCTGTAGCCAGGCAACAATTCTTTTCAAGTGTACTACTGTAGATAACATGAGCGCCTTTCAACACGCTTTGGATCAGGCGCTCATGTCTCGTGTGTTAAATGTGAGGTCGCGGCGCAGTGGCGGAGATCGCGAGGTCGTATTCACCCTTCTGCCCTCGTCAGATGAAGTCCAGAACACAGACTGAGTGATCTAGCTGTAACACTAACCTCAACCCCCTTTATTTTTTCTTTTCTGCCAGATTGTATAAGGTCTTGCATGTCCTTGAGTTCAGCAGTGCTCGGAGGCGGATGTCGGTGATAGTTAAGGACGAGGAGGGGAAAACATTTATCTATAATAAAGGTGCTGACAGGTTAGTATCTTCAATAATCTGATGCACTAAAGCTGATGACATGATGCATCTATTCTTGCTCTATGTATTTGTACGATGGCTATATCTTGACTCGTTCTCAACACGCGCAGTATAATATATGAGAGGCTGTCAAACTCTGAGAGTACGTATGGTGAAGCGACGCTGAAGCACATAAATGATTACGCTGATGCTGGCCTGAGAACACTAGTTCTGGCATACCATCAACTTGCAAGGCGGCTGTGCTGGTTGAAAATTCCCTTTAGAGTACTTCAATAGAGTGAACAACGAGGATGGAGAGCTCTGGCGATGCCGTTGGACGCGCGGGCCGTCGCCGCCTGCGCCGTCTCCGCCGCTAGCGCTCCCCAGAGTCCCTTGCCGGACCTCCCGCCGGCCTCCCCGCTGCTGGCCACCTCCTCGCTGGTCCCGTCACCGTCCTCGCCGGCCGGCTGGTCCGACCTGGTGGACAAAGACCCGGTCTCCCCCGGCCCCGCCGTGCGCTTGCCTGCCCCCCTCCCCTCGATGCCCCGTCTGGCTGCGCCGCCCGTCGTGGCCGGTGGCTCGGCTCCCCTCGTGCGGAGCCCTGCCTCTGGCTCGCGGCGACCGCGGCCGACGGCACCGGGGAGGGGCGGTGTGGTGCAAGCTGCTACCTTGCGGGCCGGCGTCGCCCGTTGCCGGCGTAGACGTTCCTGGGGTGTGGCTGGCCGCTCTAACCTCGGCCTGGCCCGCTCGTCGTGGCGCCACTCTGCCGGTGCATCCCCCTCGCGCTGCTCCTGGCTCCGCCGGTGACATGCCGCCCCGGTCCGGTTCCGGCCACGGTTGCACGCGCTTCCCCATCCCGCCCGTTCATCGGGTCGTTTGTATCCTCCTCCTGCCGTTTCTCCGCGCTCCGCCCTTCCCTTCCCTCCGGCCCGGCGCCCTCCGGCCGCTCCCCGCCTGGGACGGCGGCGGCGGCGGCGGCGGCTCCCTCCCGCCGTGGGGAAACCCTACAGGAGGCGGCCACTCCCCGCTCCGCTCGCTCCTGGGCCGAGGCCTGCTGGGCCGTTGCCCGGCTGGGCTGGCTGTGGCCTTGGACGGGCATGCGTCCGCTGGGCTGGGTCGGACCCTTGTTGCTGGGCCTTCGGCGTGCCCTAGGCCTGCCCTAGGCCTGCATCCCCCGACCGGCCATTTGGCTCCCCAAGGATTTCCCTCGTGCCGCGTCCTCCCTCCCCGCCGCCTCCTCTTTCTCGACCGACTCCCTCCCCCGCCTCCGGCCGCCACCAACCCTCCTGACCCCGCCCGCCCCCCACCGCCGCCGCTCCCTCCCCTCCTCCCCTCCGCCCTGGGCCATGACCCGCGAGTGGGACGACGGCGAGGCACGGCGCAAGCGTCGCCCGGATGACCGCCGTGACCGTCCCCGCCCCTCCTCGGATGTGCTCCGCCGAGAGGAGGAGCTCCGCCGCGAGCTCCGCGAGCTCAGGGACGACCGGCGCTTGCTTGGCCGCCGGGGTCGGTCTCGGTCTTCTCTGGCCGCCTCGGGCCACCGTCGCTCTCCCTCCCCTGGGTCCCGTCACGGCTGGAGTCCCCCCCTCCCGCTCGTCCCGCCCGGCTTCACCGCGCCACCAAGCCCCGCTCCCTGCTGCTACACCCCGGAAGTATGTGCCCCCACACACGGCGACACCATCTGGCCCTTCCGCCCCGGCCTCGTCCGCCTTCGCTGCTCCCGGTGCGGGCCATCTCCGCGGCTGCCAAGGGCCAGCCAAGAAGAAGTGCCGGCGTGGTCAGCTTCGGGGTGCCGCGGCTGCCACTCCCGCCCTTGCCCCGGGCGGCACGATCGCTGATGGCCCCGTCTCCGGGCTTCCTCGTCCGCTTTGCTTCAATTACGGGGTGGCGGGCCACTCCCAAGTCAACTGCGTCAACCCCCAATGCTGCTACATCTGCAAGGATCCGAACCACCCCGCCCTCCTCTGCCTGGATCGCCTGGTGACCTCTGAGCTCATGATGTACGGTCATGGCATCGAGGGGCTTGGCTTCTTCCACCTTGAGGTTCTCGACGTACCACCACCCTCGCCCTCCCTCCAGGCGATCGTTATGGTGGTCGATGAGGTTGCCTCGCCCGAGATGATCGAGGCCGAGCTCAACCACCTCTACCGTTGCCAGTGGGACTGGGCGGTCACTCCCACTGCCGGCCACATCTCCTCTGTGGTCTTCCCTGACGCCATCAGCTACGGCTACGCCACCCATAGTGGTCAGATCACCCTCGCCCTCAATCAGCTCGTCGTCAACATCTCCGAGCCGATCCTCGACCCGAAGACGGTCGCCATCTTGGACACCGCTTGGATCCTCGTGGCCGGGCTCCCAGACATCGCCCGTTCGGAGGCTGTCATCCGCCAGATGTCCAGGATCCTGGGCAAGGTGGTGGTGGTCGACGAGCTTTCCCTCCGCAAGGAGGAGGTAGTCCGAGTCAAGGTCAAGTGTCTGGACTCCTCCAAGCTTCGGGCCACCATCCGGGTGTTCTTCAACGACCAGGGCTTCGACCTCCGGATTGCCCCCGAGCCGCCCAACCACGTGGGTCGCCCCCGCTTCTCGGACGACGGCCCCCCGGGGCCAACCCGGGAACCGGTGGTGACTACCACGGCCGCCACCACCCTCGCTCTCGCCGCTCGGGAGATGAGGAGGAGGGCTCGAAGGACTCGCGCTCCCGCTCTCCGTCTCCGACACCTCCTCCCCCGGCCGCGGGAGGCCGCAGCCGCCAGGCCCCGCTCGTCCCTCGCCCCGCTGATCCGCTTCTCTCAGTCGTCCCCTCGGACGTGGCGGCCTTGCCATCCGACGGAAGCGACACTTCCAGCGACGGCCTGGTGGTGTTCCCGACGTCCTCTTCTCGCTCCCCCGCCGACCTCCTCCCTGCTGAGCTTGGGCTGGGGGAGTCTCCCTTCCCTTCCCCGGATTCCCCTGGTCCTGCCGAGGCCCTCGCCTCGCCGGCCCCCCTGCTGGTGAGGTGGCCGCCTCGCCGGTCCTGTCCCCGGGCCCGTGCCTGCTCCTGCCGCCCCCTTCGGTGGACCACCCACCGCAGGTCGCGGCCTCTCCGCCCTCACCGCTGCCCGTGGTGGACCCGTCCCCCTTCCTCGCCGCCCCGTCGTCGCCTACTTCACCGTCTCCGCCCGGTCTCCTCGGCTTCACCGGGTTGGTGGCTCACCCCGCGCCGGTGTTCATCCCCGTTGCGGTGGTTGAGACTTAGGTTACCACCCTCGGTGGCCTCCCAGCCGCCCCCGCCGTGCTCCGTTGCCTGCTCCCGCAGAGGCCGAGGCCGGTCTTCCTCCTCGCCGGTGACAGCCTCGCGCCGTAGCTCTCAGCTCGACGCTGCCCGGCCGGTTGGCACTCCGGCGCTGCCCATCCACGCTCGGGCGGAGCTTCGGGCCGCGGCCCGGAACCTGGAGCCAGGTACCCCCGTCGTATCCTCCTCTGCAGCTACCTGTTCTTTTTCTGCGCTTGAGTCTGTCCCACTTGGCCACCTTGCGAAGGTCGCGGCCGACTCCGCGATCATTTTCAGGGGGGAGGTAGCTCCCACGTTAGTCCAGATCGCGGCCATCCAGGCCCGTGAGCTGCTTGATGGCAAGCTGGCGGAAGCGCATGCATCCCTACTCTCTCCCCCTGTTCCTTCAGCACACGTGGTGGCGGCCGCCCCGGCCACACGTCGCAGAACTGGGGCGCTCCCCCCGCTGGATGCTGCAGAACCTCGTGGTCGCACGCGCTCCAGTACTTCCTCCCTCCGCGCTCAAAGCGCTTCTCGAGTCTTGGGGTCAAGCAGCCCCCCGATGGCACCTTAATGCGTGCCCTCTTCTGGAACATCCGCGGCTTCGGCCATGATGGTCGGCACCGCCAATTGATCGAGTACTTGCGAGACGAACACATTGACATTGTCGCCATTCAGGAAACCATGCGCACGGAGTTCTCGCTGCCCGAGCTGGACCGCCTTAGTCCCCACCTCTTTGCGTGGCACTAGCTCCCTTCTAGTGGGAGTACCGGCCACTCTGGGGGCATCCTTCTCGGTGTGAAGGATGCCACCTTTGAGGTGGGTAGCATGGATCGGGGCACATTCTTTGTGAGCATGGAGCTTTTCGAACGGTCCCTCAACTTCAAGTGGGAGGTCATCATCGTCTACGGCCCGGCCGACCATAGTAGGTCGGCCGCTTTCCTTGATGAGCTTCATAGGAAGGTCTCGACGGCCTCGCTCCCCGTTGTTGTTGAAGGTGACTTTAACCTCCTTCGGTTCACGGAGAAGGAGAGTAATGAACATGTCAACTTTGCACAGATGCAAATGTTCAACGACTGCATCGCGGACCTTGGCCTCCGTGAGATAGATCGGGTTGGTGCGAGATTCACCTGGACCAACCGGCAGGCTTCCCCGACCTAGTCCGTTCTAGACCGAGTCCTAGTTTCCCCCGAGTGGGATCTCCGGTGCTCTCTAGCCTCCCTTCGGGCGATCACCTGAATTGGCTCCGATCACGTCCCCCTCCTCCTGTCCTCCGCCGACGAACGACCGCCGATTTCCCCTCGATTCCGTTTTGAGACATCCTGGTTGTCCCAAACTGGTTTCGTTGCGGCGGTGGCCGCGAGTTGGGTTGAGGTGCTCGCCCACCCCCATCCCCGCCCCCTCGGCCATTGACGTTTGGCAGTTCTGTGCTAAATGGGGACGGCAGTTCATGAAGGGGTGGGGTGCCAACCTTGGGCGTGATCTCCGCGAATGCAAGAAGGCCTTGTTGACTGCCATCCATGCCCTTGACCTACGGGAAGATGCTGTTGGCCTCTCCCCCGGGGAGTGGCTTTCCCGCTATGACTTAGAAGACCAGCTCTCCGTCATCTACACCAACGAGGAGGCTACTGGCGCTTGCGCGGCTCCCAGAAATGGGTCCTGCAAGGGGACGCGAACACTACTTACTTTCAGGCCATTGCTAACGGCCGCCGTAGGCGTAACACCATCCCACTCCTTTGGGATGGTAGGACTCTCCTTCAGTCCCCTAGTGACATTAGGGCCCATGTTGACGGGTTCTATCGGGCCTTGTTCTCCCCGCTCCCCGGAGCGGCCTCTCCCTTGCCCTCGATTGCTGGACTGGTAACCACCTTGTCTCCGCCGCAGAGAACGTGGCCCTCACGGCCCCGTTCTCGGAGGACGAGGTCTGGGCCGCCATTAGTTGCATGAACCCTTCTTCGGCTCCTGGTCCGGATGGCCTTCCGGTTAAGTTCTTCCAGTCCTTCTAGAATGTGATTAAACCTGAGATCATGGCCATCTTTGATGAGTTCTACGTTGGGTCCATCGACCTTGGTCGCCTTAACTATGGGATCATCTCGCTCATCCCCAAAGTCTCCGGGCCTCCGACATCCGCCAGTTCCGGCCAATCACGGTGATCAACGTGATTTTCCGGATCCTGGCCAAAGGGTACGCCAATAGGGTGACCCGGTTGGCCGATCACATTACCCACCCCAACCAGACCGACTTCATCCAAGGGCGGTACATTCTGGATGGGGTGCTGGTCCTCCACGAAGTCCTTCATGAGGTCCGGTCTAAGCGCCTTAGGGCGGTCTTCCTTAAGATTGATTTCCATAAGGCATATGACACTGTCAGTTGGTCCTTCCTTCAGGAAGTTTTGCTCCGGAAGGGCTTCGACGAGTGCTGGATCACCCGCGTAATGCAGATGGTGACTTGCGGCCGCACTGCCGTGAACATCAATGGGGAGATCGGCCCTTACTTCCCCACCTTATGTGGGGTCCGTCAAGGCGATCCCTTCTCCCCATTCTTGTTCAACATGGTGGTGGACGCTCTTGCCGCCATCCTGGATAAGGCTAAGGCTGCGGGACATATCCGTGGGATCACTCCCCACCTAGCTGGCGGGTCCGGGATCTCCCTTCTCCAGTACGCCGACGACACCATCATCATGGTCGAAGGCTCGAAGATGGACATCTCCAACCTCAAGTTCCTCCTCCTATGCTTCCAACTAATGTCTGGCCTTAAGATCAATTTCGATAAGAGTGATGTGATGGTGATGGGCTATTCCCCTGAGGAATGTCTGAGCATTGCTAACCGCCTCAACTGTCGTTTGGGCTCCTTTCCCACGACCTACTTGGGAACGCCCATTAGCGATTCTAGGCTCACCGTTGCGGACTTGCGCCCGACCGTGGCCAAGCTGCATACGCGCATTGAGCCCTGGCAGGGTAGGTGGCTTTCGAAGGCTGCCCGGACGATCCTTATCAACTCCTCCCTCTCCAGCCTCCTCTTGTTCCTCATGAGCTTCTACAGCCTTCACGAGACGCTGCACCATGAGATCACCAAAGTCGAGTCTCGCTTCTACTGGGCTGGTGACAACAATAAGCAGAAATACCATATGGTTAGCTGGCCTGACATATGCAAGCCCCGGGACCAAGGAGGACTAGGTATCATGTGCTCGAAGCGCATGAATATTGCCCTCCTATCCCGATGGCTTTGGCGCATTTCGCAAGGGCACGGCGGCCTTTGGTTAGATATCATCCGGAATAAGTACCTGCGCGGACAACCCCTTGCTTTCTGTCAGCGCTCCGGCGGATCCCAATTTTGGCAGTCGATTGTCCAACTCCTCCCGGTCCTCCGCATTGGGACATCCATCTCGGTTGGGTCGGGTTCTGCGACCCTGTTCTGGTTCGACCGTTAGGCGGGTGATTCCCCCTTCGCGGCATGATTCTCGACCTCTTCTCCATTGCTGTTGACCCAACCATCTCCGTCGAGAGGGCCCTTATTGACTTAGGGCGCCTCGCCTTCCGGAGACCGTTCGGTCCTCCGAAATCCGCCGCTTGGCGCGAATTGCTTGATTGCATCGCCCTTCACGAACCGGCCGTCGACTCGGGCCCAGACCAGGTTAGGTGGCGTCTTGAACCCTCCGGCCAATTCTCCATCAAGTCCCTCTACCAGACCATTGCTCCCTCCATCGCGCCTCCCCCCTCCCGGCGGTTTGGTCCATCCGTCTGCCTTTGAAGATTCGGATCTTCATGTGGCAATGGATCCATGGACGGATCCCGTCTGGGGTCGAGGTCCACAAGCGCAACGGCCCTGGGACTGGCCTTTGCCCGCTTTGCGATGTCCCCGAAGACTCGAATCACATCTTCTTCACATGCATATCTGCTCAGTTTCTATGGAGCTGCTTTAGAGAGGTGGTCGGTGGCAATTGGTGTCATACCAACTTCCCCGACCTTTTCGACGAACTCCAGCTCTCCCCCCTACTATCTCGCCACACTAGATGGCTTGAGATTGGGGCGCTAGCTTGGACCCTCTGGACGATCCGCAATAAACTCATGATCCAGCGCATTCCTCTTTGGCGGGCCACTTACGCTCTATTCAAATTATCTGGTTTCTTGCACCTCTGGCGGCCGCTTAGCCGCCCCTCGGATCGGGACGCCATCACCGCCTTCATCGCCGACCTCCGATCGATGGTCGTCCGTCTGTCGCCGCTTGCTCCCCCGCCGCCACCGGAGCCTGACTAGGGCTGCTGTCAGTCGCCACTCCCGCGCCCCTTGTGTTTCCTTTTTTAGGGCTTGTTGAGTTGTGCCCTCAGCAGAACCTTTATACTTTGTGTCGTGAGACTTGGGTGTGTGTGTGTTGAACTTTGATTGTATGTGTATTCTTGGCGGTTTGCTTTATATATAAAACGGGGCGAAAGCCTTTTTCGGTACCATCAACTTGAGGAGATCGAATACGCTAAATTCGAAAGGAAGTTCACAACAGCTAAGAATTCTGTCAGCACTGATCGAGATGAGCTAATTGACGAAGCGGCGGATTTGATAGAGAGGGATTTGATTCTGCTTGGCGCCACCGCCGTTGAGGACAAGCTGCAAAAGGGGGTGAGTAAATCTTATCTTCTTTCTTGCTGTAAAATGGAACCGTCCAAAACTTCTCTTTGATTTGCGCATGCTAATTTCCCTTTTTCTAGGTACCTGACTGCATCGACAAACTTGCTAAGGCTGGCATATGGGTGCTGACGGGCGACAAGATCGAGACCGCCATCAACATGGGGTATAGCATCTCTCCTGGATGTTTTGATGCTTATAGCGATATTTGGCCAATTTTATGAACTTAAAATCAGATGCTCTTTTTCACAGATATACCTGCAGTCTATTCAGACAAGGGATGAAACAAATAACCATCGCATTGGATACAACAGATATCATTGCCTTGAGAAAGGTGGTGACAAAGGAGCCATTAACAAGGTAGATAAAGTATTGCTGATTATAGTTACCGAGTCCTCTATCTAGTACACTGACCAATTCTTATGTATTTTACACTATCTGTCGGTTCATTTTCGGTTCTCTAGTGCATTACGTTTGGTAACAAATTAACTACATGACTGCCTGCATATTGATCAAACACTGGTCTATTTCAGTTAATGCTAATACTATCTGCAATGCAGTTTCAGTTAATTAAATGGTCGTGCTAATGTTAATTGAATGGACAACAACTAGATCTTCGAACAGACGCGAGGTGGATTTCAGGCCGAATTAATTCAAGTGCTCTCCTGTAGTGCGGGTTGATTAGGCAAAACGGCAGGGTGTGGTGAAGTTGTATTCTGCAAGTTTGGAACTAAAACATTACATGCCATGCAAGAATGCTTTTACCTCTTCGTATTTGGTGTAAGTTATCGTCTCTTTTTCTACCCAGCACCGTAAGCTACTGTGCAAGCCAAAGCTGAGCAAAAGCAAAGGATCTGTTGTGTCCGTGCTGCAGAGGCTGACCAAAAAGCAAAGGTGGACCGGGCAGAGCAGTTGAAGCTCTCTAGTCTCTACCCTCGTGAAGATGCCACGGTAACAAGGGGAGCGGAGAGCATGCGAAGCCGCGCGCTCTGCTGTTCGATGACCGTAGCGTTTGTTCTAGTACTTCGCACAGGAATGCAGTTTCCGGTCCGGTGCAAGTACGTGTTTATCTACTGTCACAGCTCTGGTAGGGGCAAAATTTCGTGTTTTGAACTTTTTTGTAAGAAATTCAAGATCTGACACCGGCTGTAAATTTTTTCGGGATTTGACCATTTTGCTACCGCCACCATCCATGACGGTAGGGTTACATAGCCTACCGCCACGACCCATGGCGGTAGGGTGCGACGGAGGGGGACAACGGCCGTTTGACTGCGCTGACGTGGACAAGTACCTACCGCCAGGAGGCCTGGCGGTAGGCTGTCTAAACCTACTGCCAGAGCACCTGGCGGTAGGGTGTAGCAGGGTTTTACCGTACAACCCTTCTGTAACGAAATGTGCAGGGGACCTGGCGGTAGGTTCACCCTACCGCCATGGGGCCTGGCGGTAGGCTGTGTGACCCTACCGCCAGAGTCCCTGGCTGTAGGGTCCTGTGTTTTCCAGTGTAATGTTTCTGTAACGAAAAATGGAAGGGCCCTGGCGGTAGGGTGCGCCATGGGGGCTGGCGGTAGGCTGTCTGATCTTACCGCCAGGGTCCTTCGCAGTAGGGTCCTGTGTTTTGTTATTTCTAGTTCATTTGGTTGTTTGTTTTCGAATGCAATATGACAACGATATCACAACAAGTTTTACAAATATGACAGCAATATCACATATTTTAAACAATTAAACTTGGGCATCACATTGATCCACATTAGATAACTTGTGCATATAACATTTCAAACGAACTTCAACGGAGTTCCACGTAGTAGCAAACACATAGATCCACAAATAGCAAATACATAGTTCCACGTAGTTTCATAACCACTAGACGAGTTCAACCAAACAAAGTTCAATCAAACTAAAAGAGCCAAGTATCGAAGAGCATAATCAGTTGCTCCTTCCCCTTTTGGAGGTACGGTCCTCATTACTCTTTGAACGAGTCTCTTCGGTCTTCTTCTTGGGCCGTCGAGGAACCGGTCTCTGGAAAGGGTCCGGACTCAGCAAATCCTTCTTCTTCGGATTCCTCTTCGGCAGCTGAGATGCTTGAGATGTTTGAGTTGGTGGAGGTCCATAATCTTCATCGCACTCCTCTTCCCCGTTGCTCTCATCCTCCTCCTCCTCCTCTTCTTCATGTGTGGCCTCCTCATCCTCATCCTCTTCCTCCTCCTCCCCAACCAACCTAGACGACGAGGGAGCATGGCTGATAAGCTTCAACTGACCCAGCTCCAACACACCCAAGCAGCCCTATCAGCTTGCGACAACGCTGCACGAACTTCTGCACTCACAGTGAAGCAAGGTCATAATAAGTATCAGATCGACTGATTGCAAGTGAACAAGATGCATTTGTTCCGAGGAGGTTGAAACTGTACCTTCATCGTCCCCCTGACTCTGGTCTCCGATTATACGCTCCCGGGAAGATCACCTAGTGCATCTGAGGCTTCAAAGATGCATCTGTTCAGCTCACTGGACTGCAATGGCATAAGTCAGTCACGATGACGAATAAAATATTTTAAATACGACCGTCGGTTCAAACTTACCACTCTGTTGATAAGGGGTGCAAACTCCCTAAATCCACTGTGCATGTCTGTGATGCCGGTCTGGTATGCCTGTTCATCGGGGTCATCCCTCTCCAGCTCCGCGATGTCTTCCGCCGTCCACCGAGGCCTGAGACGAAGACGGTGCTTCTGGCCATCATCGCACCACCTCATGTGTCGGCCCAGGTAATCATCCCAGTTAGTCACTTTCCTCTCCACGTCTTTACGGAACTTCCGCCGGTTCCACTCTGTCACATGATTCTTATGCTCCTCTCCCCAGTCTGTGATTGACTGATTCTTCTGCCGGCTCATCCTGCAAGGCATAAGCAACAAGAATCATCATAAGCGCAATAAGATCATCATAAGCAACAAGAAACATGATAATCGTAATGAAATCATGGGCACGGAGAACAAAGAGCTCATAGGTGGAGCGCGTGGCCGCCGATATCGGTGGGCTGGCCCGATGGGGTATGCTGATAAATCCCAAACTGCGTGGCCACACGTTGTGGCAAGTGCCACTCGACGGCGTACACACAGATCATGGGCATGATGCACCGCCAGAGACCACGGTCCGCATCGCACATCACGTTCAGATCAAAGTCCCACTCTCGGTCTTGTCGATACGGCCACCAGTTTACCTATTACATATACCTTGGTAAGTTCGCACTCTCGGTCAAAAGTGGAATCAAAGAGAAAGGTGTTGAGCGAGTTCATATACCTGCGTATGCGTCAAAGCGTCCAACTCGTTCATGTAGGTCTTGTACGAAGTCTTGTTTAGGCTCGTGTAGAGTTTGACAACGTCCCACTCGTAAGCTATGGTGGGGTTTCGAGTCTCGTCGCCGTCTTCGCCATAGTCTTCTCATGGGCGTCTTCGCAACTTCTCCGGACGCCCCACCGGCAGCCGATCCCACATCCAAATGGAGAAGGCCCAGACAAAGCCACCCATATTGGACTTGTCTCCCGTCCTCTGCGTTGCGTCGTCAAGCTGCAAAACATCAAATGAGGATCAGATATAAGAAAATGTCATGGACACACTTTCGTAGGTAGGTAGGCAATTAGACACTCTCTTACCGAACGGTATAGGTAGGCGAGAGATGCGGTCCCCCAACTGTACCTTGCATCCCAGTCCGCTAAGAAGAACAGATACGCCCAGTTGGCAGAGTTCCTAGAGCTGTCTGGAAACACGACCTTCGAGAGAATATACCACAGATAGGCCCTCGCGTACAACTCCACAGTCGCCTCATCTGCGCCTTGGGGGCATGTCTTCCGGTGCTCCGAGACCCAGATCAACGGCACACCAGATGTACGGTTACTCTTGGCACCGGGGCAGTCGCCGATGAGGGTGGTGACCCTCTCAATCCAGTTGGCCCTCTCCACTCGACCGGTGAGTGCATGACCCTCGATCGGCATGGCAGTAATCATCCCCCAGTCCTCTAGGGTCACCGTCATCTCCCCGCATGGCAGATGGAAAGAATACATCTCTTTCTTATTAAGAACGACATAAATGTTGATTTTCGACTCTCGGGAGTAGGTAAGGGGGACTATGCCCAATAAAATAGGGACTACGGTAGGCATGAAATGAAACTTCTTATCTTAGGTACGGAATTCCTCCACATTAAGACACCAACCTGTCTTCGGTCGCCACCGGTCAATCAGAGCTGTGAGAGCTGCATGGACAAGCGTCGGTGACTGACGCTTGAACTGCAACACGAAACCCAACAGACGGGCTTTCTTGAAGAACGGCACGTAGCGCTCGTCGTAGTCCATATGCCCATGAACCCCATGACCCCTCATGCGCAGTGGCTGGAGCATCTATTAAAAAGTGAACGCCAAAAGTTAGGAAATCATTTTCATCAATCCGAAAACTTTGATCAAAATTTCATTCATATCACTTACCTCTCCGTTCTCTATGAAACGGGCACGATCACCATTGTCGAATGCCCAGTCCAGCATGGAGTACCGTTGGCCGATGTTGTCCGCAAGAGGTGGCCGCCTTAATAGAGTTTCATAAACAAAAGCACCATAAGCATAAGCATACACAAACAAACAATGAACTCAAAGCATATTAAAATAAAAATTTAAGCATATTCCTCCAACAACATCTACTACACATGATGGACCAAATCATATCAACATGCATCATATAAAAAAAAACCTCCAACATACATCATATATTTTCCAAACAACATCTTCATATCATCATATCAACATGCATCATCAAACTAGGGTTCATCTTCACACTAGATCATATCATCATATCAACATGCATCATCAAACTAGGGTTCATCTTCACACTAGATCATATCATCATATCAACATGCATCATCAAACTAGGGTTCATCCTCATATCAATATTACATCATAATTTTTTTAACAAAAAAATTATGAACTAGGGTTCATCTTCACACTAACATATGAACTATTGATTAGAGTTCATATCCAATACCACTACTTACTAAAGAACTAAGAACTACAACTACAATCAATCTTAGGTGAAAAAAAAATCCAATCTAAGTTAAAAAACATGAGGGATTTCAAGCAAATAATGCGTCGAATCGGAAGCAAGTTCGCAAAAACTAATTGGAGGGATCGGAGGAGCTTATGGTTCTCTCTTCGGAGCCATCTCGATCTGCCAAAACGGTGAAGAAAAAGGTGAAGATCGGAGGGGGAGAGTGGAGGAGATGAGAGAGGGAGAGAGCGGCGCGACTTGGGGGAGAAAATGGCAGAACTGCCGACTTGGGGGAGGGGAGGGGTGGGGAGAAGGGAAGGGGCGCGGTCTCGGGCGAAATAACTGCCCCGCACCCTACCGCCAGGGTCTCCGGCGGTAGGTTTACACAGCCTACCGCCCGGGCCCCTGGCGGTAGGGTGCGACGGCGCCGTCTCCGCGTGCTGACGTGGATAAGTTTCCTACCGCCAGGGTCCCTGGCGGTAGGCTATGTAACCCTACCGCCAGAGGCCCTGGCGGTAGAAAAAAGGGTCAAATCTTGATTTTTTTGCAACCGGGGTCAGATCTTGAATTTCTTACCAAAAAGGGTCAAAACACGAAATTTTGCCTCTGGTAGGCTGGCAGCCAAAGCTCTGGTGAAAAGGGAGGATTTCTTGTCTCCACGCTTCACAACTGGGCAGCTCGCTTAGCTGTATAGGCCTTGATCCCTCGTTCCTTGTCCTTCTTGGTCTGTCAGATCGCTTGACAAGGCTGAAACAGAAACCGCTGTAAAAATAGAGACCGTGATAACCGATGGTCTCCGTGTTTTTACCTGTTCAAACAGTTTTCGGGGTGACGTTTTACTAGTCGCAATCCTCTTTTGGCGGTCGACTAAAAAGAGCTGATTATTGTAAGCTGCTGCAGCTACTTGGCTTGCGAGTTGCGACGCTGCCTGACCGAAAGGGCTGGGGCTGAACCCATATGATTCAGTTTTTTTTTCAATATACTCGCCATTTCTAGGTTTACCTGAAGTGGCATGATCTATCAAAATGTCTACTCAGTAAGATTGGAAGAGTGAGTACGTTCCGGTTTTGAAATTCTAAACAAAATCGCATTTGTTTAATGTTCTGGTTAGCAGACTAGTCGTATTCTTTTCTATTTGGTGCAAGTCTAATTCACTGTGCCAGCACCTGCTACTCTGGTAGAAAAAGCTGAGAGCAAAACAAGGTCTTCCAGTCTCCATGCATGCGAACAATCTGATTACCAGTAAGCAACAAGGCCATGCTCATCCTCATCCTCAGCCTTCCAACACAAATTCACGAAGCATGCAGTGTCTGCTCATGACGCTCTTGGCGAGAAGACCACAAATAGTGTATAAAAGAAAAAAAATAGTAAGCGGTATAATGGTGTTCAAAATGCCTATAAAGCAAGCAACAACTGATGGATGGTGTTTCTTATCCCATCAAACAATCTTTGTTTTCACCCGCGAAAAAACTCTTTTCGTTCGAAACTAGGTCAAGCCACTTTCTCTATCGGATAAAAGAAAACAAGGTCAAGCCTCCCATCCTCGGATTCAGAAAATCATAGACTTGGCTCTGGTGGAACCAACCCACCAAGGTCCAAGTCCTAGACACTAGCACTAGTACTCGCATTTTCTTAAATTTATTTCAGACTTTTCAACTATGTTTGTTCACTTTCCCTAAAAAAAACTATGTTTGTTCACTGGGAGGAAACAATATCGTCGACTACGAGGCATCTATGATGATTTCGTCAATCTCAAGATGTTGTGCCAGCTTAGTATCCCGAAGGTGTTCATAGGAATGAGTGTATGTGCGTGTATGTGAGCATTTGTAATTGTATTGTGCTAGAAAAAAGGAGAGCCAACTCTACAACACAAGGTTAAGGGTGACCTGCGTACCCTTTAGACATCTCCTCCAAAGTGACTGTCGTCGAGAATCCCGTTTCTCCTTCGATATGGGATTGGAGGCCTCCTCCGATTCATCTACGAGGGATTCTCAGGCCCTTAATACTCGTGGAGAAGATGAGCTAGCGCATCTTGTCCCGCTTCATGCGTGGAAAATGGCAAGTAACAGCACGGCGAAGTGTGGGGTTGACAGTGACAAGGGACCACAATGGGCAAGGAAAGCCAATGAACATAAGGATGGCGAATGTGGCACCTCGATCCGCATGGAGCAGGGGGCCTTCACACGTCAGCCCAGGATAACACCTGACGCACGACAGGTCCATGATACAATATTCCAGGTACAATAATATTCATCAAATACATGTGTATATGATTACATCATTGATGAATACAATTATCTGGCATAGCCCTAAGGCTATTTAAATGGCAGCGGAAGTCTATTTACATGGCGGCGGAAGTCTTGGTTTGACAGCATAACAACTCTGGCTGGGCTCCACAACTCACAGGACTAGCAAGATTACGGCCTAGCACGACGGAACAAGCGAACAATTCAGGCACGACCTACAAAACTGGGATGACACGCCAGTTCAGTACATTGAATGTACTTGCAAGAGAACCAAAAACATAGCATCCAAACAAACAGATGACAAAACAAGAAACAAGCGTTTGCAACAACCTATCTCATAGAAGAAACTAAGCATGGCATGATATTAAGTGGAGACATGGATCAAAATGAGCATGAACAACATCATGGCATCTACTAGCATGGCAATAGCATGGCATATCAAACTTACTGCTAACATGGCAACGACAAAACATAGCATAGCATTTCAATCATAACAAGACGTAATCTAAACATGGCATAAGTTCAGTCAAAAGATGGCATGGCATCATGAAACTATGCTGAAAATAAACTACCCATCATATCCAATGCAGACATAACATGTTAACTTTATGCCACCATTTCTTGTTCTACCATGGTTCTTTAAATGCAAATAACAACACATTTACTCATGAAATGCAACCAAACTTGTGCACCGAGTCCCTCAGACTCTCTTACCAACGGGTTGCCTCGCAACCAAGCGATGATCATTCACGGATCACAAACGAAACCACACTTGGTTCAACACTCACCGAGACCTCGTCTTGTGATCATATCAACACATCATCGTGAATACTCACGACTATCTCATAGTCCAAGTCATCACATTATTTTATTGCACATTATTCATCAATTTAGTTATTTCAGGTTTATCCTCCATTTCGACCGAGACCTGATAGTGTGATCTACTACGAACTTGTGCCCATGACCGAGGACGCGGCTATCGATAGATTTAACACACACACACTCTACAGAGGTAGAGCACTTTAGCCACACCATAGAACCCATGGCCTCGTACTCCTATTCGGGTGGACCAACGGTGTTCCGACAAAACTGATCTACTGCCATGACACTCTCCCGGCCATTCCGACCAACACCCCTCTGGGCTTAGTCTTGGGTGACCCAGCCTACCAAAGGAAAAACTACCACCGTCGTGGCAAACAAAATGGTCCCAATCGGGGACAAAGCGCGCAAAACAACTCAGGTTCACAAGGTTTATGACCTCCTACTTGATCAGGGTAGCGCGTGCCCATAAGCTTCCCTCTTTGGAGGCACCGGCGAGAGGCATGGCAATAGACCCGTTAGGGCCTGCCCATACCAAGGCAAATGTGGCTGCACTGGAAAAAACTCGATTTGGTGGCACTATGACATCCCAGTGATGACAGAGGATGTTTTTTTATTAAGTCATATTATTAACTTCTCCATCATCAGTCATCATGCGAATATTTTTAACATGAATGCAACAACTAACATGCAAATACAAATGCAGTAACAACGTCAAGCTTTTCAAGTGAACAATGATAGCATATGAAACATGGCAATATCAAGTACTAACATTCTCATCAGTGTAACAGAATCATCATAACAACGATACTACTAACATTAAACTGGACAGAGGCATGATATTATCAGTAACAACATCTAGCTAGCATGTCAACTTATGAAGGCACAAGCATGCAAGTCAGATAACAAAAACATATAGCACGACTGAAATAACAGCAGACGGAACAGACATGAAACTACTGCAACTAAACACACACACACAAGGTGCAAGCAAAGTCAACATGCAAGTTCGGGGCTCATGATAAGAGGTTGGCTTTCCTGGGGGTCGAGGAATACTCCGGGGATGGGTGCGATCAATTCTTGGAAAAACTTACCGGAGCGGGGTTCGCTCTTAAAGGGGTTGAATTAGAGCAAGGGAAAAATGGGTATTTTTAGAATGTGCAAACATCAAGAAAATATTCCCATCGAAATGAGCTCGATGAACACAGAACGTGAGCGTTGGAATCACCTCAAATGGAGTTACGGTTGCAAAGTTGTGGCCGTTCATTCGTTAGGCAAAAAACAAACAGCAATTGTATGTTGCTATCCTTAACGGGCGAACGTTCACAAAGTAACCGCTTCGGATGGCGGGGCTGGGCTGAAGGTGCACTTTCTGAAATACGCTTTCACCCAAGGAAAGCGCATTCCAGCCGTAGCCGCAGCAGAATAAGCTTTCTCCAAGGGAAAGCACATTTCCCGAAGGCGTCTCCACTTATTCCGACGTGGCCAGCTGGGCCACGCCCTTCTCTCGCTGACGAGCAGGGCCTGTTGGGGAACGTAGTAATTTCAAAAAAAATTCCTACGCACACGCAAGATCATGGTGATGCATATCAACGAGAGGGGAGAGTGTTGTCTACGTACCCTCGTAGACCGAAGCGGAAGCGTTGACGCAACATAGAGGAAGTAGTCGTACGTCTTTCCGGTCCAACCGATCCAAGCACCGTTACTCCGGCACCTCCGTGTTCTTGGCACACGTTCAGCTCGATGACGATCCCCGGGCTCCGATCCCGCAAAGCTTCGAGGATGAGTTCCGTCAGCACGACGGCGTGGTGACGATCTTGATGTTCTACCATCGCAGGGCTTCGCCTAAGCACCACTACAATATGACTGAGGTGGAATATGGTGGAGGGGGGCACCGCACACGGCTAAGGAACGATCACGAAGATCAACTTGTGTGTCATGGGGTGCCCCCTGCCCTCGTATATAAAGGAGCAAGGGGGGAGGGGGCGGCCGGCCTAGGAGGGGGCGCGCCAAGGGGAGTCCTACTCCCACCGGGAGTAGGACTCCCTCCTTCCTTGTTGGAGTAGGAGAAGGGGAAAGAGGGGGAGAGGAAGAAGGAAAAGGGGGCTGCGCCCCTTGTCCAATTCGGACCAGAGGGGGGGCGCATGCCTCCTTCCTTTTGGCCTCTCTCCTCTATTCCCGTATGGCCCAATAAGGCCCATATACTCCCCGGCGAATTCCCGTAACTCTCCGGTACTCCGAAAAATACCCGAACCACTCGGAACCTTTCCGATGTCCGAATATAGTCGTCCAATATATCGATTTTTACTTCTTGACCATTTCGAGACTCCTCGTCATATCCCTGATCTCATCTGGGACTCCGAACTCCTTCGGTACATCAAAACTCATAAACTCATAATATAATTGTCATCGAAACCTTAAGCATGCGGACCCTACGGTTCGAGAACAATGTAGACATGACCGAGACACGTCTCCGGTCAATAACCAATAGCGGGACCTGGATGCCCATATTGGCTCCTACATATTCTACGAAGATCTTTATCGGTCAGACCGCATAACAACATTTTCCCTTTGTCATCGGTATGTTACTTGCCCGAGATTCGATCGTCTGTATCCAATACCTAGTTCAATCTTGTTACCGGCAAGTCTCTTTACTCGTTCCGTAATACATCATCCCGCAACTAACTCATTAGTTGTAATGCTTGCAAGGCTTAAGTGATGTGCATTACCGAGAGGGCCCAGAGATACCTCTCTGACATTCGGAGTGACAAATCCTAATCTTGAAATACGCCAACCCAACAAGTACCTTCGGAGACACCTGTAGAGCACCTTTATAATCACCCAGTTACGTTGTGACGTTTGGTAGCACACAAAGTGTTCCTCCGGTACACGGGAGTTGCATAATCTCATAGTCATAGGAACATGTATAAGTCATGAAGAAAGCAATAGCAACAAACTAAACGATCAAGTGCTAAGCTAACGGAATGGGTCAAGTCAATCAGATCATTCATCTAATGATGTGATCCCATTAATCAAATAACTACTCTTTGTCTATGGTTAGGAAACATAACCATCTTTGATTAATGAGCTAGTCAAGTAGAGGCATACTAGTGACACTCTGTTTGTCTATGTATTCACACATGTATTATGTTTCCGGTTAATACAATTCTAGCATGAATAATAAACATTTATCATGATATAAGGAAATAAATAATAACTTTATTATTGCCTCTAGGGCATATTTCCTTTAGGGCCCAGGTCTCCTTCTCTCTCCTCCTCTCCTCCTTCTTCCTTCTCCTCCTCCGTTCTTCTTCAGCTCGCGACACAGGCAGCAGAGGAGGTCCGGGTGGCGGCGCCGTCGTTGCCTGGCGATGCTAGGGGGCCGGTCGTTGAGTGCATTGGCTCCTCCACTCCATGCTGTGCCCATGGGTGGCCGCAGAATCGCTCGGGCCGGCCTGTAGCACCGGGGCCAGGAAGGACCACGGCGGCCGATCGCTGCGAGGGGAGGGGCCGCGCCGGCGGGGCTCCTCCGCCGGAGTTGAGGGAGGCGGCGGTCTTCGGGATCCAAGGAGGAGGCTAGGGAGCAGCAAGGTGGGCGGGGGAAGGGCCACGGGCAAGAAGTGGCCGAGGGGGATCGGCGGCGATGGCTCGGCCATTGGAGTGGAATGAGAAGCTCCGAGGCTTGGGGAGAGAGTTGCGGGTGGTTGGGGACTGCGAGGGAGCTCGAGGTCACTCTTAAATAGCCGAGGGAAGGCTCGAGATGGAGGGGGTGAGGTGGCACGCACGCGGCTACGTGTCCTTGCTCTGGCGACGAGCACGCACGACCAAGGGTCATGGGAAGCGATGGGAAGGCGACGAGGAGGAAGCGGCCGAGCAGCAGAGGCTCACGGAGTCGGGCAATGCTCTCGGACGAGAGGGAGAAGTGGACAGGAGCGAGGAAGAAGACGATGCCCACGGGCGCACACTGTTCGGTCGTTGGCACGGCTCATCGGAGAAGCATACGAAGGGGGAGAGGGGTCCAGGGGGACAGCGACGACGATGCTGAGCTGTGTGACACTCTGGGACAAACCAAATCCAGCCGGAACAGCTCTGCCGAAGCCAACAGTGGTGAGACCACCATTTTGGCCGGCATTTCCCGTGGTCACTGATACGTCTCCGTCGTATCTACTTTTCCAAACACTTTTGCCCTTGTTTTGGACTCTAACTTGCATGATTTGAATGGAACTAACCCGGACTGACGCTGTTTTCAGCAGAATTGCCATGATGTTGTTTTATGTGCAGAAAACAAAAGTTCTCGGAATGACCTGAAACTCCACGGAACGTCAAGTTAAAAATAATAAAAAAATCCTTGCCAAAGATGAAGACCAGGGGCCCACACCCTGTCCACGAGGGTGGGGGGCGCGCCCCCTGCCTCGTGGGCCCCCTGGAGCTCCTCCGACGCCAGCTCCGACTCTATATATTTGCTTTCAGGGAGAAAAAATCAAGGAGAAGAAATCATCGCGTTTTACGATACGGAGCCGCCGCCAAGCCCTAAAACCTCTCGGGAGGGCTGATTTGGAGTCCGTTCGGGGCTCCGGAGAGGGGGATTCGTCGCCGTCGTCATCATCAACCATCCTCCATCACTAATTTCATGATGCTCACCGCCGTGCGTGAGTAATTCCATCGTAGGCTTGCTGGATGGTGATGGGTTGGATGAGATCTATCATGTAATCGAGTTAGTTTTGTTAGGGTTTGATCCCTAGTATCCACTATGTTCTGAGATTGATGTTGCTATGACTTTGCTATGCTTAATGCTTGTCACTAGGGCCCGAGTGCCATGATTTCAGATCTGAACCTATTATGTTTTCATGAATATATGTGAGTTCTTGATCCTATCTTGCAAGTCTATAGTCACCTACTATGTGTTATGATCCGGCAACCCCGAAGTGACAATAATCGGGACCACTCCCGGTGATGACCATAGTTTGAGGAGTTCATGTATTCACTATGTGTTAATGCTTTGTTCCGGTTCTCTATTAAAAGGAGGCCTTAATATACCTTAGTTTCTATTAGGACCCCGCTGCCACGGGAGGGTAGGTCAAAAGATGTCATGCAAGTTCTTTTCCATAAGCACGTGTGACTATATTCGGAATACATGCCTACATTATATTGATGAATTGGAGCTAGTTCTGTGTCACCCTATGTTATGACTGTTACATGATGAACCGCATCCGGCATAATTATCCATCACCGATCCAATGCCTACGAGCTTTCCATCTACTGGTTTACGCTTATTTACTTTCCCGTTGCTACTGTTACAATTACTACAAAACACCAAAAATATTACTTTTGCTTCCTTTACTTTTGTTACCGTTACCATCACTATCATATTACTTTGCTACTAAATACTTTGCTGCAGATACTAAGTTTCAAGGTGTGGTTGAATTGACAACTCAACTGCTAATACTTGAGAATATTCTTTGGCTCTTCTTGTGTCGAATCAATAAATTTGGGTTGAATACTCTACCCTCGAAAGCTGTTGTGATCCCCTACACTTATGGGTTATCAAGACTAATTTCTGGCGCCATTGCCGGGGAGCATAGCTCTATTCTTTGAGTCACTTGGGATTTATATCTGTTGGACACTATGAAGAACTTGAAAGACATTAAGACAACAATTTATCCCTCAACTACGAGGGGAGGTAAGGAACTGCCATCTAGCTTTGCACTTGATTCACCTTCTGTTTTGAGTAAGCTTGTGACACCTAAACCTGCTTCTGTTAATCATTTGGATATGTTGCATGTTATTGATGATGCCACTTCTGCTATGCATGATACTTATGATGAAACTACTTCTATGCTTGATACTACTGTGCCCCTTAGTGAATTTCTTGATGAACAAATTGCTAGGGCTAGAGAGAAAGAAATTATTGAAACTGATTATAATGATGAAAGTGATGATGAAGATAGGCCTGTTATTCCTGAAGGTTATGTTTTTGATAAAGAAGCTTCTGCAGCTATTTTAGCTTGCGTAGATATTCGTGAACTCAAGAGGCTATTAATTAAATGGAACAAGGAATCTCTTAGAGATAGAATGAAACTTGACCCTGCTTTTGCTACTTCACCTATCTGTGTTGCCGATAAGGATTATGAATTTTCTGTTGATCCTAATATAATTACTTTGGTTGAATCTGATCCTTTTCATGGCTATGAATCTGAAACTGTTGTGGCACATCTTACTAAATTAAATGATATAGCCCCCCTGTTCACTAATGATGAGAGATCTCGTTACTTTCATATCCTTAAAATATTTCCGTTCTCATTAAAGGGTGATGCTAAGATATGGTTTAATTCTCTTTATCCTGGTTGTGTGCGTAGTCCCAGGATATGATTTATTACTTCTCTGCTAAATATTTCCTTGCTTATAAGAAACAAGCTGCTTTAAGGGAAATATACAACTTTGTGCAAATTGAAGAAGAGAGTCTCCCACAAGCTTGGGGGAGGCTTCTCAACTAACTCAATGCTTTGCCTGATCATCCTCTTAAGAAAAATGAAATACTTGATATCTTTTATAATGGACTAACCGATGCTTCCAGAGATTACCTGGATAGTTGTGCTGGTTCTCTTTTCAGGGAAAGAACACCGGATGAAGCTGAGATTCTATTGAATAATATGTTGACAAATGAAAATAATTGGGCACCTCCTGAGCCAGCTCCTGCTCCAATTACTGAGCCTATTCCTAAACCAACTCTGAGGAAGAGAGGTGTTCTATTTCTCAGTCCTGAAGATATGCAAGAGGCAAAGAAATCTATGAAAGAAAAAGGTATTAAAGCTGAAGATGTTAAGAATTTACCTCCTATTGAAGAAATACATGGTCTTAATTTACCGCCTGTTGAAGAAACATATGATCTTGATCCATTACCTATTGAAGAACCTCCTGATCTTGATAGCCCGACACAGGTAGTAAAGGTAAATTCTCTCTATAGATTTGATGAAGGTGATATTCCTCACTATAAGTTTGCTAGGCAATGCTTTGATGAGTTTGATAATTTTATTGTCAAACAAGAAAATTTCAATGCTTATTTTGGTACACAATTAAAACAAAATACTTATATGATTAAACACTTGGGTGACTATATGGCTGATGTTAGATGTGAACTTAAACTTGTTAGCAAACATGCTTCTATGGTTACCACTCAAGTAGAACAAGTACTTAAGGCTCAAAATGATTTGCTCAATGAAATGAATAGTAAGAAAAATGATTATGCTGTTAGAGTGGCTACTAGGACTGGTAGAATGACTCAGGAACCTTTGTATCCTGAAGGCCACCCTAAGATAATTGAGCAAGATTCTCAGAGAAATAATATTGATGCACCTAGTTCTTCTAAAAGGAAGAAAAAAATGATAGGACTTTGCAAACCTCTAGTGAACCTATTGCTGAACCACCTGAGAATCCAAATGATATATCTATGTCTGATGCTGAAACACAATCTGGTGATGAACATGAACCTAGTGAAAATGTTAATGATGATGTTCATGATGATGCTCAACCTAGTAATGATAATGATGTAGAAATTGAACCTTCTGTTGATCTTGATAACCCACAATCAAAGAATCAACGTTATGATAAGAGAGACTTTGTAGCTAGGAAACATGGTAAAGAAAGAGAACCTTGGGTTCAGAAACCCATGCCTTTTCCTCCCAACCATCCAAGAAAAAGGATGATGAGGATTTTGAGCGCTTTGCTGAAATGATTAGACCTATCTTTTTGCGTATGCGATTAACTGATATGCTCAAAATGAATCCTTATGCTAAGTATATGAAAGATATTTTTACAAATAAAAAAAGATAACGGAAGCTGAAATTTCCACCATGCTTGCTAATTATACTTTTAAGGGTGGAATACCAAAGAAACTTGGAGATCCAGGAGTACCTACTATACCATGCTCCATTAAAAGAAACTATGTTAGAACTGCTTTATGTGATCTTGGAGCCGGTGTTAGTGTTATGCCTCTCTATTTATATCGTAGACTTGATTTGAATAAGTTGACACCTACTGAAATATCTTTGCAAATGGCTGATAAATCAACTGCTATACCTGTCGGTATTTGTGAGGATGTGCCTGTTGTGGTTACAAACGTTACTATTTTAATGGACTTTGTTATTCTTTATATTCCCGAGAACGATAGTATGTCTATTATTCTTGGAAGACCTTTTCTGAATACTGCAGGGGCTATTATTGATTGCAACAAAGGCAATGTCATTTTTCATGTTAATGGTAATGAGCATACGGTACACTTTCCGAGGAAACAACCTCAAGTTCATAGTATCAACTCTATTGGAAAAATTCCATCGATTATATTTGGAGGTTTTGAATTTCCTCTTCCTTCTGTTGAGAAGAAATATGATATTCTTATTATTGGGGATGTGCATATCCCCGTTGAGGTAACATAGTGTTATTCAAAATTTCTCCGGTTTCATGTTATTCGGAATGAGTTTGTTAACAAGACCTGATCAACCTTGTTAGTGGATTTCTTTTGATGAGCATGAGATGGATGAAACTAGAAGCACAACCTTCTGTACCCTCTTTATATATTTTGTTATTTAGTTGAAATAAAGTAAAAATAGCATTTTTCTGTCTGTTTCCATGCAATATAAAAATACCCCGAAAATAAAAGTCCTCCAAATGCCATGCCAATTTAATATGATTTTTTCGGGAATATTTGAGGATTTATGGTACTGAAAGCACCGCGGGGGGAGCTGCCACCTGGCCACGAGGGTGGAGGGCGCGCCCTACCCTCCAGGGCGCGCCCCCTGCCTCGTGGGCCCACGGTGGCCCTCCTCCACTTATTCCTGCACCCATCCTCTTCTTCTTCCTCCCACAAACATGAATATCTGGTTCAAGCACAAGTTCTAGCTCACCTTGCTGTGATTTTCGATCTCCTTGCTCAAAGCACCTCTCACAAAACTGCTTGGGGAGATTGTTCCTTGGTATGTGACTCCTCCATTGGTCCAATTAGTTTTTGCTCTAGGGCTTTATTCATTGCAAGTTTGTGCTGCATAGGTGACCATGTTCTTGAGCTTGCATGTCAAATTTATATGGTTCCAAGTAGTTCTAATGCTTGATATAGGCTCTAGGCACTTGTAGGAGTATTTGCTATCAATTTTGTTGAGCTTTGTTCACTTTTGTTTGAAGTTACTAAAAATTTCAGAATATTTCAGAAAATGATGAAGAGACTTTTGAGGGGCTCATCGAGCCGAAGCTCAAAGGAAAAGAAAAATGAAGAAGCATATAGGCCCAAATATAATTTGCCTCGTACCGCGGAGATCCGGCCGTGTGAATGGCCTTCCGATGACTTCTTGAGACAAGCCGGGATTTAAGAGGATTTTTATTCATTGGCTGAGGTTGCTGGCCTCACCGACTTCCTCCGCGACCAACGTCATCAGTATCTCTTACTCACTAATACTTTTGTGCAAAACTTCTACTATTTTCCTAAGGAATCACCTCCTTCAGTAGAGTTTCATTTATATGATGTTGCTAAGAAGATGCCACTAGATGAATTTTGCGAGGTTTGCAAAATACCCTTCGAGGGTACTTTAGATGAACCACATCATAAGGATGTGGAAGAATTTATTAACACCATCACTATGGGAGAAACCAGAAAGGTTTCTGATGCAAGAATCACTAGTATACATTTTCCTGTTTTACACTACTTTGCCTTATTTGCTAGTCGTTGCTTGATTGGTCGCAGGAACTGTGGAAACCTTAGTGTTCCTGATATTATCATTTTGTTCCATGGTCTATACCGCGATAACACTGTTAGTATGGGAGGAATTATTGCTAAACGGTTAAGTTTGAACCGTACTAAGAGCCCCATCTTTGGAGGTATTTATGCTTCGCGCCTAGCTGCACATTTTAGCATACCCATTAGGCTTTATGAGAAAGAAGAAAAATTGCTGCCTAGTGCTTATTTAGATTATGAGAGTATGCTAGCGCATGACTTTATTGTTAAGGGCAGAGAAGGGGAGCTTAAATATAAATTGTACTTTAATAAACATCATCCTGAGACTATTACTTTGCCTGCTCCTTCTTTGTTTAATTTGTGTGAAGGTCCTTATCTCGTTTCATGGGCGACCGTTCAAGCCTACCGGAACCCTACACCAGCCCCGGAGCCGGAACCACTAGATGAGCCTCCATGACAGTCTGTTTATTCTTGGGATCCGGAGATGACTGCCAGCCAGTGGCAGTCAGAGTCCTCTTCGTCGCAGTACGACCCCGGCTACACCTACGGGTATCAGCCAGGCTATCCCTGGCAATGAACCAACTTAGGCCAAAAGCCTAATCTTTGGGGAGTATGTATTTCCCACCGACATTACATTTATGTTCACACACTCATTGCTAGATGTCGGTGCTCATACTCTTTCATTGTAATATCCATGCTAGTTTATTTTCTTTTTCTTGCTTTCTTCTTGTGTGTTTGTTAAACTTTAAGAAAAACCAAAAAATTAGTAGTAGTTTACTTTTCTTGCTGTAGTAGTAATAATTAAAAAAGAAAACCCAAAAATATTTCCCGTTCTTCTTTTGCTTGTTGGGAGCTTTCCCATGTAAATAGTTTTTATTTGTTTTCTTTTCTTTGGGGGTCGATAGGAGAAGACCATGATTAAATTGTTGAAGTGGCTCTTATATGCATTATTGTTGATGTATTCACTATGTGTTAATGCTTTGTTCCGGTTCTCTATTAAAAGGAGGCCTTAATATCCCTTAGTTTCCATTAGGACCCCGCTGCCACGGGAGGGTAGGACAAAAGATGTCATGCAAGTTCTTTTCCATAAGCACGCATGACTATATTCGGAATACATGCCTACATTATATTGATGAATTGGAGCTAGTTCTATGTCACCCTATGTTATGACTGTTACATGATGAACCGCATCCGACATAATTATCCATCACCGATCCAATGCTTACGAGCTTTCCATCTACTGGTTTACGCTTATTTACTTTCCCGTTGCTACTGTCACAATTACTACAAAACACCAAAAATATTACTTTTGCTTCCTTTACTTTTGTTACCATTACCATCACTATCATATTACTTTGCTACTAAATACTTTGTAGCAGATACTAAGTTTCCAGGTGTGGTTGTATTGACAACTCAACTGCTAATACTTGAGAATATTGATTGGCTTCCCTTGTGTCAAATCAATAAATTCGGGTTGAATACTCTACCCTCGAAAGCTGTTGCGATCCCCTACACTTGTGGGTTATCAGTCACTACCGACAACGCGCGCTCTGGCTTTCTAGTCCTAGCCAAACTATGTCTACAACATAGTCCTTCCAAGACTCATTAAAGAAGCGGTGAGTTCACGGGCAGAGGTGTAGGGAGCAGAGGGAAATAAGCTTCACAAGTTTGCTGTTGCAAACTTGGCCACATTCTAGAGATTAAACCAGAGAGGTTAACAGGCAAACTTGATGTCTGGGAGGCTTAGACGAGTAAGGACTACGGTCCTGGGAGTTATGAGGTAATTAGGACAAGAATATAGCATAGTTGCAGTGCAACTGCCAAATTATGTCCAGAAACTAAATGAGGAAGGGGCACTCACTAGGAGTGTTGGATTGGGCTGAAAATGATCATGGAAAGGTTATTTGGACATACAAAGATGCTGTAAAAGTTTCAAACCATTTGGAGCTTCCAAAGTGGTAATTGTTTCACAAGCATATCTTCTGCCACGAAACTTGGGAATATTCTAGGAAAATATTGGCTAAATGAAATGAGCCAAAATCTTGTGCAGATAGGTTATATGGATAGTAGAAGGCTTGGGAAAAGTTTCAGCCATAAGGGAGCATGATAAGATATACATGCTTCACAAACTACAAATTGGGGCAGAAAACAAGAATTGCTCGTGTGCTCACATAGTTCAATCAAATGAATTGAATTTAGGTGTAGGCTAATGATTTTAGATACTTGAGAATATGCAAAAGTTTCATCCCATTTGGAAACCCTATGAAGTTACTTCCTTCACCAAATTAAATTCTGGTCAAAAACTTTAAAAAATTGCACAGGGAGCTAAGATGAAGGGATTGACCTCATATTTGGTATCCATGGGTTATTTATCCATGTTAATCATCCTGCCAAATTGCAGCTCAATTGGAATTAGGAATAAAGCACTTTGCAAAATTTCAGAGAAGGCAGAAACTTGCATTGGATCAGGTGCCCAATTTCTAAACTGTAGAATCATAAGATTAGGATGGAACTAGTGATTATATAGCAAGGACAAGCTCCACAATTTATGTGGGAATTTTCTCTACTATAAAAATAGTAGTTCCTTAGGAAGTGGCAGAAATGAAATATTGGCATTAAATAACAAAAGGCAATTTTCCTTATTTAATTATGGCTAATATTTTTGCCAGAGCTTGAATTAGGCATAAATATCAACTCCGCCAATTTTCATGAATTTAGGAGATGGCTAGCTATGCCTTTGGATTTTATTCCTCGGAAATGCAAGAAAATGAATAAATCATAATTCAAAAATATTGCATGGGATTTGGCAATATTTTTGCATATCCAAGGGTTAGGAGGATAGGAGGGTCTCTGGGAACAGATGGGATGATCCACAGTTCAAGGGAAATGATGGCTCCTTTGTAATCACAAAGGGCACATTCAAATTCCAAAAATTTGGAATTAGGGTTTGAGAGGGTTTGAGATGATGCAAATGAGGCCTTGCCCACTGACAAAGACATGAACAAGATTTGGAAAGGTTGGAAATGGCAAGAATCCTCAGAGTCATCCAGCAAACTCAGGAAAGTTTTTTTGAAAATGATTGCCAGGAAGGAATAACAGCACAATAATTGATAACTACTCCGGGGAAAAAATCTCGAGGTTAATTTTTAACCCTTTGGTTAAATTCAAACGAGTTGGGGGCACCGATAATTGGTACACCCGGGGAGGGATATGGCAAACCTGGTTGTATCCACGGCTAGGGGTATTCGAGATCAAACTCTCGAAAAATTGCTAGATGCACCCCAATGAACAGTGGTTTCACCTGCTGACACGTGGGTCCAGGGCCCACTGGCAACCTCCTTCTTCTACCTCCGGCTTGCTGCTTCTTCATTGCTGCTGCTCCGCATGCGGCTTGGTGCAGTGCACATCTAGCTCCTAGGGTGATGAGGACCCTAGTACCATAGTGCGCGGTGTGCACGACACAGGTGCAGCGAACACTCACGTCGCGGGCAGGCACCTTGTCGGCACTGCTCGAGGATTCGCCTCCTGGACGCTGATGATCGGGCGACGAGCGGTTTTCCTGGACCTCGCTCACCGTACACCGGGGTTGGGCTATAAAAACGGCAGCGCGGCTCTCCTCCAACACAGCAACACAATTCCGCTCTACTACCTCTTCGGTTTGGGCGAGATCGAGCCGAGCTCCTTCGGTGAGGAAATGTTCTTGGTGGCGCTATGGTTGTTCCTTGCGGCGCTGCTGGGCACGCTGATCGGCTCGTCGATCCTCCTGCTGATTCTCATCAGGAATGATCTGGTTCGGGACAACGCGCGACTAGGTGCGGTGGCTCGAGATGCGGGAGAAGATGGTGCACTGCGTGGTCCTCCGCCACGCTTGATCCTTCGTCACTTTGCGCCGGCGGAGTAATTGTGTGCTACGGTGGAGCGGGGTGGTGATCTGCCTGCGCCACGCAAGGCAGTGACAGTGGTGGTGATGGGGTCCAGATGCAGATGAGGTGGCGGCACCAGCTCAGGAAGCACACTGGGGTACGGGATAATTTTGTGGATAGCTCCACGAAATGTAGGTGTAGAGGTAGAATCGGAGTTGAATTTTTATTGTGGTAGATGTACTGGATCGAGTGAAATAAAGTTGGCAGTGTTCCTCTAGAAATGAAATCGGGAAAAAGAATTAGAGAGGAGGAATAGCCAGACGAAAATGCCTCTGCGAGGTTCTAGGTCTAGAAATCTGGCACACAGGGTATGCATAGATAGAGAGGGATATAAGACTTTGCATTACCCCGAGTACTGCCCTAAATGTACTCATGGTTGAACCGGGTATTCGTGCAGTATGCAGTACAATCTAAACTAGCAAACAGACAGAGGCAGTAAACATGCAACGGAATAACACACCAGACAAATCATACTAAAGTGTTTTATTGCTAGTGGGTATATGTAATCCTGTTTTACATATACCTACACCAGCGCACATTTTATTATAGACTCGAGACGAGTCAATGTTATTTAGTGTATGTGCCCTATTGATTAAAATCTTGTTAACAACACAATGTCAACCCTGTCAAACATTTCTGCTTGACAAAGAGACAAGCAAAAACAACACAAAAACCAAAAGGAAGAAAGCAAACATAAACACATCATACGGGTTACAAACAGTGCAAGCATACAACAAAGCACAGACGCGCTATGCCTTAAAAGAAACAACTCATTCCGGGATACATAGTTCTATCCTCATATCGAGGATGAACAGACTGACTGACCTACTCGCAGAAACACCTGATTGCATGACTGAGGTCATGCAGAGGACTAGCCTTCCTAGGGCTCTCCGGGAGGACGAAGACTGAGTCAATCTCCATCTTCATCGTCCGACACTACTATGGGTTGGGGTTCGACTGCTGGGGGTGTGTCTGAAATTGATCCAAGCAAGTGCTGCTGGTGGATTCGGTAAAGAGCCTTGTCACGGGTGACGATGCTCGGTCTAGGCCACAACACCAGCTGAGAGGGTGCTACCTCTTGAACATGTGTTGGTTTTTCCTTGAAGAGGAAAGGGTGATGCAGCAAAGTAGCGTAAGTATTTCCCTCAATTTTTGAGAACCAAGGTATTAATCCAGTAGGAGGTTACACACAAGTCGCCTTGTACCTGCACAAACAAATAATAACCTTGCAACCAGCGCGATAAAGGGGTTGTCAATCCCTTCACGGCCACTTACAAAAGTGAGATCTGATAGAGATAATAAGATAAATATTTTTGGTATTTTTATGATATAGACTAGGAAATATGCCCGTGCGTTGCAACGGGAATAAAAAAATATCTTTGCGTCTAGAAAACACAATATGTAAAATTAAATAATGAAAAACCAGGTACTAATATGTCCTAAAGATATTTTAAAAATCACACTATGAAAACATCTGCCTGGAGTCTACACACTCCTCCGTCTTCATTGACCTTGGCGCCAGACTATTTTTCTTTTATCTATTTTGCATAAACTTAATTGTGCAAATAATCATTTTTTTCAACTATTATTATTGTTGTTATTTCTTTCTTGCACTATCTTATGTGTGCAGGTAATCAACTTCGACTGTGTCACGCGGTCAACTCTGTGGGCCGACGTTGTCGTCCTGCCTGCATCAATCAAGTTGTGGCGTCGCCTTAGTGCGCGTCCCTGTGTTAACGACTTTGGCTGCGTCACGCGTTCACCTCGGCGTGCCGACGTCATCATCACGCCTTGGCCGGACTGGGGGTTTCGCCTCGCCACATCGACCGTGCTATGTCACCACTTCAGAATGCCGAACTCCTCGCTCGGCCATCTCGCGACCGGCTCAGGGGCTGGGACCTCGTCCCGCCGCAATCTCGGCCTGCGTCATCAACATCGAGAACATTAACCAGCTAAGTCGCTTTCATGCTCAAAAACTTTCAGTTTTAAATTTTTTTTGGTTCAACCAAGCATTATACTTTTTTTTTGGCAAAGAGTTGTTTGTGAAAAACTTCCTTGTCAAAACTTTGTTTGTGACACACAAATTCAGATATCCTGTTTACTTGGGGGCTTCCTTTATAAAGCCTTTCCTATTGCATATGATTATATTTGTACGGCTTCATTCCTTGTTCGTGTAATACGCCACAATATGCACCATCTTCACTTGAGTGTTTCGTAAGCTGGGTTGCCTTGCTCCTGTGTTTACCCCTGCATTCCCGATTGTTCGGCTAGGGAGTAAAGGGAGCACCTCTGCGATTGTCACGATCGGGTCATCCGAGATCGGACCTTAGACTGGGTGAAGCCAAAAGCTAGCGCTCTTATTGTTTTCAATCATGGTCGGCACACAACGGAACTCATGAGTACAAAAAATCTATTGCACAAGTCTCATAGTAACAATGAGCAACCGAAGAAAGGTATCGGTGGGGGTACTATTTTCTTCGAAGATGCTTCTTACACTTCGTCAGTAATATAGCATAAGTTCCCTGAGCGCGCTTTGTCTGTTACAGCCTTATGGCCTGATTGCCTGGTTATCGGAAACACCGTCAATACTCTCGACAGGTGGAGTACATAACACTTTTCGGCCCTTGACCGAAGAGGGAGAAGCCGACGGTCGGTTAAGACGGGTTTAAAGTTCGGGTGAACACAAATATGATATAAGTAATTCAGTACATACAATCATTATACATAAAATTCTTTTACCCAAATCACTTGGGTGCTCTTAAATTTATGTGAGCTGTTTTATAATAAGTGTTCTTATTCTTAGTCGCTGCAAAGTCTTTTTCTATCACTCATTTTTCCGACGCGGGTGTGTGGTCAATAGCCGAGGAGCCTAATTTCTCTCTCAAAGCCGCTAGAGTTTAGTTTGCTAAACTGGCGTAACGAGAAGTACTCCGCCTTCGGGATAGGAGGTTGAAGCCGTAGGCTGACCCACTTGAAGTCTTGAGATAGGACGTGTCATGTTAAAAGATGACAGAAGCACAATTTTTTTAAGACCAATTTTTGGATTGGCACCGAACACTTGATCTAGTCCGGACGTCAAGTTTTTACTGATGTTTGTTGGTTTTCCAAGCCTATGGAACTTTTAAACTATTTGTGTGTTTCCAGCATAAGTCTCGTAGTGCAACACCGGACACCTATAAAGATTCGGCAAGAACATTCTCGGATATTGCTTTATATGCATTGGTTTCAAATTGTGTCTTTGGTCAATAGTTGGGTCGCCCGACTCCTGTGCTTACCCTTACGTTTTCGATTGTTCGGCTAAAGGTAAAGGGAGAACCACTTCGATTGTGCTTCCGGTTCAACTGGTCAAGTGCCTCAGTGCAGAAAGCCAAAAACTGAATGTCACAATAAGCGTAAACTGGTCAGTGATCCGATGATTGTGTTAAACTATAAGATCTATGGAGGTCACCCCGTGTTAAATGCTGGGCTATTCATAACATTGGACGAAGTGTTTACGGCACGACCTCGGCTGTCGCCGAACACTAACCGGGGCTAGTAACTAGCCTCCCAGCTTTAAGCTCCTATGACTAACTGAAAGTTATAAAACCCGCATATATGATTGCCTTGTTTCCGCTAACACAACTGCCTTCGGGCACCGAGACGTCGGCTAAGGGTTGTTTTGTTATTGCGGAAACACCCTGCGTAGAATCTACAAAGGGGTGGAAGCCAACGATGGGCCACTTTCAAATGATAAACGGTTGCAACGGAGTCAAAATAAACATATCCTTAGCGTTTGTATTCAATATACGAACGCTGCCTTCCATAATTCTCATTATAAATCCATAAATATGCATCAATTTGAATTAAGATTTTGGCCAAGCTAGGTTGCCTGGCTCCTGTGCTTACCCCTACGTTCCCTATTGTTCGGTTAGGCGGTAAAGGGAGCACGTCTGTGATTGTTACTACCGGGTCATCCGATTTAGTACCTCAGACTGGGTGAAGCCGAAAGCTAGCGATCTTAAAGGATATAATTGGTCGGCAAAGATGGAAGTGAAAATTTTGGTTCATTTAGACCAAAGAGTTCGGAAACTTTCCCCGAACTAAATCCTCAATATTTTCCTGCCACATTGATTGGAGGTGAGGTTTCATGATCATGGTCAGCATGAGGAAAGGAACCTATAGCGGGACTGTTTTCTTTGGAAGATGTTTCTTATTTTAACAAGTAATATAGCATATCTCTCCAAGTACCTTTGTTTATAAAACCGTATGGCCGGATTGCTTTGTTTGTCGTAAATCTTTTCCCTTCTAAAGGCTTTACAAAGTAGGACAAACACTCCTCACCTACTGGCCGAGGAGGTGGAAGCTGATGGTCGGTCAACAAAGTTTTGTACAATGCGGATCCAAGCATTAATGATGTCAAGTACTTGGATACATAGAATCATACTTTGTGATTTTACTCCGGATATCGATCCTTAATTCGACCACCTGTGCCCACATTAAGGCTCGGGGGCTACTGGGCTTCGTGCTCATTTTTTTATAAATATTAAAGGGCACATCGATCTCCTGATCTGGTGTTGCCACCCGACCAGTGGCTCGGGGGCTACTATATTGCCTATTCAATGCAGAAAATTCAAAGTGCATAGTGTTCGGCATGACCGAACAATGGACAAGCGCGCCTTCGGACAATAATAAGTACCATTTGGGACTTATCCGGCATCAAGCTGATATATCACGGTGGCTTCTGAAGACCCACTCTCAGGGGCTCGTCCGCCGATCACTATTACCTCTAATATAATACACTGCGTTTCTTTTCTTATGTATGCTGCCGAGCTAGGAGTTCATCCTCAGGCCGATTTCACAACCTGAGTCTCAGGAGCTACTAGGATCAGCGGTTTCATATTTTCCTTTAGGTGCATCTCGGATTTCAGGCCGACAGACACCTTGAGGGCTACTGGCAATACATCTCGTCAGCAAATAAATTTACCCACATCGGAAAAGAAATCCACAAACAATCAGCCCATGACCGAGGTGCTGAACCACCTCGGAAGCAGTTCGGCATATAGCTCGGATGCAAGTGGAGCCATCCTTAGAGGGCATTTCCGACATTAAGCTCGGCTAAACTCCTTCGACTTTTTTTTAACCAAGACATCTTGGATATAGTCTAGCGTTGGAGCTCGGATATAGTCCGGCGTTGGAGCTTGGACCTAGTCCGGCGTTGGAGCTTGGATACAATCCGGCGTTGGAGCTTGGATACAGTCCGGCGTTGGATCTTGGATGCAGACCGACATTGGAGCTCGGCTGCAAAAAGACACCTCAGATACAGTCCGACGTTAGAGCTTGGATACAGTCCAGCATTGGAGCTCGGATGCAAGGGGATGCCGCCACACAGGAACAACTTCAAACCCGAGGTGTGGCATAAAAAATAACAAGGCATTTCTAAAGGCCGAAAACTTAAAAGGGCTCCTCGGATACCCAACATGTAGACTCTTCGGATTCACTTCAGCGATCCTCAAGATCGAAGATGGGAAGATTTGTTGTACCAGTTTTTCAAGACAGGCGATCGAAGATGAAGAACAGTTTGGAAGAATCGGGGAGCGTCCCCAACTTGAAGACCGGTTCAAGGGGCTACTGACAGTGTCTTGGACTAGGGGGTACTCATCACGTCGTCTCCCGACGAGTGGGTCGGGCCGATGACCCCCATGGCGGTTCACTATTGGGCCAGTTCGGACAGCCCATGCCATATACAAGGGAGATCCCACAAGACTTGGCGCCCAAGACGAGGACTCTCCTAAACCCTAGGCCTCTGGTGTGTTATATAAACCGAGGCCAGGCTAGTCAATATACATCTAATATTCAGTACTACAATCTCGTGGTAGATACCTGTACTATGTATTATCCCCATATCAATACAATCAAAAGCAGAACGTAGGGTATTATCTCTTCAAGAGAGCCCGAACCTGGGTAAAATCATGTGTCCATGTTACCATCGCTCCAAGACGCCTAGCTTACGACCCCTACTACGAGATATGCTGGATTTCACACCGACAGCGGCAGAAATAGCAAATTGATAGGAAAATATATGATGGAAGATAGACCCGGGGGCCATAGGTTTCACTAGTGGATTATCTCAAGATAGCATAATCTACGGTGGGTGAACAAATTATTGTCGAGCAATTGATAGAAAAGCGCATTGTTATGAGAATATCTAGGCATGATCATGTATATGGGCATCACGTCCGTGACAAGTAGACCGAAACGATTCTGCATCTACTACTATTACTCCACACATCGACCACTATCCAGCATGCATCTAGAGTATTAAGTTCATAAGAACAGAGTAACACATTAGGCAAGATGACATGATGTAGAGGGATAAACTCAAGCAATATGATATAAACCCCATCTTTTTGTCCCCGATGGCAACAATAAAATACGTGCCTTGCTGCCCCTGCTGTCACTGGGAAAGGACACCACAAGATTGAACCCAAAGCTAAGCACTTCTCCCATTGCAAGAAATATCAATCTAGTAGGCCAAACCAAACTGATAATTCGAGGAGACTTGCAAAGATATCAAATCATACATATAAGAATTCAGAGAAGAAACAAATATTGTTCATAGATAATCTTGATCATAAACCCACAATTCATCGGATCTCGACAAACACAATGCAAAAAGAATTACATCAAATAGATATCCAAGAGAATCGAGGAGAACTTTGTATTGAGATCCAAAGAGAGAGAAGAAGCCATCTAGCTAATAACTATGGAACCGAAGGTCTGCGGTAAAATACTCACACATCATCGGAGAGGCTATGGTGTTGATGTAGAAGCCCTCCTTGATCGATTCCCCCTCCGGCGGAGCGCCGGAAAAGGCCCCAAGATGGGATCTCATGGGTACATAAGGTTGCGGTGGTGGAAATAGGGTTTCGTGGTGCTCTCGGATGTTTTCAGGGTATATGAGTATATATAGGCGAAAGAAGTAGGTCGGCGGAGCCACGAGGGGCCCACGAGGGTGGGGGGCGCGCCTCCCTACCTCGTGGCCGCCTCGTTGCTTCCTTGACGTCCACTCCAAGTCTCCTGGATTGCGTTTGTTCCAAAAATAACTCTCCCAAAGGTTTCATTCCGTTTGGATTCAGTTTGATATCCTTTTCTGGGAAACACTGAAATAGGCAAAAAACCAACAATTTGCACTGGGCCTTTGGTTAGTAGGTTAGTCCCAAAAATAAGTGCATAATAAAGCCCATTAAACATCCAAAACAGATAATATAATAGCATGGAACAATAAAAAATTATAGATACGTTGGAGACATATCAAGCATCCCCAAGCTTAATTCCTGCTCATCCTCGAGTATGTAAATGATAAAAACAGAATTTTTGATGTGGAATGCTATCTAGCATAATTCTCAATGTAATTTTGTTTATTGTGGCATGAATGTTCAGACCCGAAAGATTCATGACAAAAGTTTAATATTGACATAAAAATAATAATACTTCAAGCATACTAACAAAGCAATCATGTCTTCTCAAAATAACATGGCCAAAGAAAGTTATCCCTACAAAATCATGTAGTCTGGCTATGCTCTATCTTCATCACACAAAATATTTAAATCATGCACAACCCCGATGACAAGCCAAGCAATTGTTTCATACTTTTGATGTTCTCAAACATTTTCAATTTTCACGCAATACATGAGCGTGAGCCATGGACATAGCTCTATATGTGGAATAGAAGGGTGGTTGTGGAGAAGACAAAAAGGAGAAGACAGTCTCACATCAACTAGGCGTATCAACCGGCTATGGAGATGCCCATCAATGGATATCAATGTGAGTGAGTAGGGATTGCCATGCAACGGATGCACTAGAGCTATAAGTGTATGAAAGCTCAACAAAAGAAACTAAGTGGGTGTGCATCCAACTCGCTTGCTCACGAAGACCTAGGGCATTTTGAGGAAGCCCATCATTGGAATATACAAGCCAAGTTCTATTATGTAAAATTCCCACTAGTATATGAAAGTTACAACATAGGAGACTCTCTATCATGAAGATCATGGTGCTACTTTGAAGCACAAGTGTGCTAAAAGATAGTAACATTGTCCCTTCTCTCTTTTTCTCTCATTTTTTTATTTGGCCCCCTTTTTTTTCCTTTTTATGGCCTCTTTTTCTTTTTCCGGAGTCTCATCCCGACTTGTGGGGGAATCATAGTCTCTATATCATCCTTTCCTCACTTGGCACAATGCTCTAATAATGATGATCATCACACTTTTATTTACTTACAACTCAATACTTAGAACAAAATATGACTCTATGTGAATGCCTCCGACGGTGTACCGGGATATTCTGTGAATCAAGAGTGACATGTATGAAAGAATTATAAAGGTGGCTTTGCCACAAATACGATGTCAACTACATGATCATGCAAGGTAATATGACAATGATGAAACGTGTCATAACAAACGGAACGGTGGTAAGTCAATATATCTCGGAATGGTTATGGAAATGCCATAATAGGTAGGTATGGTGGCTGTTTTGAGGAAGGTATATGGTGGGTGTATGATACCAGCGAAAGGTGCACGATATTAGAGAGGCTAGCAATGGTGGAAGGGTGAGAGTGCGTATAATCCATGGACTCAACATTATTCATAAAGAACTCATATACTTATTGCAAAAATCTATTAGTTATCGAAACGAAGTACTACACGCATGCTCCTAGGGGGATAGATTGGTAGGAAAAGACCATCGCTCGTCCCCGACCGCCACTCATAAGGAAGACAATCAATAAATAAATCATGCTCTGACTTCATCACATAACGGTTCACCATACGTGCATGCTACGGGAATCACAAACTTTAGAACAAGTATTTCTCAAATTCACAACTACTCAACTAGCATGACTCTAATATCACCATCTTCATATCTCAAAACAATCATAAAGAATCAAACTTCTCATAGTATTCGATGCACTTTATATGATAGTTTTTATTATATCCATCTTGGATGTTCATCATGTTAGGACTAATTTTATAGCCAAAGCAAATTACCATGCTGTTCTATAGGACTCTCAAAATAATATAAGTGAAGCGTGAGAGATCAATAATTTCTATAAAATAAAACCACCACCGTGCTCTAAAAGATATAAGCAAAGCACTAGAGCAAAATTATCTAGCTCAAAAGATATAAGTGAAGCATAAAGAGTATTCTAATAATTTCCGATTCATGTGTGTCTCTCCAAAAAGGTGTGTACAGCAAGGATGATTGTGGTAAAATAAAAAGCAAAGACTCAAATCATACAAGACGCTCCAAGCAAAACACATATCATGTGGTGAATAAAAATATAGCCTCAAGTAAAGTTACTGATAGACGAAGACGAAAGAGGGGATGCCTTCCGGGGCATCCCCAAGCTTAGGCTTTTGGTTGTCCTTGAATTTTACCTTGGGGTGCCATGGTCATCCCCAATCTTAGGCTCTTGCCACTCTTTATTCCATAATCCATCAAATATTTACACAAAAACTTGAAAACTTCACAACACAAAACTCAACAGAAAATCTCATGAGCTCCGTTAGTATAAGAAAACAAATCACCACCTTAAGGTACTGTAATGAACTCATTCTTTATTTATATTGGTGTTAAAACTACTGTATTCAAACTTATCTATGGTTCATACCCCCCGATACTAGCCATAGATTCATCAAAATAAGCAAGCAACACACGAAAAACAGAATCTGTCAAAAACAGAACAGTCTGTAGTAATCTGTATCAAACGTATACTTCTATAACTCCAAAAATTCTGAAATAAATTGGTGGACGTGAGGAATTTGTCTAATCATCTAAAAAAATCAACCTAAAAGCACTCTCCAGTAAAAAATGGCAGCTAATCTCATGAGCGCTAAAGTTTCTGTTTTTTACAGCAAGATTATAAAGACTTCACCCAAGTCTTCCCAAAGGTTCTACTTGGCACAAACACCAACTAAAACATAAAACCACATCTAACCAGAGGCTAGATGAATTATTTATTACTAAACAGAAACAAAAAGCAATAAACAAAAATAAAATTGGGTTGCCTCCCAACAAGCGTTATCATTTAACGCCCCTAACTAGGCATAAAAGCAAGAATAGATATAGGTAGTACCATCTTTGGTATGCAATCCATAAGTGGCTCTCATAATAGATTCATAAGGTAATTTAATTTTCTTTCTAGGAAAGTGTTCCATGCCTTTCCTTAACGGAAATTGGAATCTAATATTTCCTTCTTTCATATCAATAATTGCACCAATCGTTTTAAGGAAAGGTCTACCAAGAATAATAGGACATGTAGGATTGCAATCTATATCAAGAACAATAAAATCTACGGGCACATAATTCCTATTTGCAACAATAAGAACATCATTAATCCTTCCCATAGGTTTTTTAATGGTGGAATCCACAAGATGCAAATTTAAAGAACAATCATCAAATTCACGGAAACCTAACACATCACACAAAGTTTTTGGAATCATGGAAACACTAGCACCCAAATCACAGAAAGCATAGCATTCGTGATCTTTAATCTTAATTTTAATAGTAGGTTCACACTCATCATAAAGTTTTCTAGGGATAGAGACTTCTAATTCAAGCTTTTCTTCATAAGATTGCATTAATGCATCAACGATATGTTTAGTAAAAGCTTTATTTTGATCATAAGCATGAGGGGAATTTAACACGGATTGCAACAAGTAAATACAATCTATTAAAGAACAATTATCATAATTAAATTTTTTGAAATCCAAAATAGTGGGTTCATTGCTATGTAAAGTTTTGACCTCTTCAATCCCACTTTTACCAATTTTTGCATCAAGATCTAAAAACTCTGAATCATTGGGACGCCTTTAAACTAAAGTTGACTCTTCTCCAGTCCCATCATTATCAGATTCATATTGCAAAACAAAGATTTAATAGGAGACACATCAATCACTTTTAGATCTTCATCCTTATTACCTTCTAGCTCTTCCAGTTTGGCGGCCATCTTATTAACTAAGGTGGCGTGCTTATCCGAAATTTGGGCTATTAAATTTTCAATATGTTCAAACTGATATTTCAAACCATAAAACTCCTTAGACATATCATCAAGCTCTTTATTCATGTACTCCATAAAGCTTTTTTGTTCTCTAAGCTCGTTTCTAAAGAAATTATTATGCTCAAATTGCAAAGTCATAAAGCTTCTAACGTTCTTTTCAATTTCTTCCAACCTTCTAAGGTGAAGATCAACGTTTTTAGGCAAGGCCATCACGGCAAACTGGCACACAAGAAGCAAGAAAAAGAGGCAAACGAAAAAGAGGGCGAATAAAACGGCAAAAGTGAAGTGGAGGAGAGGAAAACGAGAGGCAAATGGAAAATAATGTAATGCGAGGATAAGAGTTTGTGATGGGTACTTGGTATGTCTTGACTTGTGCGTAGATCTCCCCAGCAACGGCGCCAGAAATGGCTAGTTGCTGGGAGATCAAATCTCGACTTGACTTGGCGTAAGCCTCCCCGGCAACGGCACCACAAATGCTTCTTGCTACCTCTTGAGCATGCATTGGTTTTCCCTTGAAGAGTAAAGGGTGATGCAACAAAGTAGCGTAAGTATTTCCCTCAGTTTTTGAGAACCAATGTATCAATCTAGTAGGAGGGGGATGTCTCCCACCTCCACCCCGCCGCCACCTTAACCCTGGCCCTCCACCCCACCGGCAATCAGCCCACCTGACCGTGGGTTTACACATCTGATCGCACCACCCTCTCCGGTGCATGTTGCTCTCCTTGTTGGTTGTCTTCTCCATGGAGGTGCATGCTTCCATCTCCTTGGGCTTGGACTTTAGCCCGGGGATGGCTTTGGCCGCTGAGATCCAGCGCACGATCAACAGATCTGTGCATCCGACCTCTGACTCGGGTCACTTCACGATGGTGGTCTCTTTTTCCCGGCACTCTTTTCGTCTGGATGAGGATAATGTTGGCCTCGCTCTTGAATCTGCAATTGGTGGTTATTGCTCTCATCTCAAGGTATCGTACCTCAATGATCGAGTTTTTTCTTTCTTGGTTTCCTGCAAGCAAGTGGGGTTTTTCATTCTACATCAGCGTAGTTTTGTCTGCGATCATTTCAAGTGCTATTTTCATCTTTGGGGCCATGGTGGTCCAGATTGGGCGAAAGAATTTTGGCTCTGGCAGGGTGAATGCTAGCAGGAATGGACCCTAGTTAGTCCAACAAAACATAGGGTTTTACTTGGGATGCAGGCCATGAAACATGTTCCTAGTAAATCTTCTTTGCGTTGTAGTTCTACCTCTGGTCACCCAAAGAAAAAACTACGTTTTGCTACGTTCATCAACTATCCTGCTTGTAAGGAGTATAGTTATCAACCCACTCCCTCCGATGTGTTGACGGTCCGTGAGGCTGGTTATCATGTGTTAGCACAAGAAGCCTCAGGCACCTCATCGCCGGTGATGGCCATGGCTAGCTCGCCGCCTCCGGCGATCCTTTTTGGTTCGTTCCAACTATCCCCGGAATCTTCGCTGTCTGTTGGTGGCAACCCCGGATCTCCTGCTGGTTTGAAGTTTATTGGACCGGACTTTGTGGACATTCCGGATTCTCCACAGTTGGAAAGTCTTGGGCCTACACCTCAGCCCAATTCCTCCTCCTCTTAGCCCATTGAAATTTCTGATGATGAAGAGGACAACTTGGCCCACCGCGACTCCACACTTTTCGAGCAATTCTCTCCATCGCCGCAGGAGGTTGTCAGGGATTTACAGAGCTTTGACGAGATGATTGAAAATATGGCTGCCACGTTTTGGGACTGCCAGAATTGCTTGGGTATGGGCCACCGGACAGAGACTTGTTCTAATAGGATCCGGTGTAGAAATTGTTTTCGGTCTGGTCACATTAAACGGGACTGCACCGGCCAACCACCCGATTCTCCCCTCTGGGTGCCCAAAGTTGTTGGGGAATGTTGCAGAAAACAAAAAATTTCCTACGGTTTCACCAAGATCCATCTATGAGTTCACCTAGAAACGAGTATTCAGATTGCATCTACATACCATTGTAGATCGCGAGCGGAAGCGTTCACTAGAACGTGGATGATGGAGTCGTACTCGCCGTGATTCAAATCACCGATGACCAAGCGCCGAACGGACGGCACCTCCGCGTTCAACACACGTACGAAGCGGATGACGTCTCCTCCTTCTTGATCCAGCAAGGGGGAAGGAGAGGTTGATGAAGATCCAGCAGCACGACGGCGTGGTGGTGGATGCAGTTGTCACGTGCAGCAGGGCTTCGCCGAGCGTCTGCGCCAGAGGGAGAGGTGTAGCAGGGGAGAGGGGGGCGCCAAGATGCAAGGGTACGGCTGCCCCCTCCCTCCCCCCTTTATATAGGCCCCCTGGGGGGCGCCGGCCCTTGGGAGATCCAATCTCCAAGGGGGGCGGCGGCCAAGGGGGGTGGAGTGCCCCGCAAGGCAAGTGGGGCGCCCCCCCACCATAGGGTTCCAACCCTAGGCGCAGGGGGTGGGCCTAGGGGGGCGCACCAGCCCACTAAGGGCTGGTTCCCCCTCCCACTTCAGCCCATGGGGCCCTCCGGGATGGGTGGCCCCACCCGGTGGACCCCCGGGACCCATCCGATGGTCCCGGTACAATACCGGTGACACCCGAAACTTTCCCGATGGCCGAAACTGCACTTCCTATATATAATTCTTTACCTCCGGACCATTCCGAAACTCCTCGTGACGTCCGGGATCTCATCCGGGACTCCGAACAACTTTCGGATTACTGCATATACATATCTTTACAACCCTAGCATCACCGAACCTTAAGTGTGTAGACCCTACGGGTTCGGGAGACATGCAGACATGACCGAGACACCTCTCCGGTCAATAACCAACAACGGGATCTGGATACCCATGTTGGCTCCCACATGCTCCTCGATGATCTCATCGGATGAACCACGATGTCGAGGACTTAATCAATCTCGTATTCAATTCCCTTTGTCAATCGGTACGTTACTTGCCCGAGACTCGATCGTTGGTATCCCAATACCTTGTTCAATCTCGTTACCGGCAAGTCACTTTACTCGTACCGTAATGCATGATCCCGTGGCCAACCCCTTGGTCACATTGAGCTCATTATGATGATGCATTACCGAGTGGGCCCAAGAGATACCTCTCCGTCACATGGAGTGACAAATCCCAGTCTTGGTTCGTGCCAACCCAACAGACACTTTCAGAGATACCCGTAGTGTACCTTTATAGCCACCCAGTTATGTTGTGACGTTTGGCACACCCAAAGCACTCATACGGTATCGGGGAGTTGCACAACCTCATGGTCTAAGGAAATGATACTTGACATTGCAAAAGCTTCTAGCAAACAAACTACACGATCTTTATGCTATGCTTAGGTTTGGGTCTTGTCCATCACATCATTCTCCTAATGATGTGATCCCGTTATCAATGACATCCCCATGTCCATAGCCAGGAAACCATGACTATCTGTTGATCAACGAGCTAGTCAACTAGAGGCTCACTAGGGACACATTGTGGTCTATGTATTCACACATGTATTACGATTTCCGGACAATACAATTATAGCATGAACAATAGAAAATTATCATGAACACGGAAATATAATATTTATTGCCTCTAGGGCATATTTCCAACAGTCTCCCACTTGCACTAGAGACAATAGTCTAGTTACATTGTGATGAATCGAACACCCATGGAATTTTGGTGTTGATCATGTTTTGCTCTAGGGAGGGGTTTAGTCAACGGATCTTCCACATTCAGGTCCGTATGTACTTTACAAATCTCTATGTCTCCATTTTGAACACTTTCACGAATGGAGTTGAAGCGACGCTTGATATGCCTGGTCTTCCTGTGAAACCTGGGCTCCTTCGCAAGGGCAATGGCTCCAGTGTTGTCACAGAAGAGAGTCATCGGGTCCGACGCATTGGGTATGACTCCTAGGTCGGTAATGAACTCCTTCATCCAGATTGCTTCTTGTGCTGCCTCTGAGGCTGCCATATATTCCGCTTCACATGTAGATCCCGCCACGACGCTTTGCTTGCAACTGCACCAGCTTACTGCCCCACCATTCAAAATGTACGCGTATCCGGTTTGTGACTTGAGTCATCCAGATCTGTGTCGAAGCTAGCGTCAACGTAACCCTTTACAACGAGCTCTTCGGCACCTCCATAAACGAGAAACATATCCTTGGTCCTCTTTAGGTACTTCAGGATGTTTTTGACCGCTGTCCAGTGTTCCTTGCCGGGATTACTTTGGTACCTACCTACCAAACTTACGGCAAGGTTTACATCAGGTCTGGTACACAGCATGGCATACATAATAGATCCTATGGCTGAGGCATAGGGGATGACACTCATCTCTTCTATTTCTTCTACCGTGGTCGGGCATTGAGCCGCACCCAATCGCACACCTTGCAATACAGGCAAGAACCCCTTCTTGGACTGATCCATATTGAACTTCTTCAATATCTTGTCAAGGTACGTACCCTGTGAAAGACCGATGAGGCGTCTCGATGTATCTCTATAGATCTTGATGCCTAATATATAAGCAGTTTCTCCAAGGTCCTTTATTGAAAAACTCTTATTCAAGTAGGCCTTAACGCTGTCCAAAAGTTCTATATCATTTCCCATCAAAAGTATGTCATCTACATATAATATGAGAAATGCTACAGAGCTCCCACTCACTTTCTTGTTAATGCAGGCTTCTCCATAAGTCTGCATAAACCCAAACACCTTGATCATCTCATCAAAGCGAATGTTCCAACTCCGAGATGCTTGCACCAGCCCATAAATGGATCGTTGGAGCTTGCATACCTTGTTAGCATTCTTAGGGTCGACAAAACCTTCCGGCTGCATCATATACAATTCTTCCTTAAGATAGCCGTTAAGGAATGCCGTTTTGACGTCCATTTGCCATATCTCATAATCATAGTATGCGGCAATTGCTAACATGATTCGGACGGACTTCAGCTTCGCTACAGGAGAGAAAGTCTCATCGTAGTCAACCCCTTGAACTTGCCGATAACCCTTAGCGACAAGTCGAGCTTTATAGATGGTAACATTACCATCCGCGTCCGTCTTCTTCTTAAAGTTCCATTTATTTTCTATCGCTCGCCGATCATCGGGCAAGTCTGTCAAAGTCCATACTTTGTTTTCGTACATGGATCCTATCTCCGATTGCATGGCCTCTAGCCATTTGTTGGAATCTGGGCCCGCCATTGCTTCTTCATAGTTCGAAGGTTCACCGTTGTCTAACAACATGATTTCTAGGACAGGGTTGCCGTACCACTCTGGTGCGGAACGTGTCCTTGTGGACCTACAAAGTTCAGTAGGAGCTTGATCCGAAGTATCTTGATCATCATCATTAACCTCTTCTCTAATCGATGCAGGCACCACAGGAACATTTTCTTGAGCTGCGCTACTCTCTGTTTCAAGAGGCAGTACTTCATCAAGCTCCACTTTCCTCCCACTTACTTCTTTCGAGAGAAACTCTTTCTCTAGAAAGGATCCATTCCTGGCAACAAAGATCTTGCCTTCGGATCTGAGGTAGAAGGTATACCCAATGGTTTCCTTAGGGTATCCTATGAAGACGCATTTTTCCGACTTGGGTTCAAGCTTTTCAGGTTGAAGTTTCTTGACATAAGCATCGCATCCCCAAACTTTTAGAAACGACAACTTAGGTTTCTTCCCAAACCATAATTCATACGGTGTCATCTCAACGGATTTAGACGGTGCCCTATTTAAAGTGAATGCGGCTGTCTCTAGAGCGTATCCCCAAAATGATAGCGGTAAATCAGTGAGAGACATCATAGATCGCACCATATCCAATAGAGTGCGATTACGACGTTCGGACACACCGTTACGTTGAGGTGTTCCAGGCGGCGTGAGTTGTGAAACGATTCCACATTTCCTTAAGTGTGTGCCAAATTCGTGACTTAAATATTCTCCTCCATGATCTGATCGTAAGAACTTTATTTTTCGGTCACGTTGATTCTCTACCTCATTCTGAAATTCCTTGAACTTTTCAAAGGTCTCAGACTTGTGTTTCATCAAGTAGACATACCCATATCTACTCAAGTCATCAGTGAGAGTGAGAACATAACGATATCCTCCGCGAGCCTCAACACTCATTGGACCGCACACATCAGTATGTATGATTTCCAATAAGTTGGTTGCTCGCTCCATTGTTCCGGAGAACGGAGTCTTGGTCATTTTGCCCATGAGGCATGGTTCGCATGTGTCAAATGATTCATAATCAAGAGACTCTAAAAGTCCATCAGCATGGAGCTTCTTCATGCGCTTGACACCAATGTGACCAAGGCGGCAGTGCCACAAGTATGTGGGACTATTGTTATCAACTTTAATTCTTTTGGTATTCACACTATGAATATGTGTATCACGTACGAGATTCATTAAGAATAAAGCATTAACCATCGGAGCATGACCATAAAACATATCACTCATATAAATAGAACAACCATTATTCTCGGATTTAAATGAGTAGCCATCTCGAATTAAACGAGATCCTGATACAATGTTCATGCTCAAACTTGGCACTAAATAACAATTATTGAGGTTTAAAACTAATCCCGTAGGTAAATGTAGAGGTAGCGTGCCGACGGCGATCACATCGACCTTGGAACCATTCCTGACGCGCATCGTCACCTCGTCCTTCGCCAGTCTCCGCTTATTCCGCAGCTCCTGCTTTGAGTTACAAATATGAGCAACAACACCGGTATCAAATACCCAGGAGCTACTACGAGCACTGGTAAGGTACACATAAATGACACGTATATCACATATACCTTTAGTGTTGCCGGCCTTCTTGTCCGCTAAGTACTTGGGGCAGTTCCGCTTCCAGTGACCCTTCCCTTTGCAATAAAAGCACTCAGTCTCAGGCTTGGGTCCATACTTTGACTTCTTCCCGGCAACTTGCTTACCGGGCGCGGCAACATCCTGGCCGTCTTTCTTGAAGTTCTTCTTGCCCTTGCCTTTCTTGAACTTGGTGGTTTTATTGACCATCAACACTTGATGTTCCTTTTTGATCTCCACCTCCGCTGACTTCAGCATTGAATATACCTCGGGAATGGTCTTTTCCATCCCCTGCATATTGAAGTTCATCACAAAGCTCTTGTAGCTTGGTGGAAGCGACTGGAGGATTCTGTCAATGATCGCGTCATCCGGGAGATTAACTCCTAGCTGAGTCAAGCGGTTGTGCAACCTAGACATCTTGAGTATGTGTTCACTGACAGAGCTATTTTCCTCCATCTTACAACTAAAGAACTTGTCGGAGACTTCATATCTCTCGACCCGGGCATGACCTTGGAAAACCATTTTCAGCTCCTCGAACATCTCATATGCTCCGTGTTGCTCAAAATGCTTTTGGAGCCCCGGTTCTAAGCTGTAAAGCATGCCGCACTGAACAAGGGAGTAATCATCAGCACGTGATTGATAGGCGTTCATAACGTCTTGGTTTGCTGGGAATGGTGCTTCACCTAGCGGTGCTTCTAGGACATAATCTTTCTTGGCAGCTATGACGATGATCCTCAGGTTCCGGACCCAGTCCGTATAGTTGTTGCCATCATCTTTCAGCTTGGTTTTCTCTAGGAACACGTTGAAGTTGAGGTTGACATTAGCGTGGGCCATTTGATCTACAAGACATATTGCAAAGATTTTTAGACTAAGTTCATGATAATCAAGTTCATCTAATCAAATTATTAATGAACTCCCACTCAGATAGACATCCCTCTAGTCATCTAAGTGAAACATGATCCCAGGCAACTAGGCCGTGTCCGATCATCACGTGAGACGGACTAGTCAACATCGGTGAACATCTCCATGTTGATCGTATCTTCTATATGACTCATGCTCGACCTTTCGGTCCTCCGTGTTCCGAGGCCATGTCTGTACATGCTAGGCTCGTCAAGATAACCTAAGTGTTTTGCGTGTGTAAATCTGTCTTACACCCGTTGTATGTAAACGTTGGAATCTATCACACCCGATCATCACATGGTGCTTCGAAACAACAAACTGTCGCAATGGTGCACAGTTAGGGGGAACACTTTCTTGAAATTATTATGAGGGATCATCTTATTTACTACCGTCGTTCTAAGTAAACAAGATGCAAAACATGATAAACATCACATGCAATCAAATAATAATAGTGACATGATATGGCCAATATCATATAGCTCCTTTGATCTCCATCTTGGGGCTCCATGATCATCTTGTCACCGGCACGACACTATGATCTCCATCATCATGATCTCCATCATCGTGTCTCCATGAAGTTGCTCGCCAACTATTACTTCTACTACTATGGCTAACACATTTAGCAATAAAGTAAAATAATTTACATGGCGTTTCCATTGACACGCAGGTCATAAAAGAATAATGACAACTCCTATGGCTCCTGCCGGTTGTCATACTCATCGACATGCAAGTCGTGATTCCTATTACATGAACATGATCTCATACATCACATATATATCATTCATCATTCATCACAACTTTGGCCATAGCATATCACAAAGCACTTGCTGCAAAAACAAGTTAGACATCCTCTAATTGTTGTTGCAAGTTTTTACGTGGCTGAAATAGGGTTCTAGCAAGAACGTTTTCTTACCTACGTAAAAGACACAACGTGATTTGTCAACTTCTATTTACCCTTCATAAGGACCCTTTTCGTCAAATCCTCTCCAAATAAAGTGGGAGAGACAGACACCCGCCAGCCACCTTATGCAACTAGTGCATGTCAGTCGGTGGAACCGGTCTCACGTAAGCGTACGTGTAAGGTTGGTCCGGGCCGCTTCATCCCACAATACCGCTGAAGCAAAATAAGACTAGTAGCGGCAAGAAAGTTGACAACATCTACGCCCACAACAATTGTGTTCTACTCGTGCAAAGAGAACTACGCATAGACCTAGCTCATGATGCCACTGTTGGGGAACGTTGCAGAAAACAAAAATTTTCCTACGGTTTCACCAAGATCCATCTATGAGTTCACCTAGCAACGAGTATTCAGATTGCATCTACATACCTTTGTAGATCGTGAGCGGAAGCGTTCACTAGAACGTGGATGATGGAGTCGTACTCGCCGTGATCCAAATCACCGATGACCAAGCGCCGAACGGACGGCACCTCCGCGTTCAACACACGTACGGAGTGGATGACGTCTCCTCCTTCTTGATCCAGCAAGGGGGAAGGAGAGGTTGATGAAGATCCAGCAGCACGACGGCGTGGTGGTGGATGCAGTTGTCACGTGCAGCAGGGCTTCGCCGAGCGTCTGCGCGAGAGGGAGAGGTGTAGCAGGGGAGAGGGGGGCGCCAAGATGCAAGGGTGCGGCTGCCCCCTCCCTCCCCCCTTTATATAGGCCCCCTGGGGGGGCGCCGGCCCTTGGGAGATCCAATCTCCAAGGGGGGCGGCGGCCAAGGGGGGTGGAGTGCCCCCCAAGGCAAGTGGGGCGCCCCCCACCCTAGGGTTCCAACCCTAGGCGCAGGGGGTGGGCCTAGGGGGCGCACCAGCCCACTAAGGGATGGTTCTCCCTCCCACTTCAGCCCATGGGGCCCTCCGGAATGTGTGGCCCCACCCGGTGGACCCCCGGGACCCATCCGGTGGTCCCGTTACAATACCGGTGACACCCGAAACTTTCCCGATGGCCGAAACTGCACTTCTTATATATAATTATTTACCTCCGGACCATTCTGGAACTCCTCGTGACGTCCGGGATCTCATCCGGGACTCCGAACAACTTTTGGATTACTGCATATACATATCTTTACAACCCTAGCGTCACCGAACCTTAAGTGTGTAGACCCTATGGGTTCGGGAGACATGCAGACATGACTGAGACACCTCTCTGGTCAATAACCAACAGCGGGATCTGGATACCCATGTTGGCTCCCACATGCTCCTCGATGATCTCATCGGATGAACCACGATGTCGAGGACTTAATCAATCTCGTATTCAATTCCCTTTGTCAATCGGTACGTTACTTGCCCGAGACTCGATCGTTGGTATCCCAATACCTTGTTCAATCTCGTTACCGGCAAGTCACTTTACTCGTACCGTAATGCATGATCCCGTGGCCAACCCCTTGGTCACATTGAGCTCATTATGATGATGCATTACCGAGTGGGCCCAAGAGATACCTCTCCGTCACATGGAGTGACAAATCCCAGTCTTGGTTCGTGCCAACCCAACAGACACTTTCAGAGATACCCGTAGTGTACCTTTATAGCCACCCAGTTATGTTGTGACGTTTGGCACACCCAAAGCACTCATACGGTATCGGGGAGTTGCACAACCTCATGGTCTAAGGAAATGATACTTGACATTGCAAAAGCTTCTAGCAAACAAACTACACGATCTTTATGCTATGCTTAGGTTTGGGTCTTGTCCATCACATCATTCTCCTAATGATGTGATCCCGTTATCAATGACATCCCCATGTCCATAGCCAGGAAACCATGACTATCTGTTGATCAACGAGCTAGTCAACTAGAGGCTCACTAGGGACACATTGTGGTCTATGTATTCACACATGTATTACGATTTTCGGACAATACAATTATAGCATGAACAATAGACAATTATCATGAACACGGAAATATAATAATCTTTTATTATTGCCTCTAGGGCATATTTCCAACAAAAGTCCCATCCAAAGGCTTTGAAGCCCATGCCAAGAAAGACAACTCTCCGGCCTCTTCGGTTTCCCCAAACCAGACGCCTTCACCCCCCAAAAAACCCCAATCGTCCGCCTCCCACCCATCGCCGTCAAGCTTACGATCTTCGCCGGCCGTTCCTGCTTCCGCCGCGCCGACAACAGCAGCTCCGTCATCTCCATTGGTGGTCTATGCGATTGACCCGCATCGCTTTGTTCCGGCTGGATATGATATCGTCGACGATGGAGAAGATCGGCTCCCAAGGACCTTCTACATGCCTGCAATCACGCCCCCCCGCAACCATGAGCAATACATGGTGGCAATCGTCGAGCCCATACCAGAAGCACACTTGGTTGCCATCCGTCGATAGCAGGTTCTTGATTTTCTCACATAGACCCTGCATATTCCGGTGCTTTCTGCTCATACTTGGTTCCAAGGGGTAGGGCTTTTTGAGATGGAGGATCTTGTAGTGAGGGGTTCGTTTACTCAGCACCCTCCTTTTCCCCTTGGTGTGGATGAAGATGGAGAGGAATTTTTTGTCAGGTTTATTCTGCACAACCAGGGGGAGGGTTTCAGGGCTATTCATGGCCATAGAACCGGCTGGCTCATGTTTATTGGAGTGCCACTGGATTACCGTAACACGCAGTGCTTGGCAGAGGTTGTTGGAACTTTTGGCTAGTTTCACTACTGGAACCAAACAGATCGTCGTCTGGTTAGATCCCTGGTCAGAGCTTCTTTTCCAGATAATGCTTTGGTGCCGCATTCTGTGGTTTTTCGGGATTTTGCAAACTGGGGTGGTGCTGTTGTATCTTGGACTGCTGGTTGCTTCATCTTGACTGGAGAATTTGCGGATGCTATGATACCTACCAACGAAGACCCAATGCCTCTCGACGGCAACCCACATCCTATGCCAGGCGTAAACCCACCGCAGCCCTTCTGGGCAATGCCACCGTATCCTGCGCTTGGTTGGTATGTTGTTCCACCTCATCATAATCCAAACCAGGGTAACAATGCGGGAGGCTGGGGTGTGGATGCCAATGAGGCCAACAATGTCAATGATGCTGGATGGGGCCCTTGGGATGAGCAGGTTCAGCAACCACAGCAGCAACATGAGGATCAACCTGGTCAGCAACAGGATATTGTTCAGGAGCAGAATTCCATGGTCATCGACTCTTCTTTGGACTCTGACAATGACATGGATTTAGAGGAAGTTCAGCAGCCCATCCATCATATTGTGCCGCAGCACCCAGTGGCTCCTCTTGACCCAATTCAACTGGGAATTGTTCGGGTTGTTTATGGTCCTATGCTTCCTCCACACCTTATCTGGGAGAGGTCTTTTCGTTCACTGCTGCCTGGATTTTTCATCAGGAAGGTGTCTACTTTGCTCTCCACACATCAACAATGGCAGTCTCAACTCACCACCTGTGTTCTGCCTAAGCACTGCGAGTTCTCTTTTGGATTTCGGATGAAGCCGAACAATCCTCCCACGCCTCGCTCGTCTGTTGTTATTGAAGAGATCTTCTCAGATCATGTGGAGCCTCAAGTTTCTGCCCATGAGCAGGTTGAACATGTGCAGCCTTCAAATGCTGACTCGCCATAGAATCACGATGATTTCTTGTTCACGTCTGTTCTTCCTCCAGTGCTTGGCAAGCATGGACGTGAGGCCAGGAGAGGTCGTTGGTCGCTAGATGAAGTTGCTCCAATTCCAGACTTCTCCGTCAGACGCATGACGCGCAGCGCTGGTGAGGCCTCTGGTTACAAACCAACTTCGGCCATTCCCACCAAAGCTTCTGCATTACGCCGCCCGAGGGCCAAGAAGGCCAAGCCATCAGTTGAAGTCTCAGACGTTCATGAAGATGCATCGCAGGCGATACCTCCACAAACACCCATCGCTGACTTACAGGCAGTCGGCGCTCGTTTGGGTATTTCTGCGGATCATCTGACTCTGGAGAAGCTTACGGCTCCTCCTAAGCAATGTTCTTCTGATACAGTGTCCGATGATGAGTAAACCTAGGCTTCAGGATTGGCGCCAGAGGGGTCTTGCCTGGCATAGTTTTTGTTTCCTTAGTGGCTACGTTCTATCCGAACTTGTTGCACTATATGCTCTTTTGGGTCATGTGGCTGTGGTCTATGAAACTGCTAGGTTATGCCTGACAGTCCTTATTTTATCGCTGCAAGTTCTTTATGGATAGTACAACTTATCGTAATTGGCGTGTGCTCTGTCGGAATGTCCGTGGCCTGAATTCAGATGCTCGTCAGCATGATGTGAGAGCAAAGATTGAGGAGAGCCAATGCTCCATTGTTTGTTTGCAAGAAACGAAGTGTGCGGATTTCGATATTCGAAAAATTAGATCTTTCTGTCCTCGGCTTTGATACTTTTGTGTTTGCCCCAGCCGTTGGTGCTTCTGGTGTCATCCTTGTGGTTTGGAACTCGGCCATCTTCCATGGGACCCTCGTTCAAGTTCAGAGCTTTGGCATTGTAGTTTCTTTTCAGTCAGTTCATAATGCTGAGAAGTGGACCCTAGTGTCCGTTTATGGGCCCTGTGATGGCCCCCCTAGGGATAATTTTGTTAGTTGGCTCTATCACCTTAATATCCCCACAGATGAGAATTGGTTGCTTCTGGGAGATTTCAACTTCATTCGTTCCTTTGATAACAGAAACATACCAGGTGGTGATGTCAATGACATTTTCCTCTTTAATGAGATCATTGGCCATTTGGGTTTGCTGGAATTGCCATTAAAGGGCAGAAGTTTTACTTGGTCCAATATGCAAGAGCAGCCATTGCTCGAACAGCTTGATTGGTTTTTTACCACCTCAGACTAGATTTCTATCTATCCCAACACTGTCGTTCTACCCCTGACAAAAACGTCGTCTGATCATGTCCCCTGCGTGGTTTCAATTGACACCAATATACCTAAATCGAGAGTCTTCATATTTGAGAATTATTGGGTGGACATACCAGGGTTTTTGGACTGTGTCAAGCTTTCTTGGAACCAGCCAGTGTTTGCTGATTTGTCTCCGTCTGCCGTCCTGACAACCAAGTTTAAGCGCCTGCGTTCTGCCCTCAAGGCTTGGAGCAAGAATCTGTCGTTCCTGAAACGACTCACAATGGATTGTTCTCGAGTAATTTTATTCTTTGATAATCTGGAAGAGTTGAGGCCTCTCACCACACCTGAATTTAACTTTTGGAAGATTGTTAAATTACACCATGAGAATCTTCTTAGAATCCACTACATTTATTGGAAGCAGAGGTGTAAAATCCGTTATATTAAGGTGGGGGAGGATAATTCTAAGTATTTTCATGCTATGGCTTCTGAACGTCTGTGCAGGAATACGATTGCAAACCTCTCTGTTGCAGGTGCTGACCCAGTTTCTGATCATTCCCAAATGGCGGGAATCCTTTGGTCCTCTTTCAAAAACAGAATGGGCCAGGCCCAAGGTATTAATATGGGCTTTGATTTGCCTGCTCTTATTCAACCTGTTGAGGGCCTGAGTAGTCTGTCTGAACCGTTTTCTGCTGAAGAAATAAACACTGTCCTTAAAGAATTGCCGACTGATCGAACTCCAGGGCCGGATGGTTTTAATGGTCTCTTTGTTAAGAAGTGTTGGCCCATCATTGAGAAGGATTTTTTGGCTCTCATTCAGGGGTTTCATGATGGGAGACTATCTTTGGAAAATATTAATGGATCCCTTATTACCTTAATTCCAAAGATGTTATCTCCTGAAGGACGTGATGATTTTAGACCAATCTCTCTCACTAACACATGCCTCAAGTTCCTTACTAAGCTTTTGGCAAATAGGCTTCAGAAGGTCATTCTGCAATGCATACATAAGAATCAATATGGGTTTCTGAAGAGCAGAGCCATTCAGGACTGCCTGGCTTGGGCTTTTGAATATATACATCAATGCAATCAATCAAAAAGGCCAATTATCATTTTGAAATTGGATTTTGCCAAAGCTTTTTACATAGTGGAACATGATCTTATCTTGCAAGTTCTTCAGCACAAAGGTTTCGATGCCAAATGGATTTCTTGGATTAAAGAGATTCTCTCCTCAGGATCATCATCTGTTTTGCTCAATGGGGTGCCTGGCAAACAGTTCAAATGTAAATGTGGGGTCAGGCAGGGGGATCCACTATCCCCTCTTTTATTTGTCATAGCTGCTGATCTACTTCAAACAGTGGTCAATGACATGCTGGCTAAGGGAGTTCTAACACTTCCAATCCCAACTCAGGACCCTGATTTTCCTATCATTCAGTATGCAGATGACACAATAATTATCCTTTCTGCAGTAGAGGATCAGTTGGTGGCTCTCAAGAACATGCTCAATATTTTTCAACAGTCTACTGGCCTAAAGGTAAATTTTGCAAAATCATCAATGGTGCCACTAAATGTTGATCCCACAGAGGCACAGAGGTTGTCTTCCATCCAGGGATGTAAGCTGGAGAAGTTACCTTTCACATATCTGGGTTTGCCTCCTGGTACAACAAGACCTAGAATAATTGATTTCATGCCCCTAGTTGATAGTGTTGAAAGAAGACTGTCTGTTAGCTCTGCCATGCTCAACCAAGGATCCGGGTTGCAATTGCTCACATCTGTGCTTACTTCAATGCCCATATACTTTCTCTGCAGTTTGCATATCCCACCTGGTATTATCAAACAGTTGGATATGATTTTCAGGCAGTGTTTCTGGAGAGGAAATTCTGATGTGCCTAAGCAATCCCTAGCTGCCTGGGATTTAGTTTGTAGACCAAAGGATAAGGGAGGTCTTGGCATCCTAAACCTCAATGTTCAGAACCAAGGTCTGCTTCTCAAGCAAATGCATAAGTTCTACAACAAGCAGCAGGTTCCCTGGGTCCAATTGATTTGGGATAGTTATTATGATGGAGTGGTGCTCCATGCAACAAGTCCTAACTGGCTCCTTTTGGTGGAAAGACATTCTCAAGCTTGCTGACACATATAGGTCAATTGCTTCAGTGCAAGTTAATATGGGTGATTCTGCTCTCTTTTGGCTGGATGCTTGGAATGTAGGTGGCTCTTCAAGACCACTTAGCCTTAGATTACCAAGGCTTTTCTCTTTTGTTTTGGATGATAAGGTTTCTGTCAGGGAGTTCTTACAAACTTAGGATTTGTACTCCATGTTTCATCTGCCAATTTCTCAGCAGGCAGCAGCAGAATTGGAAACCTTGGAAGGATGGTTGTTCAATCTTCAGAGAGATCCAACATTGCCTGATGTTTGGATTTGGCCTGGTAAATCTGGACAGTTTTCTGCAAAGAGCTTCTATGACATCATGCATACACACCTCCCAACTATTCAACCTTGCAGGTGGCTTTGGCAGAGCAGATGTACTATGAAAATTAAGGTTTTTGGCTGGCTCCTATTTTTTGACAGGCTCAACACAAAGGATATGCTGGTCCACAGGCACTGGAGTTCCCCTACGGCTGATAATCTATGTGTTACCTGTAATGCCTTTGTTTGGGAGGACATGGCTCATCTTTTCTTTGGTTGTAATTTCAGTGCCAGGGTTTGGAACTACCTGCAGATCGATTGGTCACATGGTTCTACTATTCAGCAAAGTATATCTCAAGCAAGGCGGAGATTTGGGCATCCTTTCTTCTTTGAATTTATGCTCATAGCTGCTTGGAATATATGGATTCTGAGAAATGGGAGAACTTTCAGGGGAGTTCAGGCTACTTTTGCTGCCTGGAGGGGCAGTTTTGTACATGACATTCTTGTCCTGTCACATAGGTTTAAGGATAGATATAAGTCTAGGCTTGTAGATTGGGTTAACTCCCTCATGTAATTGTAAGTTTTTCTTAACCTTTAGTTTAGGGTTGTAATCTCTTTCTTTCTCTGTATAGTTCTTTTCTTTCAGACTGCAATAAAGGGCTGTGGGGTTTTTACCCTACAGTAAATATTCAAAAAAAATCTAGTAGGAGGTTACACGCAAGTCGCCTTGTACCTGCACAAACAAATAAGAACCTTGCAACCAACACGATAAAGGGGTTGTCAATCACTTCATGGCCACTTGCAAAAGTGAGATCTGATAGAGATAATAAGATAAATAATTTTGGTATTTTTATGATATAGATTGGAAAGTAAAGATTGCAAAATAAACGGCGGCAGAAATAGCAAATTGATAGGAAAGTAATATGATGGAAGATAGACCCAGGGGCCATAGGTTCCACTAGTGGCTTCTCTCAAGATAGCATAATCTACGGTGGGTGAACAAATTACTATCGAGCAATTGATAGAAAAGCGCATAATTATGAGAATATCTTGGCATGATCATATATATAGGCATCACGTCCGCGACAAGTAGACCGAAATGATTCTGCATCTACTACTATTACTCCACACATCGACCGCTATCCAGCATGCATCTAGAGTATTAAGTTTATAAGAACAGAGTAATGCATTAGGTAAGATGACATGATGTAGAGGGATAAACTTAAGCAATATGATATAAGCCCCATCTTTTTATCCTTGATGGCAACAATACAATACGTGCCTTGCTGCCCCTGCTGTCACTTGGAAAGGACACCACAAGATTGAACCCAAAGCTAAGAACTTCTTCCATTGCAAGAAAGATCAATCTAGTAGGCCAAACCAAACTGATAATTCAAAGAGACTTGCAAAGATATCAAATCATACATATAAGAATTCAGAGAAGAACCAAGTATTGTTCATAGATAATCTTGATCATAAACCTACAATTCATCGGATCTCGACAAACACATCGCAAAAAGAATTACATCGAATAGATTTCCAAGAGAATCGAGGAGAACTTTGTATTGAGATCCAAAGAGAGAGAAGAAGCCATATAGCTAATAACTATGGACTCGAAGGTCTGTGGTAAACTACTCACACATCATCGGAGAGGCTATGGTGTTGATATACAAGCCCTCCATGATCGATTCTCCCTCCGACGGAGCACCGAAAAAGGCCCCAAGATGGGATCTCACGGGCACAGAAGGTTGCGGCGGTGGAAATAGGTTTTCGTGGTGCTCTCGGATGTTTTCAGGGTATATGAGTATATATTGGCAAAAGAAGTAGGTCAGTAGAGCCACGAGGGGCCCATGAGGGTGGGGGCACGCCTCCCTACCTCATGGCCGCCTGTTGCTTCCTTGACGTCCACTCCAAGTCTCCTGGATTGCGTTTGTTCCAAGAATAACTCTCCCGAAGGTTTCATTCTGTTTGGATTCCGTTTGATATTCCTTTTCTGCGAAACACTGAAATAGGCAAAAAATAGCAATTTGCACTGGGCCTTTGGTTAGTAGGTTGTCGGTGTACTAAAGTAGGGGTGCCTTAGTACCCCGAACTTGTGCATGGGCAGTCGCAGCACCCTGCGGCAAAGGCTTGCCAGGGGGACGCCAAGAACCTCCACGACCCCTTTCTGGGCCGAACGAAGACAAAGTACTTGAGCCAAAGAAGACAAGGCCCCGGCAAGAGGCGCTTGCCGGGCCGGAGAGACAAGACCCCGGCAAGAGGAGCTTGCCGGGACGACCAGCTGAAGAACGAAGACCCCAGCAAGAGGAGCTTGCCGGGAAGGCCAAGCCAGGCATCCTAAGGAAAGCTCACCGCGGCGCACCATGCGCCCCGGCAAAGCCTGGCGAACGGCAAGTTCCCAGGCGCGGCAAGACAGCAGCCGTGGCAAGCCACTTGCCGCGGCAAGCCACCACCTCGGACCTGCGCTCTAGCTCACCCGCCCATGCGTCGCTCTAAAGCTCTTCCCAGAGGCACGTGGCGGTGCACTGCGCAGCGAGGGGCATGCGGTGGCATGCAACGCTGACAAGATCGCCATCGTGGCAAACGGGGGCGCCCCTAACGGTCCACTTCAGCACTGTTCGGGCGACCCAGACGGGCATTTAATGCCCTTGTCCCCCGCCATCAGAGTTAGGTGCGATAGCACTGTGCAGCCACTATACACATAGCTCTTTTCCATTTTTACCCTCATCTGCGTCGCCACCTGTGGGTAACCCCTTGCACATATAAAAGGAGGCCCATGCGCACGTAGGAGGGGGAGGAACCCAGTAGACATCCATCCACGTCCAGCCCCAAGCTTACTGTAGCATCTTGCGCTCTCGAGCAAGAACCCAAATCAATCAGACAAGCAGCAGTAGGGTTTTACGCATCCGTGCGGCCCGAAGCTGGGTAAGATCGTTGTGTGTGTGTCGCCTCGATCTGCTCTTCGTGCAGCCTCCGCTCCCCGCCGAACCGAGAAGGGGCTTCGTCCCCATAGGTGTTCAAGGAGGCCGATTTCCCCCGACATCTTTGGCGCACCAGGTAGGGGGCGTCGAGGTTGTGTGAACCAGATCCGGCATCCGCGCGGGCTAGATCTTCATCATCTTCGTCAACATGCCGCCGAAGAAGAAAGCTCCGGAGGTGACCGGTCCGTCCGCGTCGAACCCACCGCCCCTGGAGCAGACGGGTGGTGGGGAAGACGCCGGCGGAGGAACGGGCGTCGTCGAACTAGTTCATGGTGCCACGGCGTCCGAACTCGCTCCGCGCCCCTCCCAGGAGGCGCGGAACCAGCAGCGTCTGGGTACCCACGGTACCATACGCTCGTTGGACCCAGATCGAGCTGGTGGGTCCCAAGGCGCTCAGGGCCAGCATGCGCACCAGCGTGCCGGTACGAGCGTGGCACGGCTGCCTGGACCGGGTGCTGCTCCTTCTAACGTGGTTAGGAGTTCGAGCACATCCCGCTCCACGCGTCGTTCGCCGCCACTGCCCGCCACCCCAGCGGAAGCTCTCGCACGAGCTCAGCTGCTCCTAGACTACCCTCCAACATCGGACAAGCTCGATGGTTGGAGGGCCACCATCCAGAGTCTCATCGGTTTTGCCAACGGCGATACCCCGTGGCAGCCTAGTACGTCGCAGCCGCGGCAGGTCACCCAGGCGAGAACCGATGGCGCCAAGACTGGTGGGGGTGCGACCACCGTGCACTCCCCACACCAGAGGCAACGGTCGCCGACTCGCCGGACCCACCACGACAACGACTCTACCGCGTCGTCGAATCCGCGAACTCGCCGCGACCAACGCCAAGTTCTTCACGAGTGAAAGGAAGGAGACGCTCGAACCCGCATCGAGCGTAGAAGAGAAGCGCGGCGTCAATCAGACCAGCGCGCTGAGCCTTCTGGCGACATGCATGCACCGGGCGAACCAGGCGACCTACCGTACTCCATAGGCTGCCCCGCGTTCACCCATGAGCTGCGGCAGGTCCAGTGGCCCAGCGCGAAGAGCTTCAAGCGAGACGTACCCGAGAAGTATGATGGCAAGTCGCATCCATCAGAATTCCTCAGCATCTACACCATTGCGGTGCAGGCTGCCGGGGGACGAGACGACAAGATCCTTGCCAAGTACTTCCCGCTGGTACTCAAGCCCAACGTTAGAGCCTGGCTCATGCACTTGCCGGACAACTCCATATCCTCTTGGCCAGACCTATGCCATCAGTTTGTTGGCGCCTTCACGGGCGGCCACAAACCCCATGGCCAAGCGAGCGACCTTCATCTGCTCGCCCAGAAGGAAGGAGAGTCCCTGCGCAAGTTCATCCAGAGATTTAGCCGTGTGCACTACAACATCCCAGACGTCCACCCCGCCGCGGTCATCAGCGCGTTCCATCAGAACATGCGTAACCGCAGGATGCGGGAGGAGATGGCGATGTGCAAAATCAAGGAGGTCAGCGAGCTTTATGCCCTGGCCGACAAATGTGCGCGCGCTGAGGAGGGGAGCAAACTCCCCGGAGAAAATATTGGAGAAGGAGAATCTAACAGTGAAGGTACTGCCCCGGCAAGGAAAGTCCGGCGGCGGAACAACAAAAAGAAGAAGAACCAAGAAGTGCTGGTTGTTGAGAAGTCCGGCGGCGAGGGCTCCACCAAGAAAGCCCAGGCAGGTGGCTTCGGCAAGGAGGTTGCCGGATGCACCAACTGCCAGGCAGTGGCGGTTGCCGATAAACGGGACGGTACCAACAAGCAGTACTGCAAGATCCACCGCACCAAGGGCCACGACCTCCAGAGCTGCAAGCAGGTCGAGCGGCTCGTCGAGCTCCAGAAGGCCGAGTACAAACGGCGCGACAAGGAGAGAGCCCAAGCAGGCGGCGAGGGATCCGGCACGAAGCGTCCCGGCCAGGGGGAGCGCCGCGGCAAGGACAAGCAGCGGCAAGCAGATAGACCTCCCCGAGGCCGCGACAACGACGAAGACGACGACGACGACGAAGACATGGAAGACCCCGAGACCAGTGAGCAGGAGTTTCAGAAAGCCACAGAGGTTTTGTGTGTGGACGGCGGTGCTTCTCTGCACACTTCTCGCCGCCAGCTCAAACAGTGGGCGCGGGAAGTCAATGCGGCGGAACCGCCCGTTGAGTCACGCAGGCCTCTGAAATGGTCCAGCACGCCTATCGTCTTTGACATTGAGGACCACCCTGATCGCACAACCGCGATCGGGTGCTTGCCGATGTTGGTTTCGCCAACGGTCCGCAACCTCAAGGTCACCAAGATGCTAGTTGACGGCGGGGCCGGCTTGAACCTGATCTCCTCCGCTGTTCTCCGGAGACTCCAAGTTCCCGACAGCGAGCTCGAAGAGACCGGCACATTCCAAGGAATCAACCTGGGAAGGAGCAAGCCGAAGGGGAAGATCACACTGCCAGTAACATTTGGCAGCGAGCTGAATTTCAGGACTAAGAGGGTCACCTTTGATGTCGCCGATTTTCCATTACCTTACAATGGAATCCTCGGTCGTCCAGCGCTCGCCAAGTTCATGGCAGCCTCTCACTATGCATACAACGTGCTCAAGATGCCTGGCCCGATAAGCGTCATCTCTGTCCCTGGCGACAAGAAGGATGCCCTTATCTGTGCCGATAAGATATACCGGGAAGCAGCAGCCGCAACGGATCACGGTCCACTTGCTGCCGAAGCTCCCGGAGGAAAGAAGAAGACCAAGTCCGGCGAGTGCTCTGGTGCCCACTCCGGCAAGCGCGTCTCTTCGGAGTGCTGCGCTGCCGTCGAGGACGCACCATCGAGCTCCACCGGCAAGAAGACCAAGCCCGGCAAGTGCTCTGATGCCCACTCCGGCAAGCGCGCCTCTTCGGAGTGCTGCGCTACCGTCGAGGACGCACCATCAAGCTCCGCCGGCAAGTGCAAGAAGACAATGGCTCCTCCGCCAGCGACTAAGAAGGTGCCCGCCAAGGAGGACGGCACTGGTGGTACCTTCACCATCAGTGCCACTCTCGACCCCAAATAGGAAAGCACGCTCATTACTTTCCTGCGGGCGAATGTCAATGTGTTTTCATGGCAACCATCTGACATCCCCGGCGTTCCCAGGAAAGTGATTGAGCACCACCTTGCCGTCTGTCCTCATGCGCGGCCCGTCAAGCAGAAAGCCAGGAAACAAGCAGTGGAGCGCCAAGAGTTCATCGCGGAGGAGATCAGGAAGTTGGAAGCGGCAGGCCTCGTCAGAGGCGTGCTCCATCCGACGTGGTTGGCCAATCCTGTTGTCGTGCGCAAAGCAAACGGAAAATGGAGGCTTTGCATCGATTTTACCGATGTTAACAAAGCCTGCCCCAAAGATCCATTTCCCTTGCCGCGCATTGACCAGATTGTTGACTCCACGGCCGGATGTGACCTGCTTTCATTCCTTGATGCGTACTCAGGATACCATCAAATTTTCATGGCTGAAGAAGATGAAGAGAAGACCGCATTCATCACTCCATGTGGCACATATTGTTTCGTACGGATGCCTTTTGGACTGAAGAATGCTGGTTCGACGTTTGCAAGGGTTGTCCATACTGCTTTTGAGCCACAAATCCACAGAAATGTGGAGGCCTACATGGATGACATAGTGGTCAAGAGCAGAGACAAGGCAACCCTGATTCAAGACTTAGAAGAGATCTTTGCGAACTTGCACAGGATCAACCTCAAACTCAACCCCGAGAAGTGCGTGTTTGGAGTCCCCTCCGGCAAGCTTCTCGGGTTCTTCATGTCTCAGCGTGGGATCAAAGCCAACCCCGACAAGATCAAGGCCATCGAGCAGATTGAAGCACCAACACGTGTCAAGGATGTGCGAAGACTTGCCGGCTGCGTGGCGACTCTTAGCAGGTTTATTTCCAAGTCTTCAGAACGCGCCCTGCCATTTTTCAAAATTTTGAAAAAGGCGGGTCCAGTAAAATGGACTCCGGAAGCGGAGGCTGCGCTGCAGGACTTGAAGAAATACCTGTCCTCAAAGAAATACCCGTCCTCCGCTCCAATACTTGTCGCGCCTAGACCACAAGAGAAGTTGCTGCTTTATCTGGCGGCAACCAATCAAGTGGTTAGTGCTGCGCTAGTAGCTGAAAGGGAGGCTGATGACGAGCCAGCAACCGCAGCAAGCGCGTCCAACGACAAGCAGGGGGCTTCCCCGACAAGCTCTGGCCCCGACAAGGATGGATCCGCGCAAGTGCAAGGGGAGGTGCAGAAGAAGAAAATGGTGCAGCACCCAGTTTACTTCGTCAGTTCCCTCCTGCAGGGGGCTAGATCAAGGTACTCTGGTGTGCAGAAATTACTTTTCGGCCTCCTTATGGCCTCGAGGAAGCTGCGCCTTTACTTCCAAGCACACGAGATCACAGTGGTCACTCGCTTTCCACTTAAGAGGATACTGCAGAATCCCGAAGCAACAGGCAGGATTGTCGAGTGGGCATTAGAACTGTCAAGCTTTGGCCTCAAGTTCGAGAGCACTTCAACTATCCAAAGCAGAGCATTGGCAGAATTCATAGCAAAGTGGACGCCGACAGCAGACGAAGAAATTCCAAAGACGAGCATTCCCGGCAAAGAAGCAAGTAAAGAGTGGCTGATGTACTTTGATGGGGCCTTCTCGCTGCAAGGCGCCGGTGCTGGCGTGCTGCTTGTCGCACCCACCGGAGAGCACCTCAAGTACATCGTCCAAATGCACTTTCCCAAGGAGCAGGCAACCAACAATACAGCAGAGTATGAAGGTTTGCTCGCCGGTCTCAGGATCGCGGCGGAACTTGGGATCAAGAAGCTTATTGTTAGGGGTGACTCGCAACTCGTCGTCCGCCAAGTGAACAAGGATTACCAGAGTCCGTTGATGGAGGCTTACGTTGATGAAGTGAGGAAGCTGGAAGAGCGCTTTGACGGCCTGCAAATGGAACACGTTCCAAGAGCAGAGAACGACATTGCCGATGGCCTGTCAAAGTGCACCGCACTAAAGCTACCTGTGGAACCAGGGACCTTTGTGCTCAAGCTGACTCAGCCATCCGTGACACCGTCAACTGGACAGAGCAAGAAGAGGAAGTTGGTCTCCGGTGACTATCTCCCGGTAGAGCTTCCCGAAGCCGCCACCAAGAGAGTCCCCAAGATCAACGCCAAGAGTGCTGAGGAGCAGTCTGCTCTGGCAAGCCCCAGAGTTTGTTCCGACAAAGTAGGCACTCCCGACAAGCTCTGCTCCGGCAAGCTTGCCGAGGAACGTCAAGCTCCGGCTGAGCCCCAGATTCTCGCCGTAGAAGCTGATGTTCCCGCAGCCGCAGACATGCCTTTAGTCCTTGTTGTCGAGCCACAGGCTCCAACATGGGCGCAGCAGGTCGTCCGTTTCCTCCAGACAGGAGAACTTCCCGAAGAACAAGAAGAAGCGGAGAGAGTAGCTCGGCGGTCCAGTATGTACCAGTTTGTTGACAGCACACTGTACAGAAGAGGACGCAATGGGGTGAAATTGAAGTGTATCCACCGGGAAGACGGACAGAAGCTGTTGGCGGAGATACATGGAGGCATATGTGGTCACCACATTGGCGCGAGAGCACTTGCCAGCAAAGCGTTCCGGCAAGGTTTCTTCTGGCCGACAGCCCTCCAGGATGCAACTGCACAAGTAACCAAGTGTGAAGCGTGCCAGTTCCATTCCAAGCAGATACACCAACCAGCTCAAGCTCTCCAGACGATCCCTTTATCCTGGCCCTTTTCGGTCTGGGGGCTCGATATCCTCGGCCCCTTCCCCCGAGTTGTCGGGGGCTTTGAGTACTTGTACGTTGCCATCGACAAGTTCACAAAGTGGCCGGAAGTGGAACCAGTGAGGAAGGTGACGGCTCAGTCCGCGATCAAATTCTTCAGGTCGATTGTTTGCCGCTTCGGGATCCCTAACAGGATCATCACCGATAACGGTACGCAATTCACGAGCCACGCCTTCATGCAGTACGTCCAAGACCTCGGCGCCAAGGTTTGCTTCGCTTCTGTTGCTCATCCCAGGAGCAACGGTCAAGCGGAAAGGGCCAATGCCGAGGTGCTGTGCGGGCTCAAGACCAGAAGTTTTGACAGGCTGCACAAGTGCGGACGAAACTGGATCGAGGAGCTGCCAGTGGTTCTTTGGTCGATCAGAACGATGCCAAATCGAGCCACTGGCCAGACACCATTTGCTCTAGTCTATGGAGCAGAAGCAGTTACCCCCATGGAACTCGTATACGGGTCGCCTCAAGTGCTCGCTTATGATGAGCTTGAGCAAGAGCGGTCGCGTGAAGATGACGCGCTGCTCCTTGAGGAAGATCGTCTTCAGGCTGCTGTGCGAGCCGCTCGCTACCAGCAAGCTTTGCGTCACTATCATAGCCGCAAAGTTAGAGCCAGAAGCTTCGAGGAAGGCGACCTTGTTCTTCAGCACGTTCAGTCGGCCAAGAATCACAACAAGTTGACGCCGAAGTGGGAAGGCCCTTACCGGGTGAAACGAGTCACGAGGCCCGGCGCCGTCCGCCTCGAGACCGAAGATGGCACTCGGGTGAGCAACTCCTGGAATATTGAGCATCTTCGTAAGTTTTACCCGTAAGGCGCGGTTGTCGGACCCCGTCCGGCAACCAACCTTTTGTACAAGTCTTGCCGCTGTTGCATGTAATCCTTTGTACAAAGCCAGGCGCAGACCCTGAGCAGCAGATAATGAAGCGCTGGCGCCCTAAGTTTTAGCATGCATGCTGAGTCGAGTCTCGTCCTTGGTTAGGGTTGATAGTGCCTAACTGTCGCTAACCCCTAGCTTAGAGGTCAAGTCTGCGTCCTGTTTCCTGTTCTTTCCCTTGGTTCACAGGAATTGCATATCCTAGCTGAGTTGCTCGAGGACGAAGAAGGGGAGAAGGACGAGCCAGCACCTACATCCCGGCAAGCTAAAGTTGCCGGGGGCTGCAAGTGCAAAGGTTCTCCCGCGGCAAGCCAGAGTTGCCGGGGGCTGCAATCTCAGATAAGTTTTTGCATCGCTTATTATGCATTCTCTTATGGACTGTGGAATACGAAAGCGTTGCTTCCTCCTAAAAGCTACCGTGCTCTCTTAAACGACAAGCCCCAGAGCGCGTTCCTGGGGCCCGTTTCTGATAGTAGCTGCGGCGGCAAAGGAAGGAAGCAAGGGGCCAGAACCCGCCTCCTCCCTGCCTCCGCCAAGAGCGCGAGAAAGGTCGAGGGGCACGGGAAGACGGCAGGGCCTGTTGCCGGGCGAGGAAGTGTCTATCTTAACGATGTAAAGGAATCGCTCCTTGCCGCGGGTTGTACCCGCGAGACAAATGGTCCGGCAAACATCCCCTTTTCATTAAAAACATTCCACTCAGGTACAGTTCAGGGAGAATGAAAAACATGAAGGATTGGATTACAAGATTTAAATGCAACTAAGGCCCGAGGGCTTACAAGATAAAAAGAGATAAGGTGCCCGTAATCCCTTTCTTGTCTCTCTCCTCAGGAGGTAGGGCAAGGAGGCGAGAAGGGCAAAAGGGACGCCTAGGCGAGCTACGGGTGGCAGAAGACACCAAGAGAACGTCCGGGGCTCCGCCCGGGGGCTCCGGAGGCTGGATGGAGACGGCGGCGCCGGAAGCGGAGCTCGAAGATGAGGCAGCGGGACGTCAACACGCTGTCGAGGGAATCTAGCCCTCGTACTCCGAGTTGACGGCCTTGCCGCCAGCTTCTTCCCCTTCCGCAGCCTCGCCACTCCAGCCGCCCGAGAAGACAAAGCCCCGGCAAGAGGAGCTTGCCGGGCCGGAGAGAAGACCCCGGGGGCCGTCGCCGAGAGCAAGGGTGATGACGGCGTCTGGAGCGAAGCTGGAAGATGAGGCGGCGGAATGTCAGCACGCTGTCGAAGACGACACGTACTCCGACTTCGCGGCCTTGCCGCCCGCCCACTTCCTCTTCTGCAGCCTCCCTACGCCAGCCGCCCAAGGAGACGACCCCGGGGAGTTCACGGAGCCAGCGACGCGGATGATGGGGTCGCCGGTGCCACACGGAGCTGCGACCGGCGCCTAGTCGGACCCGTCATCCCGACGACCGCTACCCTTGTCATCGTTGTCGCTCCCCTCCTCGTCACTCTCGCTCGAGGAGGAGCCTTCGCTGTCGGAGGAGCTATCCACGCAGCACCGGGCCCGGGTGCCGAAGTCCCCGAAGACCTTGACGGAGAGGAGATCGCCCTCCATCAACTTAAAATGGAGGGTGAACCCCTCCATCAAGCTGTGGATCCGGGCGAACGACTTCCACCCTCGGCCAAGATACATCACGCCGGGGGCTGGGGACTCGACGTGGACTCGCGTGCCACTGATCCCGCAGCCCCTCATGCGCAGTCTCAGCGTCTCGGGTTGCTCCACCTCCAGCACGCTCACGAAGGGAGCCAGGAGGCGGAGGCGACGGCGAGGCGCCCGGCGCAGCCTGATGATGAACTCGCAGGGGTCGTCCCCAAGGTGAACCGCCGTGAGAAGGGGGGCCGCCGGCGGGGGCAAGGCCGGCGCGTCGCCCCGTTCGCCTCGTCCCCGAGCGCCTCGGCCCCTTCCACGACCTCGCCCCCTCCCCCTTCCCCTTACGGCTGGCTCCGCCACCACGGGTGCAAGGGGAGGAGGGGCGCACTGCCTAGCGGCGACCCTCGCCGCCACCGACGAAGAACCGGGGTTCCCTTTCTCCATGACAGACGGAGAGAGGAGACCAGAAGTCAAAGAGAAGAAGAGATGAAGGAGTGCGGATTTCCGTCGCCCCCGCTCGCTCCTTATAAAGGAGCGGGGTGGGGGCTCGGCCGCCCCGCTCAGCCAATCAAAGTGGAGGAAGGGCAGGCGACTGGGGCCGACCCGCTACCTCGGCCCACAACGGCCCGGTTTCCCGCCTCCACCGCCGCGACCCCTAGTGCATGGGGACCACGTGGCAGGCGCGCAGAGCCGAGGCGACGGGTGAGGCGACCCCTCCCCACCCCGTGATCGTGGGGAGCGGACGCCCCGAAAACCGCGCCTCGACCCCGTTCGTCCATCGAACCGCGCCTCCACGTCTCCCCCCACTTAAGGAGGAAGCACGAACCGCCCTCTTTATCGCGACGTGACGCATGCCTGCGCGGCTCAGCCCCGCGCACGCCACCCACGTCACGCACGCCTCGACCCACGACGCTGCGTTAAACGCGTGCCACTTGGCGAAGGCGCGACGGGTGCGGAGTTAAGACGCAGCGCGACCCAGGCCACGCGTGCCCGTGCACTGTTTTGGGCCTGGCCCAAAAACGCTCGGCACCGTGTATGGCCCAGACCCGGGGGCTCCTATCGGTGTACTAAAGTAGGGGTGCCTTAGTACCCCGAGCTTGTGCATGGGCAGTCGCAGCACCCTGCGGCAAAGGCTTGCCAGGGGGACGCCAAGAACCTCCACGGCCCCTTTCTGGGCCGAACGAAGACAAAGTACTTGAGCCAAAGAAGACAAGGCCTCGGCAAGAGGCGCTTGCCGGGACGGAGAGACAAGACCCCGACAAGAGGAGCTTGCCGGGACGACCAGCTGAAGAACGAAGACCCCAGCAAGAGGAGCTAGCCGGGAAGGCCAAGCCAGGCATCCTAAGGAAAGCTCACCGCGGCGCACCACGCGCCCCGGCAAAGCCTGGCGAACGGCAAGTTCCCAGGCGCGGCAAGACAGCAGTCGCGGCAAGCCACTTGCCGCAGCAAGCCACCATCTCGGACCTGCGCTCCAGCTCACCCGCCCACGCGTCGCTCTAAAGCTCTTCCCAGAGGCACGTGGCGGTGCACTGCGCAGCGAGGGGCATGCGGTGGCATGCAACGCTGACAAGATCGCCATCGTGGCAAACGGGGGCGCCCCTAACGGTCCACTTCAGCACTGTTCGGGCGACCCAGACGGGCATTTAATGCCCTTGTCCCCCGCCGTCAGAGTTAGGTGCGATAGCACTGTGCAGCCACTGTACACATAGCTCTTTTCCATTTTTACCCTCATCTGCATCGCCACCTGTGGGTAACCCCTTGCACATATAAAAGGAGGCCCATGCGCACGTAGGAGGGGGAGGAACCCAGTAGACATCCATCCACGTCCAGCTCCAAGCTTACTGTAGCATCTTGCGCTCTCGAGCAAGAACCCAAATCAATCAGACAAGCAGCAGTAGGGTTTTACGCATCCGTGCGGCCCGAAACTGGGTAAAATCGTTGTGTGTGTGTGTCGCCTCGATCTGCTCTTCGTGCAGCCTCCGCTCCCCGCCGAACCGAGAAGGGGCTTCGTCCCCATAGGTGTTCGAGGAGGCCGATTTCCCCCGACATAGGTTAGTCCAAAAAATAATATAAAAGTGCATAATAAAGCCCATTAAACATCCAAAACAGATAATATAATAGCATGGAACAATCAAAAATTATAGATACGTTGGAGACGTATCAGAGGGTAGCACTAGTTCGGATGGCGTTGGGTGAACGGCTTGGGATGCAAATTTACGAGCCTCACGATAAGCTTATTGACAACTCGTACCGCATTGTTGTCCATAGTTCTAAACTCAGCAAGCATCTTGGCAATCATCATCCCCTGGGCAGTGATATATTGCACTAGGCGAGCGATTGCATGGTCATCTCCCAGAATAGTGGTAGGAGGCTGAATTCCTGCTTCTATCACCATGGGGAAAAAGCAGAACTCCTGCCTCTCTGCCACTTGAGGGAACTTGGTTCGGAGGTATAGGATAGCTTCCATAGCAGCGGCCTGAATGGCCAAACCAGTAGTGGGCATGGCTCTGCCCTGAAAAACCAAGGGCTGACCATCTACTGCGGGACTTGGGCAGATTTGCACTCTTGCATCATAGCGGTGAAGGTGAGGGACGGGTGTCGACTGGAACACCACGTAACCAGGGCTAGCATTACAGCCAAAGGCTTTGGTGAGCATCTCAGTAAGAAGAGGTGGAAAGCCTGCATAGTTGATGACAAAGGTGCGGGTGTAAAACTTGGGAGCTTTGAGAGCGCGAGTCATGGCTGGGGTGTTACTAGCTAGGCTTCTTTGCAGGGACATGGCTGACTAAGGAGTGAGCGATACGACTAGCGGGGAGGGGATTTTATAGGCAGCTATGCGGGACATGCCCGCATGGTGTGGCCCTTTTCCCTTAATGGCGAAGGGTAAGCGGTGCGGCCGACCAGAAAGGATATGGTTGCTATTCGCTCCACGGATAACTAGGCGGGGACAGCGGGGTGAGGATGTGTCGGTCCCGACTGCGCCACCTGTTGATTAACAGTGGCCATGCCGGATGCCAGGGTTGGGTCAAATCCCTTAGGGTCATTACGGTTTAATGATAGCGGTGATCTAATGCTAGGATAACCTATGCCAGCCTGGCTGCTCTAATACCACCTCCTATGGCACCCCGATCCGCATGGAGCAGGGGTCCTTCGCACGTCAGCCCAGGATAACACCTAACGCACGACAGGTCCATGTTACAGCATTCCAGGTACAATAATATTCATAAAATACATGCGTATATGATTACATCATTGATGAATACAATTATCTGGCATAGCCCTAAGGCTATTTAAATGGCAGCAGAAGTCTATTTACATGGCAGCGGAAGTCTTGGTTTGGCAGCATAACAACTCTGGCTCGGCTCCACAACTCACAGGACTGGCAAGATTACGGCCTAGCACGACGGAACAAGCGAACAATTCAGGCACGACCTACAAAACTGGCATGACACGCCAGGTCAGTACATTGAATGTACTTGCAAGACAACCAAATACATAGCATCCAAACAAACAAATGACAAAGCAAGAACCAAGCGCCTGCAACAACCTATCTCATAGCAGAAACTATGCATGGCATGATATTAACTGGAGACATGGATCAAAATGAGCATGAACAACATCATGGCATCTACTAGCATGGCATATCAAACTTACTGCTAACATGGCAACGACAAAACATAGCATAGCATTTCAATCATAACAAGACGTAATCTAAACATGGCATAAGTTCAGTCAAAACATGGCATGGCATCATGAAACTATGCTGAAAATAAACTACCCGTCATATCCAATGCAGACATAACATGTTAACTTTATGCAACCATCTCTTGTTCTACCATGGTTCTTTAAATGCAAATAACAACACATTTACTCGTGCAATGCAACCAAACTTGTGCACCGAGTCCCTCGGACTCTCTTACCAACGGGTTGCCTCGCAACCAAGCGATGATCATTCACTTATCACAAACGGAACCACACTTGGTTCAACACTCACCGAGTCCCTCGGACTCTATTACCAACGGGTTGCCTCGCGACCAAGCGATGATCATTCACGGATCACAAACGGAACCACACTTGGTTCAACACTCACCGAGACCTTGTCTCGTGATCATATCAACACATCATCTTGATTACTCACGACTATCTCATGGTCCAAGTCATCACATTCTTTTATTGCACATTATTCATTAACTTAGTTATTTCAGGTTTATCCTCCATTTCGACCGAGACCTGATAGTGTGACCTACTACAAACTAGTGCCCATGACAGAGGACGCGGCTATCGATAGATTTAACACACACACTCTGCAGAGGTAGTGCACTTTACCCACACCACAGAACCCATGGCCTCGCACTCCCATTCCGGTGGACCACCGGCGTTCCGACAAAACCGATCTACTGCCATGACACACTCCCGGCCACTCCGACCAACACCCCTCTGGGTTAGGACTGGGTGACCCAACCTACGAAAGGCAAAACTACCACCGACGTGGCAAACAAAACAGTCCCAAACGGGGACAAAGCACGCAAAACAAAGCAGGTTCACAAGGTTTATGACCGCCTACCTGATTAGGGCAGCGCGTGCCCATAACCTTCCCTCTTTGGAGGCACCGGCGAGAGGCATGACAATAGACCGGTTAGGGCCTTCCCATACCAAGGCAAATGTGGCTGCACTGGAAAAAGCTCGATTTGGTTGCACTATGACATCCCAGTGAAGACGGAGGATGTTTTTTATTAAGTCGTATTATTAACTTCTCCATCATCGGTCATCATGCGAATATTTCTAACATGAATGCAACAACTAACATGGAACATACAAATGCAGTAACAACATCAAGCCTTTCAAGTGAACGATGATAGCATATGAAACATGGCAATATCAAGTACTAACATTCTCATCAATGTAACAGAATCATAATAACAACGATACTACTAACATTAAACTAGACAGAGGCATGATATTACCAGTAACAACATCTAGCTAGCATGTCAACTTATGAAGGCACAAGCATGCAAGTCAGATAACAAAAACATATAGCACGACTGAAATAACAGCAGACGGAACAGACATGAAACTACTGCAACTAAACACACACACAAGGTGCAAGCAAAGTTAACATGCAAGTTCGAGGCTCATGATAAGAGGTTGGCTTGCCTGGGGGTCGAGGAATACGCCGGGGATGGGTGCGATCAATTCTTGGAAAAATTTGCCGGAGCGGGGTTCGCTCTTAAAGGGGATGAATTAGAGCAAGGGAAAAATGGGTATTTTTAGAATGTGCAAACATCAAGAAAATAGTCCCTTCGAAAAGAGCTCAACAAATAGAGAACATGAGCGTTGGAATCACCTCAAATGGAGTTACGGTTGCAAAGTTGTGGCCGTTCGTTCGTTAGGAAAAAAACAAACAGAAACTGTACATTTGTGTTGTTAACGGGCGAACGTTCACAAAGTAACGGCTTCGGCTGGCGGGGCTGGGTTGAAGGCGCACTTTCTAATATAACTTTCGCACAGGGAAAGCGCATCCCAGCTGTAGCTGTAGCAGAATAGGCTTTCTCCAAGGGAAAGCGCATTTCCCCGAAGGCGTCTCCACTTATTCCGATGTGGCCAGCTGGGCCACGCCCTTCTCTCGCTGATGAGCGGGGCCCACGTCTCCTTCTCTCCCCTCCTTTCCTCCTTCTTCCTTCTCCTCATCTGTTCTTTTTCAGCTTGTGACACAGGCAGCAGAGGAGGTTCGGGTGCCGGCGCCGTTGTTGCCTGGCGACGCTAGGGGGCCGGACGTCGAGCGCATCGTCTCCGCCACTCCACGCCGCGCCCATGGGTGGCCGCAGAATTGCTCGGGGCGGCCTGCAGCACCGGGGCCAGGAAGGAACACGGCGGCCAAACGGTGCGAGGGGAGGGACCGCGCCGTCGGGGCTCCTCCACCGGAGTTGAGGGAGGCGGCGGTCTTCGAGATCCAAGGGGGAGGCTAGGGAGCAGCAAGGTGGGCGGGGGAAGGGCCAAGGGCAAGAAGTGGCCGAGAGGGATCGGCGGCGATGGCTCGACCATTGGAGTGTGATACGTCCATTTTGCATCATGCTTTTATATCTATATTTATTGCATTATGGGCTGGTATTACACATTATGTCACAATACTTATGCTGATTCTCTCTTATTTTACAATGTTTAGACGAAGAAGGAGAATGCCGGCAGCTGGAATTCTGGGCTGGAAAAGGAGCAAATATTAGAGACCTACTCTGTAGAACTCCAAAAGTCCCAAAACTTCACGGAGGCACATTTTGGAATTAATAAAAAATACTGGCGAAAGAATCAACCGAAGGGGGGCCACACCCTGACCACGAGGGTGGAGGGCGCGCCCCCTGCCTCGTGGGCCCCCTGGCAGGCCTCTGGTGCCCATCTTTTGCTATATGAAGTCTTTCATCCTGGAAAAAATCAGAAGGAAGCTTTCGGGACAAAGCGCCGCCATCTCGAGGCGAAACCCGGTGAAACCAATCTAGGGCTCCGGCGGAGCTGTTCTGCCGGGGAAACATCCCTTCGGGAGGGGGAAATCATCACCATCGATCCTCTCATCGCACTACAAGAAAACACACTTCCGTGATGATACGTGTTTGTCACAGTAGGTCGCGTTTTTTGTCATGCATGTACATCCATGACAAATTTATGACAGAATCAAGATACTCATACCTGTGCTGTCGTAGAAGTGTTCCATAACATCACCAAAATTATCATCACGAAAGTGTCCACTTCCATGACAATAAATCGCGCGTCACATAAGTGCTTTCATCAAGGGTGACTGACACGTGGCATCCACCGTAACAGAACGCCGTTAAGCTATCGGGTCCGGTTTTGGATCCGATAACCCGTTAACAACCACGACCAATGGGGATTTTCCACGTGTAAAATCATCATTGGCTGGAGGAAACACGTGTCGGCTCACCGTTGGGACATATGTCATCCACTCATTGGACCCAAAGCGCCTATGATACGTCGACACGTGGCACAGCCCAACAGAGGCCCATTCCCGTGAAAAGGCCGGCCCGTTTGACTTGGTCAAAAGGTGGCGGGCTGGCCCACGGCAAGCCTGTTAACGGCCTGTTCGCATATAGCCCATTTACAGCCCGCTAACCTAGGGCCCGTTTACGGCCTAACCGAATTAGGCCCAGTAGCGTCATCTGGGCCGTCCAATATAATTTCAGCCCGTTTTAACTTCCAGCCCATGTATGGCCCATGACGTCTTTTGGCCCATATGAGGCCCTTATTACTCTCGGCCCATTAACGGCCCGTGGTAAAACTGGCCCGTAATGAATAGTGTATCACTTTATACCCATTAACGGCCCGTGGTGAAACTGGCCCATAATGAATAGTGTATCACTTTATACCCATTAAAGGCCCATTATTCCGTTGGGCCGTTTCCATCCCATGTTATCTTTCGGCCTTCTCAGGGCCCATTTATTCTTGGGCTCATTTCCAACATTTGGTTACTTACGGCCCATTACTGTCATTTTCTGCTCGTGGGCCAAATTCAGCCCGTGCTTACAGTCGGCCCGTTTGTGGCCCGTTAATACGTTGGGCCGTTTTCATAGTGTCATCAAATACAGCCGATTAACGACATCCCATTTTGGTCGGCCCATGAAAGGACGATTCCAACTCTAGCCCGTTAAGGGCCATAAAGCGGTATGTTATTAGCCCATGTTTGGGCAATCGATCATACGACCCGTAGAAGGCCCATTGATAATACGGCCCGTAGAAGGCCCATTGATGATACGGCCCGTAGAAGGCCCATTGTTTCTATGCCCCGTAGAAGGCCCATTGTTTCTACGGCCCGTAGAAGGCCCAGTGTCACTACAGTAAATATGTAGCCCATGGTTATTGTGGCCTAGTTTAAAAAAAAGGTTATTGCGGCCACTAGCAAACCGCAGAAAAAGAACAACACTGACTACAAGCAAAAAAATAAACAAGAAAACAAGGAAATAAATAAGCAAGCAACTTACGCTAGGCTATCACGGCTATTACACATATTACATCCACTGGGCATCAAGGTTCGCCACCAGTGCAAATACAGGGAACAAAGCAGCATATCATATACATTGGTTGTCAAAGTTGGCGACCAGTGCAAATAAACGCCGCAGCAAAACATGTCCAGAACTGAAACCACTTCAGAAGATCTCGAGAAACAATATCCTGGGTACCCATAATGCTGGCAAGATGCTTAGCAAGCTTATTAACTTTCTCTTGTTTGGCGCTTAAATCCTCCAGCGCTTGCTGTTGCACCAGAAAGTATGGATATGAATTCTGCAGGGACTTCCTCAGTCCTTCAGCTTCCTGCCGCAACACATCTGATCGATGTCTTTCAACTTGAAGCTGAGACTCAAGAAGACGAACTGATTCAGCCGGCGAGTTCGAAGAGCTTGTGCCAACAGTAGTGGCCAGTAACTCGAACACTACATCAAGACATGACTTCTGGGTTCTCTCACTGTCGTCAAGGTAGTTTTTATCAGCTTTCTTGGAGACCAACAGGGATGTCTCACTATCTTGAACCTTATCTGCATTACTTCCTTCACCATTGCATAACGGGGTACCGTTCTCCAATATTTTGTCCGCATTCTAAAAGAGAAACAAGCAGACACATCACAGGTTTACCATGTTGTATATGAAACTCATTTTGGTAAATCAGTTCAGTAGTAAAGTGCATAGGATAACAGCATGAAACAAACATATATCTATGTATCATGGTCACTTTATGGTCTATATCATTCTAGTTTTTGTTGCCAAATCAAGATAGAGACACAGTTCAAATAATATTTGTTCAAGACAAAGTAGAATAGACAAAATATAAGTGTGGGAAACTATAGAGACACTTGTAATGTGCATGACACGAGAACATAATTGTTTATTCAATTGAAACTGAAATCAATATAGAGCAAGTTACAACAGCAAACCAGTTAAAGAAACAAGTTTAAAACATACCTGTTGCGCCATTAGAGTTTCAATTCCATCCTTTAAATTTGAAAATAGTTGGTCTGAGTAAATACAGTGATGCAAAGCAAAGGAGTATAAACCATAGCTACAGAACCTGACCTGAGAACAATTCTTCTTCTCCTTTAAGCGTTGAGTTGGGATTCGGTGTGGTGGCCCTCGTGCTTTGGGCACTGCAGTTCCCTTACTAACTGCTCGTGTTTGGGTGCTCTATGGTGGAGACGGTGCTGTGTCAACTGGAACTGGGTTACGATCTGCTGGGGTTGGGGTTAGAAGGGGCGTAGCTGATTCTCTGTCCAACTGGGTAGGGGTACAATCTGCGAGAGTCTGGGTTATGTGTGGTGGAGCTGGTTCTAGGGCATGTACAACCGTGGTTCTATCTGCATCAACTGGTAGCACTATCTTTTCTGAATACCGTGTTGTTACTCCCTTAGATATTGCCATCACCCTCTCCAATTCAAATGGCTGATAAACAAGAAAAGTAATTGAATGTACAGACATTGTATGATAGACAGGTGCAATGGATAGTGGGGAATAAACGAGGGCATGAAATAATTCACATTTATGTTGTCTAAGCAAACAGGATAGCATGACACAATTTCACATATATGATGGCTAACTAAACAGGATAGCATGATACAATTTCACATTATGATGGCTAACTAAAAAAGATGGAAAGACATAGTTCAAAATATGATGACTATGTAAACAGGAGGACATGATATAACTATATAATGTGTTTATTAAATAGGTTGGCACGCCATAATTCACATACATGCTGCCTATGGAAACATGATGGCATGATATAATTCCCGGATAGAATGACATAATTCAGAATATGATGACTGTAAACACTAAACAGGATGAGATGATATAACTATATGATGTCTTTATTAAATGGGTTGCCATGCCATAATTCAGATAGATGTTGTGTATGTAAACATGATGGCATGATATAATTCAAATATATGATTTATATAGTAAGCAAGTAAGGAGATGACAATCCATATATGATGTAAAAACTAAGCAATGCAAGACAACATGCATGACATGGGTAATATAACCCTGCCAAGTTTGAGCATAGACCTCAGGGGGGAAATAGGACTGGTCATCAGTCTCTGAATCCTCCTCTGAGGAGCTCTATGTATCCAGCAAGATGTCTGCTTCAGCAGGTAGCATTGTCTGTTCTGAATACCTTGTTTTCGCTCCAGATACTTCCATCACCGCTTCAAATGGCTGATGCACAGGAAGAGTAGTTGAATATACAAACGTTGCCGACAAATGGAACACGTAATACAAAAAAATGATAGCATGATATAATTCACATACATGATGATTGGCTCAACAGCATGGCATTGCATAATTCACATATATAATGCCTTTGCAACAAGATAGCATTGCATAATTCACATATATAATGTCTTGCAACAAGATGGCAATGCATAATTCACATATATGGTAATTAGACACTAAACATGTGGCATTCACACAAAGCATGTTTAAACTAATCAAATGACATCACAATGCAAGACACCATACGCACGATATGAGCAACATAACCCTGCCAAGTTAATTAGAGCATACACCTCGGGGGGGGGGGGAATAGGACTGGTCATCTGTCTCTGAATCCTCCTCTGAGGAGCTATCCGTAACCAGCGACATATGCGCTTTGTCAGATAGCATAGTCTGCTCTGAACACCTTGTTTTCACTCTAGAATTTTCCATCACTGTGTCAAATGGCTGATGCACATGAAGAGTAGTTGAATGTACTAACATTGTTGACAAATGTAATATGTCACAAAAAAAAGGATGGCCTGATATAATTCACATATAAGATGACTGGCTAAGCGGGATGGCATTGCAAAATTCACATATATGATGCGTGGCTAAACAAGATGGCATTGCATAATTCACATAAACGATGAATAGACTAAACAGCTGACATTCACACAAAGCATGTCTAAACTAAGCTGTTGACATATTTGATGTATAAAGTAAGCAATGCAAGGCACCATATCCATGATATAACCAACATCAGCATGCCAAGTTAGAGAGAAGACCTCATGGGATAAATAGGAGTGGTCTTCTGCTTTTGAATCCCCCTCAGAACAGTTATCTTCCTCTTGATTACGATCTGAAATGGGTGGAGGGGGGGCTGCCTTTGCGCCCACCATGGAGCGACGTCTGCATGAAATTTTATTGCCACGCAAGGCTCGTCTCTTTTGCTCTACATGTTCAGTTCCATTGTGTATAATAACTGACATGCATAGGAATAAAACATAGTGAGATTATGTAAGGAGTGCATGCACAAATCCAGAGTGATGGTAGCAAACTGTGGATAGACCCAAAACCAATGATAGCAGGCAGATAATAGCTTTAGTTAAAAAATACAGATAATGGCTCCTTTAATGTTTGTTTGCACCCAACATGAAACCTATAGTAGACACCCGAGATTAACCAGATAGTAGACAGATAGTACTGATTGTTGCCCCAATATGTACCCCACAACCATTTAAAAACTCAAGTTTCAGCATATGTTTGGACCTGACTCGTAGTCTAATAGGTGAACACGACGATAAAGTAGCATGTCATCATATTAAGCGATGCATAACGTAAGCAGACACGGAAGAGTGCGACCTCTCTTGCGGACCCGTGTAGTCCTCAAGGTCATCTGCTTAGTTGATGATGGTAATGCAGTTGTCGTGGCTGCCAGCGGCGGGAAGAAGATCTGAGGTGGCGAAAGACAATCTGGAGAGCGGATCCCTGCTGTGGTGAACCCTTCCGTCATTGGAGCAGCTGAGCTGGGGTGGAACACAACACCGCAGGAGCAGGACAAACCACACAAGGTTTTCTTTGACACATATCTGTAACATAAGTAATTGTGTAAGGGCTTGTTTGAATTTGAGGATTCTAACAATGCAGGGATAGTAAATAGACAGGAATAGGATAGGAGTGCACGTGCAAAACGGAGAATTTAAGAACATAGGATTTCTGCCAATTTGGGTGTTTGGTTCACAAGAATTGGAAGATCACAGGGCAAAGAAGCATGGTGAGATTAAGTCAAACCACAAGAAGTGTACAACCTCTTTGGGGAAGCCATGTCAATCTCAGCGTGATTGGGTTGGCCGGTGAGCATGCTCCGGCTGACTTGGCTATCGGAGGAGGGGAAGAAGATCTTAGGTGTCTGGAGATGGAGCCCAAGGTACTGCTCCACTGTGATGGAGGGTTTCGTCGTTGGAGCAGCTCCGGTGAGTTGTACGACGCCGAGGCTGAAGCAGGACGAGAGAGACAACGTTAACCTGAGTGGAATTCTAATAGCATCTCCAATAGATGACGTAAAATACATAACCACAAAGTTCTAGATGTATACATCAGCCGCTCATCTCTGAACTTAACTGTCGAAACTGAATTTAACTGTCAAAACTGAACTTAACTGTCGAAACTGAATTTTGCTGTCGAAACTGAATTTTATTGTTGAAACTGAACGCACTAGAGGTGAGGCTACACGTCAGTCGACTGACTTTTTCATCTCTGGTCAGTCGATTTTGCAGCCGTTGGATACGAAATGAAGGGCCTACAGTTCATCTTCAACCTCCACCCCCCTGAGCCGCCAGTCACCACCGGCCAAACAGTCGCCCTCCGCTGCCCGTGGCTGGCGGTGCGTCGCCCCGCCCGCCCCGAAAACACTCCCCACCGCCGGTCCGCCGCCGCCCCGGCCATCCCTCTAGCCCCCCTGTGCCGAGCTTTTTCTTCGGCGATACCCACGCCACCGCCCCACCACCGCCGGCGACCACCGCCCCCACCCTGAACCCTAAGATAGATAGTGGGGTACCTC
>NC_041389.1:324641387-324646502 GCF_002162155.2 Triticum dicoccoides
TAACTCCAGCGAGCCCCCCACCCCCTGAAAATCAACTGACCCAAAAGTCGATTCAGTCGACTAAAGTGTAGGTAAATCGGAGCAGCATCGCAAGCAAGAGCAAGAGCGAGAGCAGCAGCGCGAGCAAGAGCAAGAGCAAGAGTAGACCAGGCATGGGACCGAGAGCAAGAGCAGAGCAGCAGTGCGAGCGAGAGCTAAAGCAGCGGCAGCTCCTACTGATGTGGACGACACCGTGTAGGAAGTGGCCGGCGATGCCTCCGTGGACGGAGCCGCGCGGTGTCGGCTCGGGACCGAGCGCCGGCAGCACCGTGAGATCGAATCAAGAAGAAAATGCGGCGATTAGTGTACAATCTCTTTGGTGGCACCGATTAGGCCGCATCTTCATCCGAGGAAACGGTGATGCTGATGCTCTTTCAGTGGTGCAGGTGAAGACGACGGTGTGGGAATGGAGGTGGCGCGAAAGACGAGGGGAACATCGGGGCAGCTCCTTGGAGGTGGAGGACGGGGTGGCTGAACCGGCGGGATGACCAGATCGACGACGGATCCTCATCTGGTATGGTGGATGAGGGACGTCAAGGTGTTGCTGTGGACGATGTCGTCGAGGAAGAGGCTCCGGCTAGGTGGCGAACGGAGGAGGGTGGGGGGCTTCGTGGGTTTTCCTGGCCTCGGTGTACGAATGGGTGGGCAGATGGGATGGGAGTGGGGAACCATGGCTTAGGGACGCGCTTGTCCGAAATGTGGGGTAAGTTATGAAAGTACCCCCACCGATTTGAGGCGGTTCTTTCGGTTCAGGGGTATCACGGGCATTTCACGTGTCGGGATTTCACAGGAGGTGGGAGTTTTCGCACGCGTTGTAATTTTGGAATAGCAAGGCGCGGGTTGAGATGGAGGGAGTTGTCGGAGCACAAGGAAACAAAGATATATCTTAAATATTTCAGGCTAACAATGCGCGGGTTGAAGAGGCGGGAGTTTCGTAGCACGATAGACAGAGATGCTAGCTTGAAATTTCGGCATAACAATGCTCGGCTTGAAATTTCTGGAGAACAAGATTAACGTGTACCCAAAAGAAAAAAAGAAAATTTAGACTAGTATGATATACTACGTACAATGTATTTAACACGCACAACACACACAGACACCATTTAGACTAGTAAGGTACACGTGCATTGCACGCATGAGATTTGGCAACCAAATTATGAATAAATACCACATTATAGCATGTAAGCTTTGAGTCATATATGCATGATGTAGATGTTCATTTAATTCTTATAGTTCATTTCATTCAAAACCATCTAGTTTTTATAAGAAAGCTAATCTATTTTAAAATTCATGGAATTGTGCGTTGTAAGGCATAAAGTAAAAACAAATCATGTAGAAAAACATTTGGGCAATTCTGATACAGAAGATTCTAGAACAAAGTAGAAGTGCTTGTGTTTTGAGGTTTGTGCATTATTCTTAAGTTCAACCATAGAGTCTTCTAGATTGTACATGTGGCAAAATCTGGTGGAATCTAGATGATATCCAACGGCCAGTAGTGCTCAAATTTGCCAGCTCTGCACCATCGGATTGGCCTATCCAACGACCATCTTTCAAAGTTAAAGTTATCCGCACACTATATAAAAAATATAAAATATAATATATGTATATATATATTGTCAGGACCCCGACTCAATGCCACATCGATCTAGCATGTAACACCTCATATCACTTTGCGGCCTCACGCACGGTATCCCCACGGGTGTCTCATTACCTTTGCCCGGGACCGTTTGCGCCTTTTGGCACACGTATATGACAGTGTCGCTAGCATCCATATGATAAGGAGCCCGGGCTGACATGGCTAGTCGTAAACCCAAAGTGGCACAGACTTACAGGGACAGGCATCCATGACCCAGCATTGAACGTGTCGGTCATCAGCGAGTGAATCCAGGCTGTAGCACTGGGCTAGCAGGACTCCGGTGAACCGGGCTGTAGCGGGCTAACAGGACTCCGGTATTCATCGCGTGACATTTCCCCGAAGGGACAGACACAGGAACGAAGAAGGACACATGCCGGCCAGCCTAAGTGTCCCGGAGCAGTAGCAAGCTACCATGGCTCGGTGGAAACACTAGGAGACATTTCCCGGTAAGAGAGGCTACCAAGGATAAACAACTAGGTTGTCAGATCCCACACATACCAAGCATTTCAATAACATACACACAATATGCTCGATATGTGCAAATACAACATGGCATCACAACATGACTCTACAACTCAAGTATTTTAATCAATAGGCTCCGAGGAGAGAGATATTACAAACATGGGTCTCACGACCCAACAATCAGAGCATACAAGTCAAAGCACAAGCGGAAGCTATCATGTCTGGATACAGACATCTATAAATGAAAAAGGCCGAGAAGCCTGACTATCTATCAGATCCTGCCGAGGGCACAAGATCGTAGCTGAGGTAACAAGCTAAACGTCGAAGTCCACGTGGAACTACTAGTGAGACTAAAGTCTCTCTGCAAAAACATAAAATAGGCAAACGTGAGTACAAATGTACCCAGCAAGACTTACATCAGAACTAACTACATATGCATCATTTTCAACAAAGGGATGGTGGGGTTTAACTGCAGCAAGCCAGCTTTGACTCGGTGGCTATCCTAAACTACGACTGCAAGCGACTCTTTTGAGGTGGCGCACACGAGTCCACATATTCACCATATCAATACACCACTATGGATCCGCTCCCGTCTCCCTACGAGAACGCCATCCATAGCACTCACGCTTATCTTGCGCATTTTAAAGTATCCACTTTCACTTGTCTATGAACTGATATAAGCAACCCAGAAGTCCTTTTCCGCGGACACGGCTATTCGAATAGATGATGTTAACCCTGCAGGGGTGTACTTCTTCATACATGTTTCCACCACTTAGCGTCTGCACACGACATGTGCTCGGCAGACTTCAAGCGAAAGCCGACGTGGGTGTAGACCACGACCTACCTAAACACTCAAGTCTCTAGTCCAGGTTTATCGCCTATTCGGGTGCCATCCATGAGGAGATCCGGCCGGAGTTTCGCTCACAGCCCCAAACGATGTGAACAGGGTTCCCGAGATACCAAACGGGCATCCGGTACACCGTGCCACGTACCTACCGCATCACAGCCCACCCCTACGGTCAGCGCTGTCCACGGCCTCCAGTAAGCTACAAACACCAGAAACTACTTGCAACTCCTGGACAGAGGACTAGGGTGAATAAGAAGTCGAGCGGGGTCATATTTCAGGGCCCAATGTATGGTAGTAGCTGAATCATGGATCACAAACACAGAACTCAGTTCCTGAGGACGGCTGCAATGAGACAACCCACCATGTACTCCTACATGGCCTCTCACCGACACCTTTTACCAAATCGTGTTCACACACTTAGCTCACACACAGTAGGACATGTTCACCCGCCTCTGATTCATCCCCGATGAATCAGACCTGACTCAACTCTAAGCAGTAGCAGGCATGACAAACAAGCATGAATGAGTAGGCACAACAGGCTCAAACAATTCCTACTCATACTAGTGGGTTTCATCTATTTACTGTGGAATGACAGGTCATGCAAAGGATAAAGGGGTTCAGCTACCGCAGCAAGTAACAGATGAATCGTTGTTGTCCTAATGCAGTAAAAGAGAGCAGGAGCGAGAGAGTAGGATTGTATCGGAATGAACAAGGGGGTTTTGCTTGCCTGGCACTTCTGAAGATAACATTGAGTCTTCATCAGTGTCAACGATCACATCATCGGTATCACGTCTATCGAGAGGGGACAAATACCGGCAACACAGAAGGAAACACAATCAATGCAATGCACAATATGATGCATGATCATGACATGGCAAAATGAATGTGTTTTGAGCTAATGCAACTAGCAACAGATTAAATGAAGTTGGTTTGAATACAAGATTCAAATTCAAACTCCATATGTGATTATTCAAATGCCATTTAATTGATTTGTGCTAAACAGCACCTATAAGTTGTTCTAACATGCATGAAAATGGTACAGATGGATTCCTTGAATTTTTCTGATAATTTTTCATATATAAATTATTTAATTTGGAGTTACGGTTAATTTTCTATGATTTTTAGAAGTTTTAGGCATTTTCTGGAATTTCCTGAATATTTAGAATTAAAATAATTCCAGAAAATGAATTATGGCGTCAGCACCACGTCACTGTGACGTCAGCAGTCAACAGACGCTGCTGGTGGTCAAACCTGACCAGTGGGGTCCACTGGTCAGTGACTGAGGCTGGTTATTGTCAATGGCAGGTGGGGCCGGGTCAACAGACACGTCAGCAGGTCAATACTGACGTGTGGGGTCGGTCAACGTCCATGTCAGCGTGGTCAAAGCTGACGGGTGGGGCCCATGTGGTTAGTTAACTAACAGAAAAAATACTAATCCTAATTAGGCGCAGGGGCCCACATGGCAGTGGCTCATAGGGTGATTAGCCCCTAATTAAGTGGCCACATCGGCGAATGACGCCGGCGACCACGGCGACGGCGAGACCTCGCCGGAGTTGCTCGGGACGGCGCTACGGCCCGCGGCTGGTCGCGCTGAGGGCACCAGGGGATGGCCCTTGCTCCCGCGCATCCAGGGGACCCACGAGAGGGCGTGGGGTGGCCGGAGTTGAGCGCGGCATCGACCCCGGCGGCGGCCGGAGCTTGGGGGTTCGCGGGACCGGCGCTGCGGTGTGCAAACAAGATAGTGGTCGCGCTAGTTTTACTCTACGGGACGCAACGAGTGCAACGGACGCAGGCGTGGGACCATTTGGTCACCGGGGCTTCACCGGCGACGAGCCCGTGCGGCGGAGCGTCTCGGCTCCGGTGGAGGAAGCGGCTAGGGGGTGAATTAAGCAAAGAGGCATGGGGGAAACGATGCAGCGGCTCACCGCGGTTCTTCTGGTGCTGCTGGCGAGGCAGGGGAGGCACGGGGTCCGGCGAATCGACGGAGGGGAGCTTCGGTGGCCGGCGACGGAACGGCGATGGTGGCGGCGTTGCAGGGCTTCCGGAGGGCCGTGGGTCGGTGGGGAGGAAGGAGGGGGTCGAGGCGGAGCTCCCTGGGGCGTCGGTGAGGCGTGGGGAGCACGGTGGCTGC
>NC_041389.1:324647639-324655410 GCF_002162155.2 Triticum dicoccoides
ACATTTCAGTTTGTGATTATTTGAGCATTTAAAATATTATTAGCAATTAAATGCCCAAATGCAAACACTATATAATTTAATTCAAAAATCCAGGAATAGCCTATAAATATGTTCATCATTTTTGGAAGAGGTTTTCACCTTTAACAGAAATTATGAACATTTCCAAAGGGCATTCTGGGTTATTGAAAATATTTTTATTGAACCTAGTTAAATTTCATTTGGTGCTAGGGTTTCAACAATCCCCATTTCAAATTTAAATGAAATTTAAACATGGTGCAACACTCTAATGCATGCACTAGGCATTGTCAGAACTAGGGATGTGACAACTCACCCCCACTAAACAAGAATCTCGTCTCGAGATTCAAGCGTAGGGTAGGGTGAAAGGTAAACGCAACTAGTATAATCTTCACGATCCAGGGTGCACTTCAGTTGAACGTTGATTTGAACACCATTATTGTCTTGATGTCTTGTTCTGAGAAATCCTGTCAACATGACATGGGGGGAAGAAGGAGACTCTAGAAGGGTCGATCTTCTCGAAGATCGAACAACTCACGGAATGAGACATCGGACCATCTCTCGGTTGAGACACGAGATACACATCAAGAGGGGTGGAAAGAAACGGATGACGAAGGTTCACTAGGTGGACAACAATTCCACACTTAAGAAGGTGGTAATCGGTTGTCAACGTAGCGAGGAGTTGAGTTGCCATGATACCACAACGAAACATCCTGGAGGGGGGTGATTCGTAGATTATTATCTTAAGTGGCAAAAAGAATTACCTTTGATATAGAGATTGTTAAGACTCTCTATATCAGCCTAAGGCAAATCACAGCAATCGATTGGCGGGGTCGGTAGAATGGCATACTTGGACTTGGATGATGTGGATTACCTTGTTGAAGACAACGTAATGGATGATTTTGCTTATCACCGGAAATGGAAGAGACCCATGGTAGAATGGCACATTGGCGGTGCAAGCTAGGAACAAAATGCAAATGCTGGGAATGATTCTGGTAACGGGGGAAGAACCCAACAAAAGAGAGTGAATTCACTGCTTGAAAAGGTCATAGCATTTGCCGAGGAAACTGAGAGGAATCCCAGTTAGAGATGATGATAACACGTAGTGCTTGTGCGTGCTCTCAAGAACTTGAGCATTTCCACAATCATCAAGGTTTTACCAACATCCGTGTCAAGGATCCTGGCAACACAACTTGCTACCATGATGAATGATGATGGAGGATGCAGATGCAAAGGAAGATAACACTTCTCAGATTTCATCTTAGCGAAGCCAAGGAACAAAATCTGGATGATCGACCGAGAGACATTTAGCACCCTGCTTTTAATGTTCTCCTTGATGTGCTAGTATAACCCATTCATAGATATGGTTTGATATCTAAGACATCAAGTAAAAAGGTCGGACTATGGAACACAGAAATCCATAGGGGCAACTAGGGAGTAAATCCTACGAAATCCCTATGGGGGGGGTGGCCAACTTCCTCAAACAAGATACTATAATAATAGGTCTACCGGATGGGTGTGTTGGCCACGACATCCACCTTACCGGTTATCGAGAGACCAATATTATAGTTCTTAGGGAAATGTTCCAACCATCATATCTGCCTGAGATTCAGCTCTGGTTGGTGTTAGGATATTCCAGGCTCATCGAGTCTTAGGAAGAAAAATGAAAGTTTGCAACACAAATCAACGAGATGACGTTGCGAGATTCTCAGGAAATGAACTACGATAGCAAGCTCCAAAACATGAGCTGGTTCTGCTACAAACATGTGAACACGTTGTCCCAGACAAGCATGACCACGTGGTAGTCTTGTAATAAAACACTACCGAGTTCAGGAGGGGGAACCATCAACGAGGGTATCGAAGTTCTTTCATAAGTCCGGATTAGCTCTTATGAAGGAACTCCTTCTCCTTGAACAAATCAATCAGTGGCTTGGTGTGCTAGGGATACATATAGATTGAAGGTTGCAAGTCTTCAAACCACAGCATTCTTCGCACGTGTGCATGACTGATTTGGAATGATTCCAAAGAAAGCAACATTGACTTTCTCGAATCCACGGCGGCAACTTGCATCAGATGCACATGAATTAAAGGAAGTCACTACCTTCATCCAAACATATGCTTCATGAGCTAGCATGAATAAATGCTTTCAAAAGTTTCCAACACTAGCTTAATGTTCAGCAAAATTATGGAGAAGACAAGGATGTTGTCAATGGGCACAACAACAATTCATCTGGGTTTCCTTTTAAAAGGAATTCCATAGTTAAGTGAACAAGTGATAGCATTGGTCAGACCCAAAAGATATAATGGTGTATGCTCGAGGGATCAACCACGAATAAGACAACATTACGAGCATCGTTGGTACTGATTTGATTTGACGATAGCCCACACTCAAATCAAAGGATTGATAGGACAATAGGTCCAGCAACTGATCACAAGAACCAATCGATGAAGATATCATCTTTCTTCAACACACACTACACAAGGATATCCCTTTGGAACGAACTAAGTCAGGCAAGCTTTTATCTTCCAACTCTCCAAGTTGTTGTCTAGCTTAACCAACTAGCTCAGGGATATCTAACACCGATTCTTGGAGAGAAGGTGGTTCACAAGAAACCAACTTGATCACGAACTCAACATAGCGGTCAGGTGACAACCCGGTAACACCTCCAAGAAGATATTTGTAAAGTCACGAACCACCGGTATGTTACTAAGCTCGAGAACAATCTTGCTTTTGAGGGCAAGACGATATGATCAAATGAGTGAGGACTTGACAAGATCCTAACTCATCAATCGAAGGGTGCACCGAAATAAGGACTAGGTAGCACGATCAGTCTTAGAAGGATGATTCGAAAACCAACATACTAAGAATGAAATTATTATCCTTTAACTACCAAGCAACAGAGTTGCTGGCAGTATTGATTTCACACATCACAATTCATTTGTCGGCGTTCCGGTTGCGACAACACGGAACCGAGGAATGAAAAAGGATGGCGAGAAGTATCACTATGTCAAGAATTCACAAAAGGTGGTGCAATTCTCATGAAATTCTTGATATAAAGATGGTAATACTCCAAGGTAGAACAGAACAAAAGTTGGGTTAGCAACTTGATCTGCAGAGTACAACTACTTTGACCCAATCCTAGATATGGAAGAGGTACTGGAGTTTGTTTCTCCTAGTCATTCCGGAATAGAATGGCTTGACGGACCACAAGAGTAATAGGCATCAATAAACGAACACACGCATACTCTTGACTATCAATTGATAGACGAGGGTCAGAATGCAACTAAAGAGAACAACTCAAAGGAACATACTATTTTCTGAGTTGTGGATGCATGGTTTGGCATGTCGAACGAATTCAACATTTCTTCCAGATAACCCAATGCAGAGAGGTAGGACTGGCAGAGTCACGATTTATGAATGGAGATCTCCTCAAGAGTACTCTAATTGTGATCTTTTTTTTTGATCCAATAAACATCTGCCATAAGTAGTTCATGTTATTTGGAAGAAGAAGATACCACGGACTTCAAGGACTATCGCAAAGGTTACTAATATCCTAAAGGCACTAGCAATTACTGTCAACATGAAGTAGGTAGAGTGAATCTCGGGTTCAGAACCCAGGAGTAGAATACCTACTACTAAGTGGCATCACGGGATGCTTTCGAGAATGATGGCCAGAATCATCACACTGGGAACACAAATCATGGCTAGACCACTAGATGATCCCCTAAGCACTTATGGTCATAATAATAATTCCAACATATATGTCGAGGCAATAATTACCTCAACACACCGATTAGTGTGGTTAAATCTGGCCCATGGGAACATCGGAAACAGAAGGAAGGGATTTGCAAATGCATCGGACTATTTAGAAACCTGGGATGACTCGGACAGCATAACGGCTATAATTGCTCAAAAAGATTTGAGACAATCACAAAAATGGTGGCATAACCACTCAGAAGCACAATATCAAGGTTCCGAGATCAACAATTAACATACGGAAGTAGTAGGAACTGAACTGAGACTTAAATCCAACAATCTTATAAGTCTACTGATTAGTAACACGTGATCCTAATAGAAAGAAGAGATAGCCTAGTTCTTAATCCCCGCAGGAAAGTTAAGATGACTCAGATCAGAAGGGCATGAGGTATAAGGAGTAAAAAGAGCCTTACGTTCCATCCCACAATCAATTCCCTTATATAACTAAAGAATTTCTAGACTCAACTTCGACCAGTTTGGCTTGGTAATCCTACAGGCAGTCAAGCTCTGATACCAACGCTGTCAGGACCCCGACTCAATGCCACATCGATCTAGCATGTAACACCTCATATCACTTTGCGGCCTCACGCACGGTATTCCCACGGTGTCGCCTTACCTTTGCCCGGGACCGTTTGCGCCTTTTGGCACACGTATATGACAGTGTCGCTAGCATCCATATGATAAGGAGCCCGGGCTGACATGGCTAGTCGTAAACCCAAAGTGGCACAGACTTACAGGGACAGGCATCCATGACCCAGCATCGAACGTGTCGGTCATCAGCGAGTGAATCCAGGCTGTAGCACTGGGCTAGCAGGACTCCGGTATTCATCGCGTGACATTTCCCCGAAGGGACAGACACAGGAACGAAGAAGGACACATGCCGGCCAGCCTAAGTGTCCCGGAGCAGTAGCAAGCTACCATGGCTCGGTGGAAACACTAGGAGACATTTCCCGGTAAGAGAGGCTACCAAGGATAAACAACTAGGTTGTCAGATCCCACACATACCAAGCATTTCAATAACATACACACAATATGCTCGATATGTGCAAATACAACATGGCATCACAACATGACTCTACAACTCAAGTATTTTAATCAATAGGCTCCGAGGAGCGAGATATTACAAACATGGGTCTCATGACCCAACAATCAGAGCATACAAGTCAAAGCACAAGCGGAAGCTATCATGTCTGGGTACAGACATCTATAAATGAAACAGGCCGAGAAGCCTGACTATCTATCAGATCCTGCCGAGGGCACAAGATCGTAGCTGAGGTAACAAGCTAAACGTCGAAGTCCACGCGAAACTACTAGCGAGACCGAAGTCTCTCTGCAAAAACATAAATAGGCAAACGTGAGTACAAATGTACCCAGCAAGACTTACATCAGAACTATCTACATATGCATCATTATCAACAAAGGGGATGGTGGGGTTTAACTGCAGCAAGCCAGCTTTGACTCGGTGGCTATCCTAAACTACGACTGCAAGCGACTCTTTTGAGGTGGCGCACACGAGTCCACATATTCACCATATCAATACACCACTATGGATCCGCTCCCGTCTCCCTACGAGAACGCCATCCATAGCACTCACGCTTATCTTGCGCATTTTAAAGTATCCACTTTCACTTGTCTATGAACTGATATAAGCAACCCAGAAGTCCTTTTCCGCGGACACGGCTATTCGAATAGATGATGTTAACCCTGCAGGGGTGTACTTCTTCATACATGTTTCCACCACTTAGCGTCTGCACACGACATGTGCTCGGCAGACTTCAAGCAAAAGCCGACGTGGGTGTAGACCACGACCTACCTAAACACTCAAGTCTCTAGTCCAGGTTTATCGCCTATTCGGGTCCCATCCATGAGGAGATCCGGCCGGAGTTTCGCTCACAGCCCCAAACGATGTGAACAGGGTTCCGTGACACCAAACGGGCGCCCGGTATACTCGGCCACGTGCCTACCGCATCACAGCCCACCCCTACGGTCAGCGCTGTCCACGGCCTCCAGCATACTACAAACACCAGAAACTACTTGCAACTCCTGGACAGAGGACGAGGGTGAATAAGAAGTCGAGCGGGGTCATATTTCAGGGCCCAATGTATGGTAGTAGCTGAATCATGGATCACAAACGCAGAACTCAGTTCCTGAGGACGGCTGCAATGAGACAACCCACCATGTACTCCTACATGGCCTCTCACCGCTACCTTTACCAAATCGTGTTCACACACTTAGCTCACACACAGTAGGACATGTTCACACACCTCTGATTCATCCCCGATGAATCAGACCTGACTCAACTCTAAGCAGTAGCAGGCATGACAAACAAGCATGAATGAGTAGGCACATCAGGGCTCAAACAACTCCTACTCATGCTAGTGGGTTTCATCTATTTACTGTGGCAATGACAGGTCATGCAGAGGATAAAAGGGGTTCAACTACCGCAGCATGTAACAGTTGAATCGGTGTTGTCCTAATGCAGTAAAAGAGAGCAGGAGCGAGAGAGTGGGATTGTATCGGAATGAACAAGGGGGTTTTTGCTTGCCTGGCACTTCTGAAGATAACATTGAGTCTTCATCAGTGTCAACGATCACATCATCGGTATCACGTCTATCGAGAGGGGACAAATACCGGCAACACAGAAGGAAACACAATCAATGCAATGCACAATATGATGCATGATCATGACATGGCAAAATGAATGTGTTTTGAGCTAATGCAACTAGCAACAGATTAAATGAAGTTGGTTTGAATACAAGATTCAAATTCAAACTCCATATGTGATTATTCAAATGCCATTTAATTGATTTGTGCTAAACAGCACCTATAAGTTGTTCTAACATGCATGAAAATGGTACAGATGGATTCCTTGAATTTTTCTGATAATTTTTCATATATAAATTATTTAATTTGGAGTTACGGTTAATTTTCTATGATTTTTAGAAGTTTTAGGCATTTTCTGGAATTTCCTGAATATTTAGAATTAAAATAATTCCAGAAAATGAATTATGGCGTCAGCACCACGTCACTGTGACGTCAGCAGTCAACAGACGCTGCTGGTGGTCAAACCTGACCAGTGGGGTCCACTGGTCAGTGACTGAGGCTGGTTAGTGTCAATGGCAGGTGGGGCCGGGTCAACAGACACGTCAGCAGGTCAATACTGACGTGTGGGGTCGGTCAACGTCCATGTCAGCGTGGTCAAAGCTGACGGGTGGGGCCCATGTGGTTAGTTAACTAACAGAAAAAATACTAATCCTAATTAGGCGCAGGGGCCCACATGGCAGTGGCTCATAGGGTGATTAGCCCCTAATTAAGTGGCCACATCGGCGAATGACGCCGGCGACCACGGCGACGGCAAGACCTCGCCGGAGTTGCTCGGGACGGCGCTACGGCCCGCGGCTGGTCGCGCTGAGGGCACCAGGGGATGGCCCTTGCTCCCGCGCATCCAGGGGGACCCACGAGAGGGCGTGGGGTGGCCGGAGTTGAGCGCGGCATCGACCCCGGCGGCGGCCGGAGCTCGGGGGTTCGCGGGACCGGTGATGCGGTGTGCAAACAAGATAGTGGTCGCGCTAGTTTTACTCTACGGGACGCAACGAGTGCAACGGACGCAGGCGTGGGACCATTTGGTCACCGGGGCTTCACCGGCGACGAGCCCGTGCGGCGGAGCGTCTCGGCTCCGGTGGAGGAAGCGGCTAGGGGGTGAATTAAGCAAAGAGGCATGGGGGAAACGATGCAGCGGCTCACCGCGGTTCTTCTGGTGCTGCTGGCGAGGCAGGGGAGGCACGGGGTCCGGCGAATCGACGGAGGGGAGCTTCGGTGGCCGGCGACGGAACGGCGATGGTGGCGGCGGTGCAGGGCTTCCGGAGGGCCGTGGGTCGGTGGGGAGGAAGGAGGGGGTCGAGGCGGAGCTCCCTGGGGCGTCGGTGAGGCGTGGGGAGCACGGTGGCTGCGGCAATCGGCGTCGGTGGCGGCGAGCTCCGCTCGGTGCTGTGCGCGAGA
>NC_041389.1:324656184-324693813 GCF_002162155.2 Triticum dicoccoides
CGTGGCGTGAGGGGGAGGCTCGGGAACGCCTCGGTGGAAGCAGGAGGTGGCCGAGGCGGCATCGGCGCTCGCCACCGAGCTGCTTCGGTGCGAGGGGAGGAAGAAGACAAGGGGGAGGAGGTGGGCTGGGCCGGCCAGGTGGGGGGGGGGAGCTGGGCCGGCTGGTGGGCTGCACGGGTGAGGCCAGGTAGTCTCTGTTCTTTTTCTTTATTTCTATTTTAGTTACTGTTTTCTATTTTCTGTAATTGTGTTTGGATTTATTAAAAATGCCAGAGCATTTCCAAAAATCATGCAACTGACTGTGGCCACTGTTTGGAATATTTCCGACAGTAAACATTTCAGTTTGTGATTATTTGAGCATTTACAATATTATTAGCAATTAAATGCCCAAATGCAAACACTATATAATTTAATTCAAAAATCCAGGAATAGCCTATAAATATGTTCATCATTTTTGGAAGAGGTTTTCACCTTTAACAGAAATTATGAACATTTCCAAAGGGCATTCTGGGTTATTGAAAATATTTTTATTGAACCTAGTTAAATTTCATTTGGTGCTAGGGTTTCAACAATCCCCATTTCAAATTTAAATGAAATTTAAACATGGTGCAACACTCTAATGCATGCACTAGGCATTGTCAGAACTAGGGATGTGACATATATGGGTATAGAAATAGATATGTGATGCGAAAGCCACCCATCATCTCCAAATAGAATAGTGTGTCCATGCACGGATGCAAAGTGGCCAAACGATGTCTGCCATCGGTATCTTAAATTCAAACCAGTCTGACCTTGTTCAATGTGTATACATCACAACATGCTCATTTCCAAACCACACCGCGCAGATCTCCGTTATATTCATGCATGCATGGGTTTCAAACATCATGATCTCTTATTCAAATATTTGAATTCAACCGTACATTGATTATGACTTCACCTAGTCTTTTACACCTACACATTGGTCTTCTCTTTATAATTGTACCACTAACTTTCTCTCGTGCATGCATGCACACACACTACCAGTCGGCATTATCCATCGCACACATGCAATCTTTTTCTTCAGGTCGGTCTCCCATGAGTACACACACACATCCCCCCTCCATCATATCGGGTATTCTTTATCTCTCACGTGCATGCGCAATGATCGATGTTCTATTTGTGTGTGTGTGTGTGTGTGTGTGTGTATAGCTAGGTCTTTCATAGTTTTCCACATAAACCGATCAATCTATATATCTAGTGAGGTCTCACCCTCTTTCCCACGTCCACATCGATCAATATATACCCCTCTATATAGGATTACTTATATAGCTAATACACCCACATTAATTATATATCCAACGCCCCCCTCTCATCATCCATGCCTTCCGCTTCATCTCTCAGACGCGCGCACAATGGCGAAGACAGGGGGCAGCAAGGGCCCTGCCCCCCTAACATCACTATATAATCGAGGCTAATATGAATGTGATCATTAGACAATTGCTGGTAAAAATGGTTTAAGTTGATGAATTGCCCCTTCTCGTAAAGGATTAGCAATACTTGGCCCCCTAGCTCATGGGACATTTTTCATGGCTCCACCACTGCGCACAACAGCGCATGTTCTCGCCCCCTCTCTCTAAATATCGATCTCGCAGTTGTGCACTTCTTCATAGTCTCCCTCCACTCGGCCCCTCGCACCATCTTCTACCCCCCCCCCACCTGATTTTGCCACATGTACAATCTAGCAGACTCCATGGTTGAACCTAAGCATAATGCACAAATCTCAAAACAACAGTGGTTCTCCTTTGTTCTAGAATCTTCCGTATCATAACTGCCCAAACTTTTTTTCTAGTTGAATTGCCATTATTTGTTTTTTACTTTATGCTTTACAACGCACAATTCCATGAATCATAAAATATATTAAGGGCTTCTTTGATTCAAAGGATTCTCGAAGGAATTTTGGAGGATTCTAATCCATAGGAATTTTTCCTATCTTGGTTGTTTGATTCGTACGATTGTAAACCATAGGAATTTTTCCATATGATTCATTTGCACTAGATTTCATAGGAAACATCCCATCCACTCAAACCTCTTTGAAAGAATTCTGCGTTTTTTCTATGCACAATCAAACACTCGTACCATGCTGTAGGATTCAAGACGACATTCCACTCTAATCCCATGTTCTTCCTATTCCCGCGTTTTGGAAATCCTACGAATCAAAGAGGCCCTAGGTTTTTTATAAAAACTAATTGATTTTGAATGAGATGAACTATAAGAATTAAATGAAGGTCTACATCAGGCATATATGACTCAGAGCTTACATGCTACAGTGTGGTATTTATTCATAATTTGGTTGCAAAATCTGACTGAAAGTGCAACTATCCCTGGGTGGTTTTGGTAATTCCTAACAACATATAGCTCATTGAGCTAACATTATTCCAAGATGAATATTTCAGGAAAAGCTCAATGGATGGCATGGCATGGATGAGGAAAGTGGATCCCTCAAAATTATAAGGACAAAGGACTGGCTCAAACTTCAAGGACAAGACTCTACATTTTATATTTTAGTGATCCAAGATCACATTGAGTCCATAGGAAAAGCCAATACTATTAAGGAGGGATGAGGTGTTGCTTAATGAGACTCTTGCTTCATGTGCTTAGTGATATGCTCCAAAATCCTCAACTACCTTTCCATATCCACATATGACCTAAACCAAAAGTCAAACTCGGCCCCACCGATTCTTTCTATCCGGAGCCACCGAGTTTCACATGTCATAGCCACTGCCACAAACCCTAGCAAATCGGTTTCACCAATAGGGATCTCGGTCTCACCGAGATGGGATTGAAATTTCTCTGTTTCCCTTCATAACGTTTCGGTCCAACCGAAGTGAGCGATCGGTCCCACCGAGATTGCAATGTAAACTCATTGTTTCCCTTTCGTAACATTTCGGTCTCACCGAAAAGAGCGAATCGGTCCCACCGAGTTTACCTGACCAACTCTCTGGTTAGCTTATTACCAAAATCGGTCCCACCGAGTTTGTGTAATCGGTCACACCGAGATTACGTTATGCTCTAACCATAACCATATCGGTCCTACCGAGTTGCATCTCAGTCCCACCGAAAATCCTAATGGTCACTAGGTTTGCTGAATCGGTCCGACCGAGTTTAACGATTCGGTCCCACCGAGTTTGGCAGATTGTGTGTAACGGTTAGATTTCGTGTGGAGGCTATATATACCCCTCCACCCACTCTTCATTTGTAGAGAGAGCCATCAGAACAGATCTTCACTTCCAATACACATTTTCTGAGAGAGAACCACCTACCCTTGTGTTGAGCTCAAGATATTCCATTCCTACCATATGAATCTTGATCTCTAGCCTTCCCCAAGTTGCTTTCCACTCAAATCTTCTTTCCACCAAATCCAAATCCTGTGAGAGAGAGTTGAGTGTTGGGGAGACTATCATTTGAAGCACGAGAGCAAGGAGTTCATCATCAACACACCATTTGTTACTTCTTGGAGAGTGGTGTCTCCTAGATTGGCTAGGTGTTACTTGGGAGCCTCCGACAAGATTGTGGAGTTGAACCAAGGAGTTTGTAAGGGCAAGGAGATCGCCTACTTCATGAAGATCTACCGCTAGTGAGGCAAGTCCTTCGTGGGCGACGGCCGTGATGGAATAGACAAGGTTGCTTCTTTGTGGACCCTTCGTAGGTGGAGCCCTCCGTGGACTCGCGCAACCATTACCCTCCGTGGGTTGAAGTGTCCATCAACGTGGATGTACGATAGCACCACCTATCGGAACCACGCCAAAAACATCCGTGTCTCCAATTGTGTTTGAATCCTCCAAACCCTTCCCTTTACATTCTTGCAAGTTGCATGCTTTACTTTCCGCTGCTCTTATACTCTTTGCATGCTTGCTTGAATTGTGCTTGACTTGTGCTAAGATAGCTAAAATCTGCCAAGAACTAAAATTGGGAAAAGGATATATTTTTATTTGGTCAAGTAGTCTAATCACCCCCCTCTAGACATACTTCCGATCCTACAAGTGGTATCAGAGCTTTGGTCTCCATTTGCTTTAATTTCCACAGCTTTTGGTGGTCATAGCCTTGGTTTCACAACCTAGGAGAGTATGGCGTATAGCGAGGGAAATTATCACCGTAGAGGTCCTTACTTTGATGGAACTAATTTTGCTAGTTGGAAGCATAAAATGAAAATGCATATTCTTGGACAAAACCCCGCCGTTTGGGCTATTGTGTGTGTTGGATTGCAAGGTGACTTCTTTGATGGGAAAGAACCAAACCGTGAAGCTACCGCGGAAGAGTTGAAGATGCTACAATACAACGCTCAAGCTTGTGATATTCTCTTCAACGGATTGTGCCCCGAAGAATTCAACAAAATCAGCCGTCTTGAGAATGCAAAGGAAATTTGGGATACTTTGATTAACATGCACGAAGGTACCGACTCCGTCAAGGAATCCAAATTGGATGTGCTTCAAAGTCAACTTGACAAGTTCAAAATGAAGGATGGTGAAGGTGTCGCTGAATGTACTCTAGGCTTGCTGTTATCACAAATGAGATTGCCGGCTTAGGGAGTGAAGAGATGACCGATAGATTCATCATCAAGAAGATCCTAAGAGCCTTGGATGGAAAATATGATACCGTGTGCACATTGATCCAAATGATGCCCAATTACAAAGATCTCAAGCCAACGGAAGTCATTGGAAGAATTGTTGCTCATGAGATGTCACTCAAGGATAAAGAGGAACTTCACAACAAATCAAGTGGAGCTTACAAAGCCTCATGTGAATCCCCCACATCATCAAGTGAGAAGCAAACCTTCAATGAAGAATTGAGCTTAATGGTGAAGAACTTCAACAAGTTCTACAAGAGTAGAAGCAAAGATAGAAGGTCCAAGTCAAGGTCCTACAATGACAAAAGATCCTCTAGTCGAGAGCGAAACTGCTACAATTTTGGAAGACCCGGACACTATTCCAATGAGTGTACGGCTCCCTACAAGAGAAGAGAAGACTCTCCCAAAAGAAGAAGTAGAAGAGAGGAATCACCATCTAGAGAAAGAAGGAGTAGAGATGATCGTTATGAACGAAGACACTCACGGAGAAGCAAGGATTCAGAAAGAAAAGAAAAGTCATCAAGGATCTACACAAAATGAAGACATCAAGCTCATGTTGGTGAATGGGTATCCGGCTCCGACTCCGACAACCACTCCGAGAGAAGTTATCACTCCGATTCCGAATATACTCAAGATGAAGGTGTTGCCAGTCTAGCACTTGTGTCAACCAACTCCTATGACATATTTGACTCACCAAATGAAGGAGTTGGAACATGCTTCATGGCTAAAGGCACAAAGGTATCACACCCGGAGTATGTTGATTTCAATAGTGATGAAGATGACTTGTTAGGTGATGATGATTTACTTGTTGACAACTCTAGTGATGAGTACTATGATGAAACGTCAATTAATCATGCTAATAAAGATAAAACGAATGACAATGATAAGGAGAAGATTGAGGCTCTAACTAAAGAACTAAACACTCTTAAGTTAGCTCATGAAACTATCTTAGAAGATCATTGAGAACTTTTAAGAACACATGAGAAATTACGCTTTGAAAAGCTCAACCTTGAGCAAGAGCATGAGTTCTTAAAAGCAATCAATGATGATCTCCGTAAGAAAAGCTCTTCTTACATTGCCAAGCGTTTACTCTTATCCACATACATGCCTCAAGTCAAGTCTAGTAACAAGAACAAGAAAGATTCTTCTTCTAGTAGTAACAATAAATCATGTTAAATCCAATATTGTTGCTTCTAGTAGCTATCTTGATTCCACTAATGATTCTCTTAGCCAAGTTACACTTGAGCAATAAAATAGCCTATTGAAGGGAATTATAGAGAAAGGAGTGTACAAGAGCCTTGCCGGGAGTAAGCAATTCGAGGAAATTGTACGCAAGCAAGGAAGGCACCGGAAGAATCAAGGTGTTGGTTTTGAACGAAGGTTCAATGCCAATGGAGTTGAGTGGGAAGAAGATCAATACCCCAAGACAAAGTTTGTTCCTCAACAAGAGAAGTATGATCCTACTTCTTTCAAAGGGACACAAGCTCAAGATGATCTTCCACCACAAGACTACAAGCAAAAAGGCAAGGACAAGCTTCAAGAGGAAATTGATGCATTTGGAGAAGCTCCTAAGACCTTAGTCAAGTGGATTCCCAAGACTACTTCAAGTTCCACTTCATCAAGTACGACTACAACTCCAAGGATTCCCATCAAGATGGTGTGGATCCAAAAGAAGAAGAACTAGAGAGTTCTTGAGGGTGACTCCGCCAACATACCTCACTCTTATCATTTTGGCAAGAACAAGTGCAATCAACTTCCGTACCTTGCACTAGTTCAAGGAGTCACAAACCCTCTTGTTGGTAAGTCAAGGGACAAGGTAACCTAAAAGCTTTCATAGACATCATATTGTGTGTGCATCACTCTATGTCTATGGATATCCTTGTTTGTTCCTTGTGGGACTAACCCATGTAGGTATTGAAAAGTGCAATTCACTCAATGGATAGCTCCAACTAATCTACATCAACATTGAGCATCCACATCTTCAACATCTACATGAAGTCATCATCGACAAAACCCAAGGTTAGTTCATCCCTCTTAGGGGGGATATCACATCTAGGGGGAGCTTTACTCTAAGAATTGAGCTAAAGCAACTCTAATGATGTGAACACAACAATGCTTTATGTAAAAGTGGTAAACCCACTTGTGCTTAAACGATGAGTATGACCTATGATCAAATGTTCTCATTTGACTCCTAAGTCAATATACTCATATATAGATGACCTAGTCATCGCCAATTGCTTGATAGATGCTAGAATTGGTTGTGCATGCTTTGCCACATATTTCAATTGCCATTTTATTGTGTGAGCATGTTGAGAGCATATTTTACTCATTTGAGGACATCCACTTGTTGTTTTGATTGATTGGTTTTATTTTTCCTTGCCAAGTGGATGGACAAGAATGCCTAAGAACCTTCTCTAGCTATCTATGCTTTTCTCGTCTCAAACTCTATTCATGCTACATCACAAAATTTGATCAAGTCAGATTCAAACCACTTTGTGTGAGGAGCACTCGGAGTCCCCGATTTGTCATAGACTTAAACTTCCAAAACCTCTTTGTGCTTTTCGGTCTGACCGATCCCTACATTTCGGTCATACCGAGATCACTTAGTCGATCTAGGTTTTCACCTCGGTGCAACCGATTTGAACTTTTCGGTCACAACGAGTTGCCATAACTGTCAACAGTTATGCATCTCGGTGCCACCGAGTTGTTCCACTCGGTCACACCGACAGGGTCAGGCTATATATACTCACTGGCAAAATTTTGGAAATTTCTCCGAAACCTCTTCGCCCATGCATAGCTCGCTCTGCCTCCTGGGTCTCTGGATCGTCCTCCTCATCGCCAGCCGCCTCCTATCGCTGGTCTCCGCCGTTGTCAAGGGAATTCGTCTCCGGCGTTGCCGCCTTAGCGAGTCTGCCACCGAACTAGGGTATGGACTCAATCACAGTGCTATTCCCCATCCAATTCCTAGAACATTGTGTTCTTTATGATTCTTGCTACGATTGAAACACTCCTATCCAGTCAAAGCAATCCATAGAATAGTTGAGATTCGAAAATTTAGGTTTAGGTTTCCACCGAAACCATCTCAGACCCACCGGGTTGCGGAACTCGGTTCCACCGATTCGGCCACGGCCATTGCACATGTGGTTCTCGGTCTGACCGAGAATTACAAATCGGTGAGACCGAGTTCAGGACTTTGTGAAACCCTAGTAGTCTTGGTGCCACCGAACTGTGACTCGGTCTGACCGAGTTCACTAGTTTTGGTTCCAAAAGCTGCTTTGGTATCACCGAGTTTGCAAATTGGTTGATCCGAAATGCTTTCTATAGAAAACTAAAACTAAGTTTTTGACTCATTCTTTTGCAAAAATCTCTGCATTTTGTGATGCTCATCCACTCTATCTCATCTATAAACTATTCACAGGGGCAGTAGTCTGTATTTGCAACATGTCTGATCAAAGTGACAGCCAGAACAAATCCGAGGAGCAGGCTCATTTGAGAGAGGGCACTAGTCCCTCTAGCAGTTCTGATGAGGGTAGCAGAAGCACCCCAAGCAATCTGCCTAAAGCTGCCACTAGAGCAAACAAGAAGAGAACTTTTGAATCAGAGGATGAGGACTATGTGGCAGAAGAGGAAGCCACATCCAAGAAGAAGGTGCTCAAGAAAGAGTATGGCTCAGCTGTAGCCACAAAGCCAGGACTGGAAATCAAAAGGACAGCAGGGAGACAACCAATGTCCAAAGCCAGGGCATCCTCTCAGAAACCCTCCAAGTCAACTGGAGAAGATGAGGCTGTGAAAGAAAAGAAGGAAAGAAAAAGGGGCAGATGGTGCAAGAAGGTTGATCCAATGGCTGAGTTTGAAAAGGATTCCTCAGATGAAGAAGAGGAAGAAGAGGTTGCTGCTCCAGCACCCAAGGCACAGAAGCTTATGGGTGATGCCATAAGGTCAGGGGCTACTGCATCCAAGCCCAAGGAAGCACCCAAAGCTGCATCTAAGCCCAAGAGTGCACCAAAGAGAAACACCAGGAACATATCTGCTGCAGAAAAGAACAAGGCCCCAGTGCCTGACATTGCTAAAGAAGATGAAGGACAAGTGCTCAGGAAGCTCAAGCCCAAGATCCCAGACCACAATGATGCTCATCCTGTGGCTGAGGACATGAAAATTAGAAGAGATTCAGGGCTGAAGAAGTGGAGAAAAGCAGATCCATATGCTTCAAGGGGAAGAACTGCTGTGGATTACAGGTTTCACACCAAGGAACAGCAAGACTTCTATGAGACAGTGATGTTGGATAAGAAGCCCATAGTATGTGACATGAGATGGGTTGACTGGGAATACATCAAGGAGAACGAAGAACACTATCCTGGAGTGTATGACTGCTTCAAGGGTTGTGGAGTAGCAGACTTTGTTGGGCAGAAGCTCACAAAGTGGAATGAGGAGCTCATCATGCAATTCTACTCCACAGCGCACTTCTATCCAGATGGCAGGATAGTGTGGATGTCAGAAGGAACCAGATATCAGTCTACAGTTGTTGAATGGGCACAGCTGATCAATGCCCCAGAAGAGCAGGAAGATGACTTGGACATCTATGCCAAGAAGAAGATGGATCACAATTCCATGTCCAACATGTACAAGGAGATCCCAAACAAAGCACTTGACACTTTCAAGTTTGGCTCAGTGCATTACCTTCTGTCAGGGCTGCCCACTATCAACTGGATTCTGAGGCACACTCTATTGCCCAAGTCCGGTGATCACAACATGATCCGAGGCCATGCAATAAACATGCTCCACATATTTGATGTGCCACAGAAATTCATGGTGATGAGCCTCATGGTAGAGACCATTAAGAGGACAACAGTTGATCAGAAGAGGAGCTGTGGATATGCCCCACAAATTCAAGAGCTGATCAACTCAAAGATGGGCACAGGCACATACCTGCTGGACAAGGAACACCCGCCCATCCATCCAGACTTTGAAGACAATCAGGTTGTCATGAATGAGAATGAACCATCATCTACACATGCTCAAGCAAAGAAGGAGAAGGCAAAGATGGAGAAAGCTACCAAGATGCCAACTCAAGAGGAGGCATCTGAGTACTTCTTGAAGAACAAGCAGGAGCAGCTCAGTTACCTGATAGCATCGACTCTGAGAATTGAGAAAGGACTGGCCACCCTGACTCGAAACCAAGAGAGCCTGGAAAGAATCATGGAACAAAAGTTCTATGACCTCGATGTGAAAGTAATAGAGGTGCAGTCTGCCGTGGAACAACTACAAGATGATATGCAGGAGAGTAAGGGCAAAACCACAACTGATGCATTTGCCAGGGTGCCCAGAGCTCAGAGATCATCTGCAGTGCCAGTTCCTGACAGCAGAGCCACCACTTCTGCACCAGCTACAGCTTCAGTTCCACCAGCTCCAGCTCCTACCCCAGCAGTGAGAGGATCGAGAAGAGGTGTCTAGAGGGGGGTGATTAGACACTAAGTGCCAAAAGTTCCAGTTTTTAAAATTCTTAAGTTTAGGTGGAGTTTAGGCACAAGTTTAACAAACACAATACATATCAAGCAAGCATGCAATGAGTATATGAGCAGCGGAAAGTAAAGCATGCAACTTGCAAGAATGTAAAGGGAAGGTTTTGGAGTGTTCAAACGCATTTGGAGACACGGATGTTTTTGTCGTGGTTCCGATAGGTGGTGCTATCGTACATCCACGTTGATGGACACTTCAACCCACGGAGGGTAATGGTCGCGCGAGTCCACGGAGGGCTCCACCCACGAAGGGTCCACGAAGAAGCAACCTTGTCTATTCCAGCATGGTCGTCGCCCACGAAGGACTTGCCTCACTAGCGGTAGATCTTCACGAAGTAGGCGATCTCCTTGCCCTTACAAACTCCTTGGTTCAACTCCACAATCTTGTCGAAGGCTCCCAAGTGACACCTAGCCAATCTAGGAGACACCACTCTCCAAGCAGTAACAAATGGTGTGTTGATGATGAACTCCTTGCTCTTGTGCTTCAAATGATAGTCTCCCCAACACTCAACTCTCTCTCACAGGATTTGGATTTGGTGGAAAGAAGATTTGAGTGGAAAGCAACTTGGGGAAGGATAGAGATCAAGATTCATATGGTAGGAATGGAATATATTGAGCTCAACACAAGGGTAGCTGGTTCTCTCTCAGAAAATGTGTATTGGAAGTGAAGATCTGTTCTGATGGCTCTCTCCACGAATGAAGAGTGGGTGGAGGGGTATATATAGCCTCCACACAAAATCTAACTGTTACACACAATCTGCCAAACTCGGTGGGACCGAATCGTTAAACTCGGTCGGACCGATTCAGCAAACCTAGTGACCGTTAGGATTTTCAGTGGGACTGAGATGCAACTCGGTAGGACCGATATGGTTAGGGTTAGGGCATAATGTAATCTCGGTGTGACCGATTACACAAACTCGGTGGGACCGATTTTGGTAATAAGCTAACCAGAGGATTTGCATTGTAATCTCAGTAGTACCGATTGCTCTAACTCGATGGGACCAATTTTGGCAATGGTCATACACAGTGAGATTGCAATCCCATCTCGGTGAGACCGAGATCCCTATCAGTGAAACCGATTTGGTAGGGTTTGTGGCAGTGGCTATGACATGTGAAACTCGGTGGCTCCGGATAGGAAGAATTGGTGGGGCGAGTTTGACTTTAGGTTTGGGTCATATGTGGATATGGAAAGGTAGTTGAGGATTTTGGAGCATATCACTAAGCACCTGAAGCAAGAGGCTCATTAAGCAACACCTCATCCCTTCTTAATAGTATTGGCTTTTCCTATGGACTCAATGTGATCTTGGATCACTAAAATAGAAAATGTAGAGTCTTAATCTTGAAGCTTGAGCCAATCCTTTGTCCTTAGCATCTTGAAGGGGTTCCACATCCTTTAGTCCATGCCACTCCATTGTTGAACTTATCTCAAACATACTAGGTAAAAGTGTTAGTCCAACAAGCGATATGTTGACATTAATTACCAAAACCACCCAGGGAGCACTTGTGCTTTCAAGCAGCTCCAACCACTTCTACTGAAGCCTTCGTCCTTGGCGTTATCCGAACTCCACCAACTGAAGACTGATACGTCCAAAATGTATCTATAATTTCTGCTTGCTCCATGCCTCTTTTGGGTGATATTGCTATGATATTTATACACTTCCATACACTTTTGATCATATTTGGACTAACCTATTAACTCAGTGCACCCCAGTGCCAGTTTCTGTTTTCTGCTGTTTTTGTATTTCAGGTTTTCCCATTACGAAAACTGCCAGAAAAATTCCGGAAAAATTATATAAAAAATCAGCGTTCCGGAAGCTTCCACGCACCCGAAGGAGAGCCGGAGGGGGGCCACCAGGGCTCCAGGCGCCCTGGTGGCGCGGGCCCCCTCCTGGCCGCGTCGGGGGGGGCACCTGGGCCCCCCAGGTCTCCGCTGATGCCCCCCTTTGGCCTATATTTATATCGTGTCCCGAAACCCTCGAGACGGGAACCCTTTTTCGCGATCTCATCTATGTTCCGCCGCCGCCGCGCTTCCAAGATCGGGAGCGCCAGGAGAACTCTTCCCGGCACCCTGCCGGAGGGGAGGATCACCACCGGGAGCCTCTCCACCACCATGGACGCCTCCCGGATGACTCGTGAGTAGTCTCCCTTGGACCATGGGTCCATGACCAGTAGCTATGTGATGTTCTCCTCCCCTTCTTGTGCTTCACTAATTAGACCTCGTGAGCTGCCCTACATGATCGAGGCACATATGTAATCCTTATGCTGTTGCTATGATGAGTTTGCTAGGATCCGATGGATTGTGAGATTATGTTCAGATTGTGTTTGAGTAATATATTTGATTTACCTCTTTTATATTTATGTTCGTAAGTAATTCTTGCATGTTCTCCGCTGCTCTTTATTGCTTTGGCCAAGTAGTAGGTAGTGACTCCAAGAGGGAACGCTATGCTTGATTGTGGGTTCATGCCCCTCGATGACTAGTTTGAGTGACAGAAACATGAGTCTAGGGGATGTGCTGTTGCCACAAGGGGGAAAACAACGGTGCTTGTGCCCGCGGGTGCAAGGATTGTTTACTTTACGCAAAGTTATTTTAATGCAGTTGTCTGTTGCTTTGAGTTTACACTATGGGTGGGACTCGCAACTTAATACCAGCGAGATGTTCTGGATAGATATATCAAGGTGGATGATTAGTAGTAGATGCAGATGGATTTCGGTCTACTTACCTTGGCGTACCGCCCATGCTTTGAACCTCTACCTTTCTTGCAATATAGTTAGCATTGGTTTGCGCACATAATTCTGTCAATTGCCCAGCTGTAATTTGTTTACCTCACATAGCTGTTTTTATCGTCTTTTGGGAGAGAGACATCACTAGTGAACATCATGGGACCCCGGTCCATATTACCATCATTGATTACATCCGCTATTTACTTTCCGCTTTTACTTACTATTTGCAGCAATACCTATCACTATTATCACTTGCGTTTGATCCTTTGTAAACGACAAGGCCGGAGGGATTGACAACCTCTCTGTACTCGTTGGGAGCAAAGTTATTTGTATCTGTGTGCAGGTCCACGTTGATTGCTAATATCCGGCGCCGTTAGCAGTTGACACCTTCTTGTTGAAACTGGGAGTCTCAGGGGAATTCGATCCTTGGTATCTTTGCCAAGGGAAACACTACCGCTACACTGCATCTCAAACCTTCCACTTGGGGTAACCAACGAGGAGCGAGAAGCTAGCAAGAGTATTTCTGGCACCGTTGCCAGGGACTCCACTCTTCGAGATAGGGGAGTTGCACGTTATCTTTTACCTTTGCTTTTTAGTCTTGTTAGTTTACCTTTCAGTTTTTGCTTAGTGTCCTTTATCGAAAATCACAAAAATAGTTATCTCATTCTTTAGTTGTCATTATGTCGGGTCCTTTTGTCTTTGGCGAGGCAGAAGTTCTCACCTTCAAACAAAGAGGTGGGGAAAGTCTAAAAGATGCTTGGTATAGAATTAATGATTCTCAAAAAAGAGCCACCAAGAAGCAATCTACTACTATCCTGCTTAGAAATTTTTATGTTGGAATTACTTCTTGGAATAGGTTTATTCTAGATACTGCTATCAATGGAAATTTCCTAGAGGCCCCAGTTTGGGAGTCTCTTAGTATTATTGAAAATCTTGTCGGGAATCCCCCTGTTGTTAGCATTCAAGAGGACATCACCCTAGCTCACATTATGAAAAAACTTGAAAAGATAGAGCTAGAGATGCCAAATATTAATAAGATAAATGAGTTGGATCGTAAGATCCAAGGGAATTTGAATAGGCTTGATAGCTCCATGCATAAAATTTTCAAAACTTTGGAGACCATCAAATCCCATAACTTGGACTCTTCTAGGATAGACAAGATTGAGGAAATCTTTGATACTCTAGGAACTACTTTCTCCTCAATCAAAACCAAAAAGGTAGAAACTCCGGCAAAGAAGGAGCCTAAGTTCGTTCACGTTCCAAAGGCTCCCCGTTCTAAAAGTAATCCATCTATTGCCAAAGGGGTTGAAACTGTAAAGACTTTGGAAGAAACGCCTCTCTTTGATGAATTAAATGAATCTTCCCTTGACTTTTATCCTTTTGGTCTTCTCCCTAGAAGTATCTCTATGAGGCCTTTGTTTGAAAGTCCTCTTAAGACTAGTTGTATTATTGAAGAGCTTTTTGATGATCTTGATGATGGTTCAATTGATACAACTTGATCTCTATGCATTATGCCTAGCTTAAAGGCATAAAAGAAAGCGCTTTTGGGAGGCAACCCACAATGAATAAAATTTTATTTTGCTTTTGTTGTGTCTTGATGTTGTTACTACAGTAGCATCATCATTGTATCTTTACTTTTCAGCTTTGTGCCAAGTGTAGCCTCTGATTGCAAGAAGGATCAAAAGTTGTGACGTGCTGTCCAGGAAACAGATTCTGTCCTTGCACAGAAAAATTCGTATAAAATCACCAGATCATCTTTTTGGTCTGAATTTTTTCCACAGCGTTCTCTATACAATTGTCTTTCGGGCGTCTGTTCTGAGTTTTTTCATTGGAGTTGCAGAAGTGCCCCGAAAAAATCATTTACTACCTGCTGGTCTGTTTTTCACAGATTCTGTCCTGTTTTGCCTTTCCTTCATTTTGCAAACCTTGAGCTTGCTTTTTCTTTGCAAAAACCTTTTGGCAATCTTGAGAAACAGTAGACTTTCAAGAATATCTTTATTTCCAGCAAGGAACAATTATACTATTATGGGTACTAACCTCGCTAATCAGATTATGATGAGTTATGTATGAAGGGAGTTTTCAAGTGTGCGAGGGAAGATGATAAAAAGATTCAGGAGTGTCAAACGCTCAAGCTTGGGGATGCCCCCATGCACCCCCAAGAAGTATTCAAGAAGACTCAAGCGTCTAAGCTTGGGGATGCCCCCGCGCATCCCCTTCTCCATCAACATTATCAGTTCGTCTTTCGTTCCACTATATTTTTATCACTTCATGTGTTATGTGCTATACTTGGAGCGTCTTGCTTTTAGTTTCCTTTTTAGTTTTCTTTAGCTTTTCATGACGAGTCAGAACTCAGCTTTCTTTGTGTGGGAGAGAAACACGCTCCACTTCTACCTAGAACATAACATAGAATTTTCATGTCTATCTTTGTTGTGTGTGTTCTTTGTCTTTCAATAGCTACTATCTTGCTCAGCTTTTAGTTTTCATGCTTATCTTTTTAAAGAGCTTTTGTTTAGTTGGTTGCTTGAACTCTCTTTATTTATCATGATTATCTTATTAAGAGAGTTTGCTTCTGTTGCATTGGTTGATATGTCTATGATAAAGATGCTACGTGCATAATGTTGCTTGGTAATTCATGTTTTCTTATGGTTAGTTTCAAATAACTGGGGGGTTTCCAATGTGTTATTGGAGCACCAACATGATTTGTTTGCCTATGATGTGGTATGGTTTAGTGATATATTCCTTCGAGAATTTATTTTAATTGACTTGGCGTATGCTCACGCATATTTAAGATTGTAAAGAAAGTCTGTCAAGCCTTGATGATCTTTTATTTCTGAGTAGCGATATAACTTCCATGCCTGATTCAGTGTTGCTTTGTCGCTCTGCATGATTATGACCGTCATTGCTCTCTTAGTTGGTCGCTCCCAGTCTTTTGCTAACCTTCGCTTGTACTAAGCGGACTGACTGCTTGTGCATCCAAAATCCTTTAAACCAGTTATGCCATATGAGTCCACCATACCCTCCTATACATGGTATTTACCTGCCATTCTTAACAAAGACTTTCATGTACCATCTCGAAATTATTCAAAAAGCATTTCTATTTTGTGCCTCTGTTTTAGTTCATGAGGAAGTAGTAGTTAATTCATGATCTTTTTAAGTTGGACAAGCTTCACCCCAGGATTGCATGTCTAATGTGCAAACCCATAATATGAGAAGGAACTGGCATAGAGTGCGCCCGGCTCATTAAAAATTAATATAACAAACGAACGCTCCTTCACGCTTTGTTCATGAGAAATCAGAAAACTTTGGCAGTGATAAACAAAGGAGATTAAGAGGATGTGATAGTCCTCATTCGGGAGCCATTCCTCGAAACTTGTCCAGCTCAAGAAGTAATTGGGTTATCTGCTAGCATTCATTGACAAAACAAGCATATCCAAAAAAATAATTATTACCTCTGTTTTAAAACCAAGAGCTCTGGTACATGCTTTGTCTTTGTTTCCGACTACAGGTTTTCAACCTTGCCAACAAAAGCCACGGTTCGAGAGTCTCCACCTTCTTTTAAAGCACCAACTACTGAGAGCATGATTGTCATTCTGAGTGTAATGTGCATTGTCCCAAAGTAGCATTGTCTTTTGCATGATTGTGGTATCGTTTATTCTGAAATCATTGTATCTAGTCGTCACTTAAACCTTGGAGGTGCCCCTGCATTTATGTTTTGCTTCACTAAAGGGGGCAAGCGAGATATCACTTTATTATATTTGCACACCATGCTCATTACAAATCTATTTGATGTTTCAGTATCATGTTGTAAAACTTTCAGTTCTTTGTGATTTTCTCACAAGGTGACTTAATTACTACAGATTCATTGTCTCAGTAAGCTTTTGTCATGTGACTATGAAAAGTCCTATATGGTTAATAGCATGTCACCACAGAAGTTATTCTTGTTATCATTTACCTACTCGAGGACGAGCAGGAATTAAGCTTGGGGATGTTGATACGTCCAAAACGTATCTATAATTTCTGCTTGCTTCATGCCTCTTTTGGGTGATATTGCTATGATATTTATACACTTCCATACACTTTTGATCATATTTGGACTAACCTATTAACCCAGTGCACCCCAGTGCCAGTTTCTGTTTTCTGCTGTTTTTGTATTTCAAACTCCCATTACGAAAACTGCCAGAAAAATTCCAGAAAAATTATATAAAAAATCAGCGTTCCGGAAGCTTCCACGCACCCGAAGGAGAGCCGGAGGGGGGCCACCAGGGCTCCAGGCGCCCTGGTGGCGCGGGCCCCCTCCTGGCCGCGCCGGGGGGGGCACCTGGGCCCCCCAGGTCTCCGCTGATGCCCCCCTTTGGCCTATATTTATATCGTGTCCCGAAACCCTCGAGACGGGAACCCTTTTTCGCGATCTCATCTATGTTCCGCCGCCGCCGCGCTTCCAAGATCGGGAGCGCCAGGAGAACTCTTCCCGGCACCCTGCCGGAGGGGAGGATCACCACCGGGAGCCTCTCCACCACCATGGACGCCTCCCGGATGACTCGTGAGTAGTCTCCCTTGGACCATGGGTCCATGACCAGTAGCTATGTGATGTTCTCCTCCCCTTCTTGTGCTTCACTAATTAGACCTCGTGAGCTGCCCTACATGATCGAGGCACATATGTAATCCTTATGCTGTTGCTATGATGAGTTTGCTGGGATCCGATGGATTGTGAGATTATGTTCAGATTGTGTTTGAGTAATATATTTGATTTACCTCTTTTATATTTATGTTCGTAAGTAATTCTTGCATGTTCTCCGTTGCTGTTTATTGCTTTGGCCAAGTAGTAGGTAGTGACTCCAAGAGGGAACGCTATGCTTGATTGTGGGTTCATGCCCCTCGATGACTAGTTTGAGTGACAGAAACATGAGTCTAGGGGATGTGCTGTTGCCACAAGGGGGAAAACAACGGTTCTTGTGCCCGCGGGTGCAAGGATTGTTTACTTTATGCAAAGTTATTTTAATGCAGTTGTCTGTTGCTTTGAGTTTACACTATGGGTGGGACTCGCAACTTAATACCAGCGAGATGTTCTGGATAGATATATCAAGGTGGATGATTAGTAGTAGATGCAGATAGATTTCGGTCTACTTACCTTGGCGTACCGCCCATGCTTTGAACCTCTACCTTTCTTGCAATATAGTTAGCATTGGTTTGCGCACATAATTCTGTCAATTGCCCAGCTGTAATTTGTTTACCTCACATAGCTGTTTTATCGTCTTTTGGGAGAGAGACATCACTAGTGAACATCATGGGACCCCGGTCCATATTACCATCATTTATTACATCCGCTATTTACTTTCCGCTTTTACTTACTATTTGCAGCAATACCTATCACTATTATCACTTGCGTTTGATCCTTTGTAAACGACAAGGCCGGAGGGATTGACAACCTCTCTGTACTCGTTGGGAGCAAAGTTATTTGTATCTGTGTGCAGGTCCACGTTGATTGCTAATATCTGGCGCCGTTAGCAGTTGACACCTTCTTGTTGAAACTGGGAGTCTCAGGGGAATTCGATCCTTGGTATCTTTGCCAAGGGAAACACTACCGCTACACTGCATCTCAAACCTTCCACTTGGGGTAACCAACGAGGAGCGAGAAGCTAGCAAAGACCAAGCCTGAGAGTCGTTTAGTACTATACATTTTCTATGAACCTTTTGGTAACTTGTTGCCAAAGGGGGAGAAAAATGTATAGATCATAGGCTTCGAGAGAGAGAGAGAGAGTTTGCATTTGTTCTCTCTTGTCTTCTTGGTTGAACTTTATTTGCTTTTGAGTGCTTGAGATACTATTCCGTAATGTGTGAGACATTGATGATCATGTGTTTGATCATAAGCTACACTTAATGCTTGTTGGATCTTATTATCAGTTTATCCTTATTTTGATCATTCACTTTGCTTGGTGATGAGTGCATGTATTTAATTCTTATCATTTTGAGCGCTCCACCAAGATGTATGTGACATGGAAGAGTAACCCATGATTCTAACTCTTTGTGCATTTGCAGTCCAAAGCAAATCTTAAAATATGCACAAATTTAGGGGGAGCTCTTACTTATAACATACTTCTCAAAGCGACGATATATTTCATTCTTATTATAATTTGTCAAAGCTTTGATCTATATGTTGTCATCAATTACCAAAAAGGGGGAGATTGAAAGTGCAACTATCCCTGGGTGGTTTTGGTAATTCCTAACAACATATAGCTCATTGAGCTAACATTATTCCAAGATGAATATTTCAGGAAAAGCTCAATGGATGGCATGGCATGGATGAGGAAAGTGGATCCCTCAAAATTATAAGGACAAAGGATTGGCTCAAACTTCAAGGACAAGACTCTACATTTTATATTTTAGTGATCCAAGATCACATTGAGTCCATAGGAAAAGCCAATACTATTAAGGAGGGATGAGGTGTTGCTTAATGAGCCTCTTGCTTCATGTGCTTAGTGATATGCTCCAAAATCCTCAACTACCTTTCCATATCCACATATGACCTAAACCAAAAGTCAAACTCGGCCCCACCGATTCTTTCTATCCGGAACCACCGAGTTTCACATGTCATAGCCACTGCCACAAACCCTAGCAAATCGGTTTCACCGATAGGGATCTCGGTCTCACCGAGATGGGATTGCAATTTCTCTGCTTCCCTTCGTAACGTTTCGGTCCAACCGAAGTGAGCGATCGGTCCCACCGAGATTGCAATGTAAACTCACTGTTTCCCTTTCGTAACATTTCGGTCTCACCGAAAAGAGCGAATCGGTCCCACCGAGTTTACCTGACCAACTCTCTGGTTAGCTTATTACCAAAATCGGTCCCACCAAGTTTGTGTAATCGGTCACACCGAGATTACGTTATGCCCTAACCCTAACCATATCGGTCCTACCGAGTTGCATCTCAGTCCCATCGAAAATCCTAACGGTCACTAGGTTTGCTGAATCGGTCCGACCAAGTTTAACGATTCGGTCCCACCGAGTTTGGAGATTGTGTGTAACGGTTAGATTTTGTGTGGAGGCTATATATACCCCTCCACCCACTATTCATTCGTAGAGAGAGCCATCAGAACAGATCTTCACTTCCAATACACATTTTCTGAGAGAGAACCACCTACCCTTGTGTTGAGCTCAAGATATTCCATTCCTACCATATGAATCTTGATCTCTAGCCTTCCCCAAGTTGCTTTCCACTCAAATCTTCTGTCCGCCAAATCCAAATCCTGTGAGAGAGAGTTGAGTGTTGGGGAGACTATCATTTGAAGCACAAGAGCAAGGAGTTCATCATCAACACACCATTTGTTACTTGTTGGAGAGTGGTGTCTCCTAGATTGGCTAGGTGTTACTTGGGAGCCTCCGACAAGATTGTGGAGTTGAACCAAGGAGTTTGTAAGGGCAAGGAGATCGCCTATTTTGTGAAGATCTACCGCTAGTGAGGCAACTCCTTCGTGGGCGACGGCCATGATGGAATAGACAAGGTTGCTTCTTCGTGGACCCTTCGTGGGTGGAGCCCTCCGTGGACTCGCGCAACCGTTACCCTCCGTGGGTTGAAGTCTCCATCAACGTGGATGTACGATAGCACCACTTATCGGAACCACGCCAAAAACATCTGTGTCTCCAATTGCGTTTGAATCCTCCAAACCCTTCCTTTTACATTCTTGCAAGTTGCATGCTTTACTTTCCGCTGCTCATATACTCTTTGCATGCTTGCTTGAATTGTGCTTGACTTGTGCTAAGATAGCTAAAATCTTCCAAGAACTAAAATTGGGAAAAGGATATATTTTTATTTGGTCAAGTAGTCTAATCACCCCCCCTCTAGACATACTTCCGATCCTACACTGACGCGTGCAATGCACGTGTACCTTACTAGTACTTCGAGTATGTGCAAAACACAATGGCACGCTACACAGTGTCTCTCTTACAGTTCATGAAGCCACGTGGCACATGTGGAGGCGTTGTCGCGACATCCTTGTGTGGATTGATCACAGTGACGTGCTGCTGGTTCCAGAAGAATGTACTCGTCCTCCCTGAGCCGCACTGGCGTTACATGCACGAAGCGAAGATGTGCACGCACGCCACACACGCACTCATTCCCTTGCACGCACACGCGGGTACACGGGCGGACACAATTTTGTACCAAGATCCACCCCATGTGATAATTTGACGCGTGTAAAGTCCTTCACTTCATTGATGGTCAATTAATACAGCGCATGCAAATTGAGTGGACGTGAGGGAGGAAGAAAGACATTACTACTCCACTGCGCGCATGCGAGTAGTTAAATCATGGATTGCTAGTAGTACTTCCATTGGTCTCCTTCGTATTTTGTGCCAATTTTTGACAGTAACATAATATTTATGCATCTGAGAAGTGTAGTCTACTTGAAATTTATGTTCCACTAAACTCATCGGGGGCCGTTGCGGGCCTCGAAACCAAAAACCATCTATTAATCTTTACCTTGTTCCCATCACATTCGAAAGTACTAGTGCTACAATTAAGTGCAAGCCTGCTCACACCTACCAGCACGTACCAAACATGAACGTGTTCCCACTATGCAGGTTTTAATACTAGTGCTAGTACTTACGTTATAAAAAGGGGAACTACCTAACCAAAAATTACTCTACCTTCCTCCTCATAAGTCCTCCTTCTTCGTCCGTCCTTGCCATGGCCGGTGTGCAGATGAAAGCGCAAGTGCTCCCTAGGTGGTTTTGGTAATTAATGTCAACATATCTCTTGTTGGACTAACACTTTTATTTAGTATGTTTCAGATAAGTTCAACAATGGAGTGGCATGGACTAAAGGATGTGGGAACTCCTTCAAGATGCTAAGGACAAAGGATTGGCTAAAGCTTCAAGCTCAAGACTCTTCATTTTACATTTTAGTGATCCAAGATCACATTGAGTCTATAGGAAAATCCAATACTATCAAGGAGGGATGAGGTGTTGCTTAATGAGCCTCTTGCTTCGTGTGCTTTGTGATATGCTCCAAAACCCTCAGCTACTTTCCCACTTCCACATATGACCTAAACCTAAAGTCAAACTCGGCCCTACCGATTCCTTCTATCCTGCGCCACCGAGTTTCACATGTCATAGCCACTTCCAAACCCTAAGCAAATCGGTTGTACCGATAGGGATCTCGGTCTCACCGAGATGGGATTGTAATCTCTCTGTGTATGTCCATTACCAAAATCAGTCTCACCGAATTTAGGCAATCAGTACTACCGAGATTACAATGCAAACTCTCTGGTTAACTTATTACCAAAATCGGTCCAACCGAGTTTAGTAATCGGTCCCACCGAGTTTGCCTGACCAACTCTCTGGTTAGCTAATTACCAAAATCGGTCTCACCGAGTTTGAGTAATCGGTCTCACCGAGATTACGTTATGCCCTAACCCTAACCATATCGGTCCTACCGAGTTGCATGTCGGTTCCACTGAAAACCCTAACAGTCACTAGGTTTACTAAATCGGTCCGACCGAGTTTGTTGATTCGGTCCCACCGAGATTGGTAAATTGTGTGTAATGGTTAGATTTTGTGTGGAGGCTATATATACCCCTCCACCTCCTCTTCATTCGTGGAGAGAGCCATCAGACTAAGCCTACACTTCCAGCATCCTATTTCTGAGAGAGAACTACCTACTCATGTGTTGAGGCCAAGATATTCCATTCCTACCATATGAATCTTGATCTCTAGCCTTCCCCAAGTTGCTTTCCACTCAAATCTTCTTTCCACCAGATCCAAATCCTGTGAGAGAGAGTTGAGTGTTGGGGAGACTATCATTTGAAGCACAAGAGCAAGGAGTTCATCATCAACACACCATTTGTTACTTCTTGGAGAGTGGTGTCTCCTAGATTGGCTAGGTGTCACTTGGGAGCCTCCGACAAGATTGTGGAGTTGAACCAAGGAGTTTGTAAGGGCAAGGAGATCGCCTACTTCGTGAAGATCTACCGCTAGTGAGGCAAGTCCTTCGTGGGCGACGGCCATGGTGGGATAGACAAGGTTGCTTCTTCGTGGACCCTTCGTGGGTGGAGCCCTCCGTGGACTCGCGCAACTGTTACCCTTCGTGGGTTGAAGTCTCCATGAACGTGGATGTAGGATAGCACCACCTATCCGAACCACGCCAAAAACATCCGTGTCTCCAATTGCGTTTGAATTCTCCAAACCCTTCCCTTTACATTCTTACAAGTTGCATGCTTTACTTTCCGCTACTCATATACTCTTTGCATGCTTGCTTGATATGTATTGTGTATGTTGAAATTGTGCCTAAACTCCACTTAAACCGAAAAAGTTTAAAAACTGCAACTTTAGCACTAAGTGTCTAATCACCCCCCTCTAGACACATCTTCTCAAGATCCCACAAGTGGTATCAGAGCATTGGTCTCCATTGCCTTGGTTTAATCACCATTGGAGGAAGATGGATGAGTCTACTTTGGGGAGTCTTAGACATAGAGTGCCTATTCTTGATGGAGAGTATTTTCATGAGTGGAAAATGGAGATGCTTGTAATTTTAAATCAATATCATTTGAACAAGTACATTGCCAGTCCTTGTGCACCTCATATTGATCCTATGCACTCTATCCTAGATGAAGATATTGACATGATTCGCAATCTTAGAACTGTTGAGCTCATCATTAGAGGATTGCCTAGAAACTTGATTAGATGTTTGCCTACTCTTGAGTGTGCTTACACTATATGTAAATTTCTTGAGGAACTGTTGAACCACGATGCCCAGATGTTTGAATTTCATTCCCATTTCTTGCATGGGACCTAGAAATTCACCCGAGGACACACATGTGATTTTTCAGTCAACTTTGGTGCACGGGAGCATGTGCTTGTAGTTCAAATTTGAATTATGCACATTAAATGACCAGAAACTCAATTAATGTATAAAAAAGGCCAAATGAACCCGGAATAATTCCAAAATTTAATAGGGCACTCATATAGTTCTATGTTGCCTTTTTAAAGAAAATCTGGGGGAGGCAGCGTATATTGTTTCGCACACAAAGGTATAAAGAAATAAAGAAATAAAGAACTTAGCATACTAATTTAATTCTTGGGTTCTTATTATTTATGCCACTAGTTGTGTATCACTACTCAGTTTTGGCATTAGAAGTTACAACTACTCAAAAATGCCATCGATCCGTGAGATGCGTGCTCAAAAATGTAATTAGATATCTAAAAAATGCCCTCGTTAAGTTAGATGTTTGCTCAGAAATGCCATTAGGCACTGTTATTTTCACGTCAAACCCATTGACCATGTTACATGACAAAAATAAGCCGATTCTCACAATGATAAGTTAATGGTGTCCAGGACAACACACCCCTCAAATAAAACTAAGCACCATGGAATTCTTTGACAAAACTAAGCACCCTGAAATTCTTTGACAACTAAACTGCTGGTTATATGATGTTGGCCATATATATTGTAAGTATATAATGTCAAGAAATGAGTGGTAGTACTATACCAACTAAAAGATGAAATGTACGAAATATAACTAGAAGAAACATAACATAGTTCTGCTGGGGGCTCAGCACAACACACCCCTCAAATAAAACTAAGCACACCAGAAATTAAATTAAGCAACTAATCCGGTAGACACTGCATTACACCACCATGAGCAACGACACTGCCACCTTACTCGGAGTCCTCATCCACGTCCTCGACTTCGTCCTTGTCCCTCTTCCTCTTGGGCGATACTTCTTTGCTTGAACCACACACTTGGCTCTTGCTCTTCATCCAACCCTTGTAGATATGGAAACAAAGGTAGCCATCCATTGCAGCATAGTGGATGTGGTCTATATCTAGTACATTCCACTGCCATGCATGACGATGAAACATGTACGGAGGTTTCTCTAGTTTACCGTACGAAGGATGAACCATGGCTGCTGCCAGGGTCAGCATTGAAGGCTGAGAGGAGGACACCAGGCTTGCCTTCTGGAGATCGAAGGGCTGGCCTACAACGAGGCCTATTCGACCCAGGATTTCCTTCTGGAGATCGAAGGGCTGGCCTACAACGAGGCCTATTCGACCCAGAATTTGACCCGGCTGCCCTTGAGGAACTTCTTAAATTCCTCGCACTCAACGTCGGCATGGCATATGTGGTAGACCAAGCATAAGTCATGCATGCAAACCTAGATCACGGCGGGCTTCTTCTTCTCTGCCTCCTTTAGTTTCTTCTTGCTTCCCAGGACTGTGGTGTACTCAACATCTAGCCCAGCGACCCACTCATCATTTGAGTTTTCGAACATGCGTTTGAATTGAGCAAGGCATTCTTTCACCGTTGCGGAAGAACGGGTGTAGATGACGTCGAACTCATCGCCGGTGATCGTTCTAACCTTGTACTCACCGCCGATCATGGATATTTGGGACGCCATGGATTTGGGAGGAGGGTTAGGATTAGTGGAACTGCCATAATGTGAAAGGACGGGGCGACTAGGAGCGGTTTACCGATTGTAAAAATGTCGAGTGGGGGGGCGTGCGAATGGCAGGGTAGTGGCTTGCCTGGTGGATAAATGGATTCATGCATAGTACTATGGGGGCCCAATTAGATGTAATGTCTACTCGACACCCAATTAAATGGCTTTCGATGTCATGTCAAGCGTCGGGAAAATTACAGGTGATACGTAGCTTCCCATTCTCCCATGATGCGGGTTTCCGAGAGCCCTTGGATCTGAGATCGAACGGTTGCATGGAGTGATTCTATACCTATGGGTGAATATCCTATCCTGGAGGGTTATTCTACAAATTTTCAGCAACTTAGCATGCGACCATTCGATATCAGATCCAAGGGCTGCCAGCAGCCCATATCATGGTCGTGCTTACCACGACCGTCGCCTCGCTCGTGCGGTCGCGCCCTTGGAGATTTAACACGATGCATTAGGCTATCTGATGTTGGCATGTCATACATAGTCATCACTTAGTCACTCATACAACAAGGTTAGCTATAAGGTTGGCTATAAGAGTATTTTTTGTTTACTTCTCTCTATCTCTTTCTTCGTAGTATTTATTGTATTTGCCAAGGAGTGACCTCTTCCAATGAAATGGTGCTTAAATGAGGTGCTATGGGCATTAAATGGCTTAGCAACTCAAGTCCCCAATGCATAGGTGCTTAGTTTTTTGTTGCTAAGTTTGCTTCATCTAGGTACATGCGCTTATCACTGTTTCTTCCTGGGGTCACCAAACTAGTCTCTCTCTTCTTAATTAACTTGCCACATCAGACTTTATGCCTATGTGGCAGGCTTAGCACCTGTAGGATCAAGTACAATAGTGGGCTATAAGCCCGCTTTACATGGCATTTTTGCATATGTGGGGGAAGGAGGCAAGGAAAAAGTGGAGGAGTGGGCTCTCAAGCAAGAGCCAGCCTCTACATGGTGGAGCATCGGGAGAGGCACCTGTATGGAGGTGGTCAGGAATCGGGAGACTCACATCGGTCGTAGCGCCGCAGTTAAGATGATAATGGCAAGTCAAATCACCGGGCCCCACCTGTCCAGAAGTAACTCGCTGTCAAATCACACAGCCCTACATTTGCAGCAGCCTACTCCCTCATCTTCTCGCTTCTCTGTCGAACCGACTAGGCGGAACTGCCCCACCTACCGCGCGAGAAAAGCCCCGCCCTCGACTTTTAAATAGTACAATATACTAATTTTGTATCCATGGATTGCGCCATGGAGCAAAGCCTCAAGAAAACGGCGGTACACATGTACGGAGTATACATCACGCCCGTCGCATTCGCGTCACACCCCAGACGGTCGGTCGATCTGGCACGCCGCTCTCCGAATGGAACACGTGTCATATTGCGTTTGCACGCACATGTGGGACCACAATTGAGAACCGACCATAGGCACACTCCCTGGCCCCGCAAGTCGGGTGAGTTAATAGAAGAGAGAGACGAGCGATAGTACTACTAGAGAAGTGTTGTAGGAGTACATATGTTGGTACTTGGACGATCCCTGCAAGACACGGAAGACCAGTTCGTCCATGCATGTGACCAGACTCTAGCAGACATGCCTGGATTGGCTATCGTCTACATATCATGCAGGCTGTGTTGTACAGGGTTGTAGTTCTGGTGAGAAATCTAAAAAAAGGTTTCTTGTCATCTCGCAAAATTAGGTGTCATGTGCTTCTGATCACTGCAAGAGTTAAACAGCGACAACTGAGTTGGGCTAGTCATTGGGGGCACATGCACGAAGACTACTCGGCTGCCATCTAGGTCAAGCCGGCTATGTTAATTAGGACATCTATCGACGGACCCCTTTTCTACGAGTTTATCTTTAATTTGAGCTTTGATCCTCGTCTAGCTTGTCCGTTGGGATTCATCTTGTCTCCTTTGGGCAATCAGGTTATGATTTCTTGTCATGTGGCATTTTTTCGTGTTATATGTTATAATCCGGTGCTTCAGATCAAAATTATGACAACTGCGCCTCCGGGGCACGTGCATGAAGACTTCTCGATAGTCATTGCCGAGGTCAAGCCGGCTCCGGCCGGTAGACAAAAGAAAACTAGTACTCCACTATATAGGCAGGAGCCTCTGCGCTTGCTTTCTAGTGTTGCTCTCTTCACACTATCTCGTCCTCTCCAGATCTAAACACGACAGCGGTGACCACACACTCTCTCTCTACTCAACGCTGGTCACAGATCCAGACGGTTCCTCTCCGCCGGGGAAGGTGAGAAGGTGCAACGTTCACGCGGTCGTCCTCGGCGACGGCTCTTACCCACTGCCAGCGCGTCCCGATCAGCGTGCCTTGCCATTCTCTCCCAAGCATCGCTGGCGAGGGAGGGCCTCCCACCCCTTCTTCCTCGCTGTCGTAGTGTGGGCAGATTCGGCCTCCCGCCGCCCACCTAGCGACATCCCGGCGACCCTCAGGTATAACTTCCTTCGAAATCGGCCTTGCTCTACTTCCCGAGCTCCTGACGTCACTGCATTTGTATCTTTTACTATTTCTCAGGCTCCCTCTTGTAGATAGGATCGATCGGCTGTTCGAAAACCACCTAATTTTTTACTGTTAAGAGGTAAAACTAGTTCATGCACTTGAATCTAGTAGTACTTGGTTCAAACAAGGAAGAAAGGGGGTGGGGGTGGGGAAGATTTGTTATCTGAATCTAGGACTTGGTCGAAAGAGGAAATAATGGGGGCGAAAAGTAGCAGAGACTGGCTATCCAACTGGTCTCTAGATCTAATAGGGAAATAAAGGGAATGCAGTACAAACTCAATATAAACCCGATCTATTGGTTGAAAAAGGAAAGAAAGTGGGGACTGGGGGACAAGTCAACATAGTAAGTCGAGCACTAGATTTGCTAGCCTCACATAGTATAAGGTGGCTATATACCGAACAAAAATGGGACCAACCCAGATATCCTCTTCTGATGTTTGTTGCCCCGGGCCGCTCTTATGTAATTCCACTAGTAAAATGTAGCAGTCGCACTGTTAAAAGTAAGGACATGTTAAACCAATGTTTTTTTCAATATAATGCCTCCAGTAATATGAATCAATGGCACTTTTTTTCATGTCCTGCTAAATTTCCCATTAAGATAAGTTGCTTCTTTTCCTTAGAGATGCAACTGTCCTGGTCCGCCGCCTACTCTCCAGGAGCTTCACGACCAACCTTGATGTTGCTCAATTTTATTGCAACTAAAGAAGAAGAAGCTCTGTAGGTTTCGCTTTCGGATGGAAATGGAACCGGGTCTGGAGCCCTTTTCTTAAAAGAAGAAGAAGAAGAAGAAGAAGTTGCTAGCTCATGGGACATTGCTTCATTTTAGGTGAACTGCACCAAAAGGTCCCATGAATTGAATCATCCATGTTGGTGACTGGTGTCATCCCTTCTACGATGGCGTTGACTACAGATATGGTTCCCATCATGAGGTATGTTCCTTTTTAGTCTGACCGTTTGCCAAAGATCCTGCATGTTGATCCTGCTCTTGTGCTATTGTTTTGGCACTGCCATGATAAAGCAGTAATGTTATTATTTTGCACCTTAATCTAGTGGCACTATTAATTTGAGGCAATGTTTTGGCACCACTAGTGCCACTATTTTTTTATATATCAAAAGAGGGGGTTCCCTCCGGTTTCGTTAAAGAAACCCAACCATAGAGAACCATTATCCGACAACATCTCAGTGTAAACGGGCAGTTATGCAACTACTACTAGAACGGACTGAGTACTAGCAGGAGACAAGTTCGCCACATTAGCTAGGCAGGTAGGGGGATGCAGCACCAGCTTGACCAAGTTTGGATTACAACCCAAATGCTACCACGGAAACATCAGGGGGAAGATAGGGACTGAAAGAGCCATCTTCAGCATCCCAGTCAAAGCACCCCCGGCCTTCATCCTTGCGACGCACGGTACACCTCATTTGCCACCTGCTCGACCCTAGTGTCACTGATAAAATGAAGTAATAATACAGTTAAAATAGAGCGAGTGTCCTGCCTATCATTTCATTTCCAATGTAGATAAAGTAAGTGCTTCTCTTTGTTAATGTATGTTTCATCAACTAGTCCCATTGTTAATGTTTAAGCATTTCTGCAAACTGGGGTGCTTAATTTTAGTTGATCTGCACAAAAATAAATTTTGAATGTCTCAAGGCCCCTCCTTGTACTACCGATGTACACTGATGTTCATCACCGGCAGAAGGTGTATCGGGGAGACTTGGGTCGATTTCCAGTATGATGTAATATTTTCTTCTGTTTATTAGTGTATGTTTCATCAACTAGTGCCATTATAATGTAATCACGCCTTTTCATTATCTGTGCAAACAGGGTTATTCAGCTGCATTTTGGTGGAACTGCACAAATGTATGGATGGAACCAGCATATATGCAGAGTGCGAGGTGACAAGTAAAAATCGCCGACACCAACCCTGCTCCATCTAAGCATTGGCATCCACCACCATCAGTGGGATGTGTGGCGCTCACTATGGACAGATCTTTCTCGGCAGCAAATCCTCTAACCACTAGTAGCTTAGACTTAAATAAATATTAGTAGCTAATATTGGCAGTTTTCTAGAGGTGTACTCTTTTCTGAAAGAAGCACCAATCTATGTTTCTTTATTTGTACACAGTGTCACAACTTTGACCCAAAGGTCCAGGGCTATTTTAGGGTGATTGGCGTAGTACTCCGAGACTGATTGTAAGCATGAATTTTATTAGTTTTCACACTTATTGTAAGCATGAGCAGATGGAAGATTAGGTTAGTGCGAAGCTTACCTTAAACCCTACCGACGGTGTTGAAACGAGGAGAGCGTCGAGGGAACCGTGGAGAATGGCAGGGAAGCGACGTCGCGCCATCCGGCCTCCTCTTGCGGTGGGAGAACAAATACTCCTGTGGCTCCGGCTGGCTCTGCACCCTCACAAACGGCACACCATACTCGATCAATTCGTTATCCTTTGGGTGCTCGACCTTCGACCTGTACGCCCACCACCTCCACCTGACTTTTGCCTCGGGCGAATCTGTCTGCTCCATCGCCCAGAGGAGATACTCGATGAACTTGAAGGACTGCGGCGTGACTGCCGCGGAGGAGTACATCGCCTCCCTCATCACCGTCGTCTCGCTCTTTCGCATACATTGCCACATGGCCCTCACCGTCCTCGAAATCTCCCACTCATTGTCAAACCAATTAAGGATCTCCTTCAACCTGGCTAACTTTGCCTGGTCGCCGCCGGCGATCTGCCTGATTCGCCGCTGCATCCCCTTCATAGATGTCCTTCTGAGTGGTCAGGTGCTAGCTTTGGAAGATGGGAGGAGAGATGGTGGTCTTGCAATAGAGAAGAGGGAGAGGCGAGACGGTGGTTTTGGAATGGAGATGATGGAGAGGAGAGGGGGTGGTTTTGAAATGGAGAAGAGGGAGAGGCGAGACTGTGGTTTTGGAATGGAGATGATGGAGAGGAGAGGTTCCCCTCCTTTTGGTCGCTGACAGGTGGGCCCCGCGCTTGGTGGGACCCATGTGTCAGTGTCTCAATGGCAGGATGGGCTATGTCAGGGGATCGTCGTCCGAGGAGAGAGGAGGTGGTTTTGCAATGGAGAAGAGGGAGAGGCGAGACGGTGGTTTTGGAATGGAGATGATGGAGAGGAGAGGAGGTGGTTTTGCAATGGAGAAGAGGGATCAGAGCGTGCGACAGCGGTTTAGGATTGGACGAGAGGGCCGGCGAGCTGTGAATGGATCAAAATCAAAATCAATTTACCCTTAAATTAAGAAAGCGACCCCACATTAACTAGTCTCACTTTTATTCTGGGTCATAATTGACCATGATTTTCGCAAATAAAATATATGTTATACATTGCAAAAATAATATAATTTGAAAGTACATTCAAATACGAACCAAACGATACAATTTTTGGTGACATGCATTCACATTTTGCTTGTCAAATACAGTATGTGGTCAAACTTTGACCCAAAATACGCAAAACAAAAAAATACTTCCAAGACCAGCGCCGCTCTTCCGCTCTTCTCCTCTTAAACTACCGCCGCTCCTCTCATGTTCCAATCTAAATCCAGCGCCGCTCCTCTCCTCTTCCATTTCAAAACCATCGCCCCTCCTCTCCTGTTCCAATCCAAAACCAGCGTTGCTCCTCTCCTGTTCTAAACCAAAACCAGCGCTGCTCCTCTCCTCTCCCGTTAAAAATCCACCACCGGCGAGTGAAGGTGCTGTGGAGAAGTAGATCGATGGAGGAGTACAACCGATATGTGAGGATCACAAACGGCGACCCTGTGAAGATAGCAAGGATGTTGGAGATACAGTATTGGTTTGACAACAAGGATCAACTAGCGGCGACGGTGACATCCATGGCCAAATATCTGCCACAGAGCGAAAAGGCGGCGATACTCCCGGAGGGAGTCGCGCGGGAGTACATAGAGCTGCTCCTCTGGGCCATGGAGCAAACAAATTCACCGAATCCGATCGTGAGGGAGCGGTGGTGGGAGTATCGATCCCAGATGGAGCATCCACCAGAGATTGAAGGATCGAGCATCTACAGGGTGCCGTTTGTGAGCGTGTCGTGCCAGAGCGAGCCGGTGGAGTCTTCGTCGACCGAACCGAACTACAAGAGGAGAAAAACAGTTGGCCCGACGACGCTTCCCCACCATCCTCTCCCTCACCATTCACATCGTCTCACGGGGCGGCTGTCTCCCGCCGAGGAATAGGAGGGATTGCCCCCCCCCCCAGACCAATAGTCGGGTAGGTTGTAAATTGTCAGGAGGAGCTTAGGGTTGTTAGTATTTGCAGGTTGTGGATTGTGTTTTGTGTTGTGTATTTTGAGAGTGCTTTCAGATATGAATGTATTTTGAATTTCAGATTTGCAGTATTGAGCATATGAAGTATTTTATGAATTCTAGAGATCTATTTTTAGCACTTAAAAATGTAGTTTCATAGGAGTATAAAAGTGCAGACAATGTGATTCTCAGAGAAGAAACTGCAAGTTTCAGTTTCAGATAAGAAACTCTAAGTTCAGTTTCAGATAAGAAACTACAACTTTCAGAGGCAGAGCATTTATATTAACACGGCCTTTTCAAACAGTGTTAACATCATGATGGAAGTTTTATTCATGGTCGAAACTGGAACTACCAGCCAGTTAACATCATGCTGATCAACATTCATGCATAGCACATCTTCATATGATGCACAGTCAAAAAGATAAGCTATTTTCAAGATGCCCACACAATGTCGAGTGTGCGAAAAATAGAGAAAACGAGGGACGCCGCTGTCTGCCGTTGTGAACATGCTGAACAAACAAGAGGAATCTGGAGAGGACTGTACGTGGAGAGGCGGATAGTCGGGACCCACCAGGTCTATGGCCGTACGCAAGCAAGTGCCTCATCAAAAAAATACCTCCTCCTAATGTTATACTGATGTTGGGGCCCACGGGTTTGTCAACATAGTTACATTTTTAGGTGCTTCAACGTAGTTACTATAGGAGATAAATTCACAACGAATCCGGGGAGCTAGCAGGTATCATTTATTATCACTGGGGCAGCAAGTATCAGCTGGGTTTTGGACTGCCCCGTCTAGGCTTTCTTTTTTAACATGCGCATCCCACGACCTCAGATGGGAGGTCCATAGGCATGTTTGTATTTTCTTGAGGGCCATCATGTATCGACCGGCCTATGGACCTCCCATCTGAGGTTTTATTTTTCCTGAAACATCGGCAGCCCAATTTATGTATTTTTTTTGAAGAAGACATAGAGGTCTGTTCTATTTTTCTATATAAGAATAGGAACGCCTAGTCCAACTTATGTTTCCCTTCTAACTATATTATATATATTTAAATTATTTTATATGTTATTATATATTATTGTTACTGTCATCATATATTTAACAGATACTTACATATGTAAGAAAACAATATCCCACATCTTATTAACTTGTAAAAATAATTTCTTAACAATATAATCCTGGATTTTTTGGCAACAAAAATCCTGGTGAATGTGTACAAAAGCTTGGTAAGATTGAAGGACCAATGTAATAATAAATCACTTATTATTCAAATATATATATACATATAGCAAAATGCTCAGCCCCTGTTTATTTTTTGATAACATTGCTGCGCCCACCCCAACATTATAATTAGAATAAGCCCAGCAAAATCGTGTATTTCGAGAAAGTGCAAATGGCTTGTAATTTTTTAGGAAAAACATAAATGGGCTGCATGGACGCTACATTATTTGTTCACCCAGCCCAGCTAATGGACTGTAGTTCAAAAAAAGAGATCAAATGGACTGTAAATTCTACCCCGCAAAAAAAGACTATAAATTCTGAAAAAATGGGTTGAATACGTGCCACATTTTTGGAGGCTGAAATGTGGGCCAATAGGTCGAAGCCAATGCAAGTCGTTGTCAACTTAGTCAACAAATGATTCTGACATCGTTAGCCGTTGGATTTACATCCAACGACCGACATCCATCTTCAATCTCTCGTCTTCTTCCTCTAGCGCCGCCGGGACCACCTGCTCCCGCCTCCTGCTGCTAGCAGCTCTGCTCAGCACGCTTCACTATGAAGCACTACTCCATCGTTGGCCAGGCCATCCCTCCACCCCTCCACACCTCCTGTTCTTCTCCACCGACTGCTGAACCACACCGCACCAGAACCAGTTAACCCTCGTACACCTCTCCGTCTGCGACTCTACTCCCGCGTCTTCCCATCTCCGGCTCGTTGCTGTCCGGGGCCTCGCCGTCGTCCACCACCTTGGATGCGCTCGGCGCGCCCTGGTCAATGTGGCTAACGAACGACACCATCGGAAGTAGACTGTGCGTGGATAGGATGACAGCTGGGTCCACGGCCGCACGCAAGGAAATGCCTCCTTACTACGTGCAAAATAATGATTCCTCCACCTGACATCTGGGACCCACTGGAAGGGCCTCTGTATTTCGCGAAAAACATTCCCACCGCTGACAGGTCGGACCCACCAGCTATATCTTCGCACGCAAGGAAGTGCCTCCTTATTACGCACAGAAAAATGAATACCCCCTGCTAGCTGGGACCCACAATAGTGGGAGGCTGACTTGTGGGCCAACTAAGTTGACGGGGACCGAGGGCTTTGTCAACTTAGTCAATATGCACGATTCTAGCTCTAGTGATTGTACGATGTCCATCCAATGGCCGTAGTGCTTCTTCAACATATAGTCTTCTTGCTCCAGCCGCCCAAACCAGCACCGGTCGTGCCTCGTGCTCCTGCCTCCCGTGGCTGACAGCGATGCGGTGGAGGCCTCACCGCCCCCTACTACTCCCATCACTGGCAAGGCCATCCCTCTACTCACCCACAACCCCTGTTATTTTGCGGCGACGGCAGCCTCACACCGCAGCGAACCAGTGAACCCTCATACTCCTCTACGCGTGGGAATCCACTGCCGCGTCTTCCCCGGCTCTGCGTTGTCCCCTTCCTAGGCCTCGCCGTCGTCCACCGCCCTGGTGCTCTCGGCGCGGCGTGGTCAACGTGGTCAAGGAACGGCTTCCATCGGATGTGGACTATACGTGGAGAGGCTGACAGCTGGGTCCACGGCTGCAGCAAGGAAGTGCCTCCTTATTACGCGCAAAATAATTATTCCTCCACCTGACAGCGGGGACCCACCGGACGGGCCACCGTATTGCACGAAAAAAACGTTTCCCCTGACTGCTGGGACTCACCAGCTACATCTTTGCACACAAAGAAGTGCGTCCGGGCAAAAAAACCGATTCGCCCCTTGACTGTTGGGACCCACCAGCTACATCTTCGCATGCAAGGAAGTGCCTGACAGTCGGGACCCACCTGGTCGAAGCGTACGTAGCGTTGTCATTCTGGTCGTGAACATGTACGTACATACTGGTCGATGTAGAGGCGCGCACGTGTCGTAGTAGAGGCGCGTGCGTAGCATGTACACATACGTACATCGGCCAGTGTACAAGAAAGAAAATACGGCCACGTATGTACATACGGGCAGGGTCTCGAACGCCTACACACGCATATGTACAGCCAGGGCTCGTGTACATGGCTGGGTCGGAACGGAGAAACAACGTCGACGTCGTGTTCATGGGGAGCCAACCGGTTGGGTCGGAACGGAATGCGTCGTCGTGTTCATCGGGAGGGCTTGGACGGAACAACCGATGGAAACGAGGCCTGGCATAACGCAGAACGAAGGAAACGGCCTTGTGTTCGACCGGCCACGTTCTAAACGGGATCCTGTTCATCGGGAGGGGTCTGGCGTACCGCAAAACGGAGGAAACGGACCTCCTGCGGTCGAAACGGGGGTCCTGTTGATCAGGAGGGGTGTGGCATACCATAAAACGGAGGAAACGGACTTGTGTTGGAGCGCTACGGTCGAAACGGGGGTCCTATTCATCGGGAGGGGTGTGGCGTACCGAAAAACGGGACTCCACGAGTTACTATTCATCTCCACCGTCGACCCCCTCCAGCCTCCACGGGCTACTGTTCATCCACCGTCGACCTCCTCCAGCCTCCACCTGCGACTGTTCATCCACGGGCTCCTGTTCATCCAGCCTCCACCGCGCGCTACTCCACCGGCTACTGGTCAACCAGCCCTCTCCACGGGCTCCTGTTCAACCACCCCTCCACGAGCTACTGTTCATCCAGCCCTCCACCATCTACTGTTCATCCTGCCCTCCACGGGGTGGTCCTGTTCATCCGTCCCTCCATGGGGTCCTGTTCATCCAGCCCCAAGCAGCTCGAATGATCGGGGTCCTGTTCATCCAGAGGCAACGCCACACGTTCCTGTTCATCCACCCCCACTGGGAACTGTTCATTCAAACCCCCCAGCAACGCTCACTATTCATCCAGAGGCAGCATCGATCGGCTTCAGTTAGCAGCAGCAGCAAAGGAATCGCTCGATCGGGTTCAGTTAACAGCCATCGATCAATCGCTCGGGTTCAGTAACGCGTAGCCTGCAGTGCAATCGCTCGGGTTCAGTTAGAGCCCAATGCCTTGCACCCACGCGCGTGTGTGTACGAGAGAAACGCGCATCGCTCGGCCCCTACCACCCACCGTAACCGGGAACACCCCGATATTTTCCTCGCCCTCGCTTCTACCACGGTTTTTTCCGTCATGGACGGCCCAAAGAATGTCATGCAGCTGCGTCTCCAGCCCGCCCAGGACGAAAAGCCCATTTTCTGTCATGATTTTTTGTCATAGAAGTAGGACCCCACCACATCTATGATGATACCGTGTTTTGTCATAATTATTGTCATAGGTATGACAGGAAAAAAAAATTCATTCGGCCCAAAATGTCACGGATGTGTCTTTTTTTTGTAGTGTCGGGAGAGGGTCAATCTCCATCAACATCTTCACCAGCACCATCTCCTCTCAAACCCTAGTTCATCTCTTGTATCCGATCTTTGTCTCAAAACCTCAGATTGGTACATGTGGGTTGCTAGTAGTGTTGATTACTCCTTGTAGTTGATGCTAGTTGCTTTATTCGGTGGAAGATCATATGTTCAGATCCTTTATGCATATTAATACCCCTCTAATTATGAACATGAATATGATTTGTGAGTAGTTACGCTTGTTCCTGAGGACATGGGAGAAGTCTTGCTATAAGTAGTCATGTGAATTTGGTATTCGTTCGAAATTTTGATGAGATGTATGTTGTCTTTCTTCTAGTGGTGTTATGTGAACGTCGACTACATGAAACTTCACCATTATTTGGCCCTAGGGGAAGGCATTGGGAAGTAATAAGTAGATGATGGGTTGCTAGAGTGACAGAAGCTTAAACCCTAGTTTATGCGTTGCTTCGTAAGGGGCTGATTTTGATCCATATTTTTCATGCTATGGTGAGGTTTACCTTAATACTTCTTTCGTAGTTGCGGATGCTTGCGAGAGGGGTTAATCATAAGTGGGATGCTTGTCCAAGGAAGGGCAACACCCAAGCACCGGTCCACCCACATATCAAATTATCAAAGTAACGAACGCGAATCATATGAGCGTGATGAAAACTAGCTTGACGATAATTCCCATGTGTCCTTGGGAGCGCTTTCCTTTATATAAGAGTTTGTCCAGGCTTGTCCTTTGCTACAAAAAGGATTGGGACACCTTGCTGCACCTTGTTTACTTTTGTTACTTGTTACCCATTACAAATTACCTTATCACAAAACTATCTGTTACAGATAATTTCAGTGCTTGCAGAGAATACCTTACTGAAAACCGCTTGTCATTTCCTTCTGCTCCTCGTTGGGTTCGACACTCTTACTTATCGAAAGGACTATGATAGATCCCCTATACTTGTGGGTCATCAAGACTCTTTTCTGGCGCCTTTGTCGGGGAGTGAAGTGATGACCCACAAGTCTAGGGGATCTATCG
>NC_041389.1:324693913-324761291 GCF_002162155.2 Triticum dicoccoides
TAGTCCTTTCGATAAGTAAGAGTGTCGAACCCAACGAGGAGCAGAAGGAAATGACAAGCGGTTTTCAGTAAGGTATTCTCTGCAAGCACTGAAATTATCTGTAACAGATAGTTTTGTGATAAGGTAATTTGTAATGGGTAACAAGTAACAAAAGTAAACAAGGTGCAGCAAGGTGTCCCAATCCTTTTTGTAGCAAAGGACAAGCCTGGACAAACTCTTATATAAAGGAAAGCGCTCCCAAGGACACATGGGAATTATCGTCAAGCTAGTTTTCATCACGCTCATATGATTCGCGTTCGTTACTTTGATAATTTGATATGTGGGTGGACCGGTGCTTGGGTGTTGCCCTTCCTTGGACAAGCATCCCACTTATGATTAACCCCTCTCGCAAGCATCCGCAACTACGAAAGAAGTATTAAGGTAAACCTCACCATAGCATGAAAAATATGGATCAAAATCAGCCCCTTACGAAGCAACGCATAAACTAGGGTTTAAGCTTCTGTCACTCTAGCAACCCATCATCTACTTATTACTTCCCAATGCCTTCCCCTAGGGCCAAATAATGGTGAAGTTTCATGTAGTCGACGTTCACATAACACCACTAGAAGAAAGACAACATACATCTCATCAAAATTTCGAACGAATACCAAATTCACATGACTACTTATAGCAAGACTTCTCCCATGTACTCAGGAACAAGCGTAACTACTCACAAATCGTATTCATGTTCATAATCAGAGGGGTATTAATATGCATAAAGTATCTGAACATATGATCTTGCATCGAATAAACCAACTAGCATCAACTACAAGGAGTAATCAACACTACTAGCAACCCATAGGTACCAATCTGAGGTTTTGAGACAAAGATCGGATACAAGAGATGAACTAGGGATTGAGAGGAGATGGTGCTGGTGAAGATGTTGATGGAGATTGAACCTCTCCCGACGAGAGGATCGATGGTGATGACGAAGGTGATGATTTCCCCCTCCCGGAGGGATGCTTCCCCGGCAGAATAGCTCTGCCGCAGCCTTAGATTGGTTCTGCCCAGGTTCCGCCTCGAGATGGCGGCGCTTCGTCCCAAAAGCTTCGTTATGATTTTTTGTAGGACGAAAGACTTCATATAGCAGAAGATGGGCACTGGAGGCCTGCCAGGGGGCCCACGAGATAGGGGGCGCCCCCCACCCTCGTGGCCAGGGTGTGGGCCCCCTCTGGTTGATTCTTTCACCAGTATTTTTTATATATTCCGAAACGTGCCTCCGTGAGGTTTCTTGACTTTTGGAGTTGTGTAGAATAGGTCTCTACACTACAAAAAAATACACTTCCATGATGATACGTGTTTGTCACAGTAGGTCGCGTTTTTTGTCATGCATGTACATCCATGACAAATTTATGACAGAATCAAGATAGTCATACCTGTGCTGTCGTAGAAGTGTTCCATGACATTACCAAAATTATCATCACGGAAGTGTCCACTTCCATGAGGATAAATCGCGCGTCACAGAAGTGCTTTCGTCAAGGGTGACCGACACGTGGCATCCACCGTAACGGAACGCCGTTAAGCTATCGGGTCGGGTTTTGGATCCGATAACCCGTTAACAACCCCGACCAATGGGAAATTTCCACGTGTAAAATTCTTATTGGCCGGATGAAACACGTGTCCGCTCATCAGTGGGTCAGATAGGCGCCTATGATACGTCGACACGTGGCACGGCCCAACAGACGCCCATTCTTGTGAAAAGGCCGGCCTGTTTGACTTGGTCAAAAGGTGGCGGGCCGGCCCATGTAAAGCTTGTTAACGACATGTTCGCATATAGCCCATTTACAGCCCGCTAACCCAAGGCCCGTTACGCCCTATCCAAATTAGGCCCAGTAGCGTCATCTGGGCCACCCAATATGATTCCAGCCTGTTTTCACTTCTGGCCCATGTATGGCCCATGACGTCTTTCGGCCCATATGAGGCCCTATGTAACTCTTGGCCTATTAACGACCCGTGGTGAAACTGGCCCATAATGAATAGTGTATCACTTTACACCCATTAACGGCCCGTCGTGAAACTGCCCCGTAATGAATAGTGTATCACTTTATACCCATTAATGACCTGTTATTCCGTTGGGCCGTTTCTAGCCCATGTTATCTTTCGGCCTTCTTAGAGCCCATTTATTCTTGGGCTTATTTCCAGCATTCGTTTACTTACGGCCAGTTACTGTCATTTTCTGCTTGTGGGCCAAATTCAGCCCGTGGTTACAGTCGGCCCGTTTGTGGTCCGTTAATACGTTGGGCCGTTTTCATAGCGTCATCAAATACGGCCTATTAACGATGGCCCGTTATGGTCGGCCCATGAACGGACAATTCCAACTCTAGCCCGTTTACGGCCATAATGCAGCCTGTTATTGGCCCATGTTTGGCCATCGATCATACTGCCCGTATATGGCCCATTATTTCTACGGCCCGTAGAAGGCCCATTGTTTCTACGGCCCGTAGAAGGCCCATTGTTTCTACGGCCCGTAGGAGGCCCAGTGTCACTACAGTAAATATTAGCCCATGGTTATTGTGGCCTAGTTTTAAAAAATCGGTTATTGCAGCCACTAGCAAACTGCGGAAAAAGAACTGCAATGACTAGAAGCAAACAAATAAACAAGACAACAAGGAAATAAATAAGCAAGCAACTTATGCTAGGCTATCACGGCTATCACACATATTACATCCACTGGGCATCAAAGTTCGCCACCAGTGCAAATAAACGCGCCGACAAAAGAATATACAAAACTGAGAGAACTTCATAAGGCACTAGGCCTGGCCAGGTCGGGCCCCCCAAATAGCTGAAGAAGCTGAGTAGAGCTCAGTTGCGTCAACGATAGATGCATCAACACTAGATTTAAGGCATTATGGTGCGCACGGTAGTCCTCTAACATCTTCATTGCATTTTTGACTTCAAGTCGGAGCTGAGCTGAAGCAAGCCTTTCCACTTTAAGTTGAGACTGAAGAAGTCAAACTAACTGAGGAAGCGACTGCACAGAGGTTGTCTCCCACCTGCTGGTGAGTAGCTTCAACTCACTGTCTTCATCAAGACAGGACCTTGGGGTCATATCGCTGTCCTCAAGATGGTTTGGCTCACTATCTTCCCTAATGTTCTGCCTGGCGTAAGAGATACGAGTCTGAAAGAGAAACAAGGAGACATGTAACAGGTTTCACAATTATATAAGCAAATAAATGGATCTGTTCTGCATAAGGAACATGTTTTTACAACTACAATTTGAAACTGGTAGTTGTTGCAAACATCCAATCAGATGTAAACAGCAAAGCAAACAACAGTGGAGGAAATGATGCCTATCCAAATCTATACTAGAACAAAGTTTGAAGGCTTGAGAAGGATGAACGTACATTACATGTTAACATGGGCTGGACAAAGCCCTTCTCCATGTTGATGGAAGGATAATTCAATAAATTCCCCAAAGAAAATTCTTTATAAGCATTGCCGTTATTCTACATTTTGCAAAGAGTAAATATAGATCAAATAATATTGGAAGAAACTGTCAGGACCCCGACTCGATGTCACATCGATCTAGCCGGTAACACCTCATATCACTTTGCGGCCTCACGCACGGTATCCCCACGGGTGTCGCCTTACCTTTGCCCGGGACCGTTTGCGCCTTTTGGCTCACGTATATGATAGTGTCGCTAGCATCCATATGATAAAGAGCCCGGGCTGACATGACTAGTCGTAAACCCAAAGTGGCACAGACTTACAGGGACAGGCATCCATGACCCAGCTTTGAACGTGTCGGTCATCAGCAAGTGGGTCCGGGCTGTAGCACTGGGCTAGCAGGACTCCGGTAAACCGGGCTGTAGCGGGCTAACAGGACTCCGGTACTCAAAGCGTGACATTTCCCAGAAGGGACAGACACAGGAACGAAGAAGGACACATGCCGGCCAGCCTAAGTGTTCCAGAGCAGTAGCAAGCTACCATGGCTCAGCGGTAACACTAGGAGACATTTCCCGGTAAGAGAGGCTACTAAAGATAAACAACTAGATAGTCAGATCCCACACATACCAAGCATTTCAACCATACACACAATATGCTCGATATGTGGAAATACAACGAAGCATCACAACATGACTCTATGACACAAGTACTTTATTTAAGGCTCAGTGAGCCATACATAACATACACAAAGGTACGGGTCTCACGACCCCACATACAAGTCATACAGTCATACAAACCAGCAGCGGAAGTAACTTGTCTGAGTACAGACAACTAGTAAAATAAAAGAGGCTTGGAAAGCCTAGCTATACTACATGGTCCTTCACAAGCTCAGGGTCACCACCTGGGTCTTTAGCCTACTCGTTGATGTCAACGTCTACATAGAACCCATCAGAAGGGGTTGCAGCGTCTTCTGTAAAAATGTAGATTATAGCAACATGAGTACAAAGGTACTCAGCAAGACTTACATCAGATCCTACATACATGCATAGTATCAAGAAGGGTTGGTGGAGTTATTGCAGCAAGCCAGCTTTGACTCTTGTCTAGACTATCCTACGATACTCCAACTGAAATGGTTTTGCGCACACGAGTCCACTACTCACCAATTCAATACACTACCGAGGATCCACCTCCGTCTTCCTACGGAAGAGCCATCCTCGGCACTCACACTTATCTTGAGGCTTTTAACAGTTTCCATTTACTTGTCTATGAACTGTATAGGCAACCAAGTAGTCCTTTACCGCGGACGCGGCTATTCCAATAGATTATGATAACCCTGCAGGGGTGTACTTCTTCATACATGTTTCCACCACTTAGCGTCTGCACACGACATGTGCTCGGCAGACTTCAAGCGAAAGCCGACGTGGGTGTAGACCACGACCTACCTAAACACTTAAGCCTCTAGTCCAGGTTTATCGCCTATTCAGGTTCCATCCGCAGGGAGTCCGGCCGAGGTTTCCCATACGGCCCCGAACGATGTGAACAGGGTTCCCGAGATACCTAACGGGTATTCGGTACACCCGGCCACGTACCTACCGCATCACAGCCCACCCCTACGGTCAGCGCTGTCCACGGCCTCCAGTAGGCTACAAACACCAGAAACTACTTGCAACTCCTGGACAGAGAGCTAGGGTGAATAAGAAGTCGAGCGGGGTCATATTTCAGGGCCCAATGTATGGTAGTAGCTGATTCTTAAAATCACACATACAGATCTCAGTGCTTAAGGTCGGTTTCAATGAAACAACCCACCATGTACTCCTACATGGCCTCTCATCGATACCTTTACCAAATCGTGTTCACCACACCACTCTCATTACCGACATAATCATTTCACTCTAGCCCATCACCCAGATGAACCAGACCTGACACGACTCTAAGCATAGCAGGCATAGCAAGGTAGGAACAACACATACATATGGCTCAATCAACTCCTACACATGCTAGTGGGTTTCATCTAGTTACTGTGGCAATGACAGGTCATGCAGAGGAAATGGGTTCAACTACCGTGGCACACAGCAGTTTGAAACGCGTTGTCTTAATGCAGTAAAAGAGAGCAGGAGCGAGAACATGGGATTGTATCGATATGATCAAATGGTTGGTTGCTTGCCTGATGGTTCGATGCACTGATACGGTTCTTCGTTAGGGTAATCACGGTACTCCTCGGAGGCAGAACCTGTCGCAAAGGACACCGATACACAACCATCACCAAACAATGTGCAACAATATGATGCATGCATGAAACATGGCAATATGAGTGTGTTGGGCTAATGCAACTAAAACCAGAAGGGTTTGAACAAATTAGAATCAAAGATTCAAATTTCAAACTCAAACATGGCCTTTTAAGGTGCTTTTCCTTGTTCTGTTAAAAACATCAATTTAACTTGTTTGATCATGCATGAAAATAGTACAGATGGATAGATTGGATTTTTCTGATCATTTTTCATATATAATTTGTCCAATTTGGAGTTACAGAATAAAAGTTATGAATTTTTGAAGTTTAAATTATATTCTGGAATTTCCTGATTTAAATTAAATCCAGAAAATCAATTACTGCGTCAGCCTGACGTCAGTGTGACGTCAGCAGGTCAACGGAACAGGTCTGGGTCAAACCTGACAGTGGGTCCCGCATGTCAGGGTGATTATTTTAATTAAAACTTAATTAAAACTAATCCTGTTTAATTAACAGGGCTGGGCCCCACCTGTCATTGACTCAGGGGAGTCAACCAGGGCCCACCCGTGGTCAAAGTCAAAGCCAGCGACGCCGGCGTTTAGCCGCCGGCGAGCCCGACGCGGCGGCGGAAGTGGTTTTGGCCATTTCGGCCACCAAATGGGCCGCGGAGACCACCGGAGTGGAGCTGAGGACAAACCGCAGCTCTTGGCGGAGTCCGTTGGGGTCGGGGTGGCCGGAGTTGGCGCCGGCGACGACTTGGGCGGCCACCGGGGTTCGGCCGAAGACGAACTTGACGCTAGAGGGGTCGGTGAGGCTCGGGGAGTGGCTAGCTAGATGCTACGTGACACGGTGAGCATGATGGACACCAGTTTGTGGCCGGAGGATGACCGGGAGCACGTCGGCGACGAGCTCCACGGCGGTGGGTGCGGTTGAGCTCCGGGAGGTTGCTACACGGCTCGGGAGCAAGAACGGAAGGGAGGGGAAGATGGCTAAGCTCACAGTGAGTGCGACGGAGTCCTTGGTGCGGCCGGAGATGGACCGGAGCGACGACGGTGTTGAAGGGGATCTCCGGCGACGGTGAGCTCGGGCGAGGTCGGTGCGGTGGTCTCGGGCGTTGCGAGCGCTCGGGGCTCGGCTGCTCGATGAAGTGGACAGCGGCGGAGCTCCTGGACACGGTGAGACGGCGTGGGGTGGTCGGAGGGCGTGGCTACGGCGAGGGGGTGGCGGCGATGGCGTCGGCCATGGCTGGGGCGTGCGAGGGGGAGGAGCTGGAGAGGAGAGGGGGTGTCTGGGGGGTTCGGGGGAGAGAGAGAGGCCGATCCTCGACGTCACCTGGCGAGGGGAGCGGCGAGGCGGCGAGCAGGTGCGTGGCGCACGCCGCGGTCGCCGTCGGGCACCTGCCTGCCTGCCTGGCCGGCAAGCAGCTCGCTGGAGCGGTGCTGGGCTGGGCCGGCAGGTGGGCCGGGGCAGGCGCCAGGTAAGTTTTTTTCATTTTCTTCTGTTTTCTGTTTTTCTAATACTTCTGCAACTTTGTTGAATTAAATAAAATACCTAGGCAACTTCAAAAATCACCAAACTATTCCTGGTCCATAGCTGGATTATTTCCAACATGAAACATTTTAGTTTGGAGGTATTTGAGCATTTAAATATTTTATATAATTTTAAATGCCCAAATTCAAATATTTATGAATTAATTCAAAAACCCTAAGATGGCCTAGGAAAATGTGCACCACTTTTGGCAGAGGTTCTGAACTAAGACAAAAATGATGGACATTTTAGAAGGGCATTTCAGGTTCATTGAAAATTATTTTAGTAAACCCTAGCTGGTTTCAGAGGGGACTGGGGGTTCTGTCATCCCCATTTCAAGTTTCTGATGAAAGAATAAACATGATGCAACACTCTAATGCATGACTAGCTAGGGTGTGACAACTCACCCCCACTCAAAAGAATCTCGTCCCGAGATTTGGGTCCCTCCGGGAAGAAGGCGGGGTACTCGAGTCGAAGACGATCCTCCCTTTCCCAAGTTGCTTCATCCTCAGAATGGTGCGACCATTGAACCTTGAGAAACTTGATGTTCTGGCGTCGAGTGGTACGCTCGGCCTGATCGAGGATACGAATGGGGTACTCTCGATATGTAAGATTATCCTGGAGATCAAGCGTTTCGTGGTCCACTTCACGGATAGGATCCGAGAAGCAACGCCTGAGTTGGGAAACGTGGAAGACATCGTGGACTCTGGAGAGATGCGGAGGTAGTTCCAACTGGTAGGCAACTTCTCCTCGTTTGGCGAGAATGCGAAAAGGTCCAATGTAACGAGGAGCCAATTTGCCTTTGATACCGAAACGATGGGTTCCCTTCAGAGGGGTGACCCGAAGATAAGCCTTCTCGTCAACCTCGAAAGTCATAGCCTTATGTTTTCGGTCATATTGACTCTTTTGACGAGATTGGGCTGTTTTCAACTTTTCCCGAATGATGCGAACTTGTTCTTCTGCTTCCTGAATCATATCCGGGCCAAAGAATTGTCTTTCCCCGGTCTCTGACCAGTTAAGGGGTGTTCGACATCGTCGTCCATAGAGAACTTCAAAAGGGGCTTTACCCAAGCTAGATTGATAGCTGTTGTTGTAAGCGAATTCGGCAAACGGAAGGCACTTCTCCCAGTCCATTCCGAATGAGATAACAGAGGCTCGAAGCATGTCTTCTAGAATCTGGTTGACGCGTTCCACTTGACCGCTCGACTGAGGGTGGAAGGCGGTGCTAAAGGAGAGACGAGTTCCCATAGCATTCTGGAAACTTTCCCAAAATCGAGAGGTGAAAAGACTTCCTCGATCCGAGTTAATTTCCAAAGGGACACCATGGAGGGACACTATTCGGGAGATGTATAAGTCTGCCAATTGACTAGCGGTTATACTCTCACGAACAGGTAAGAAATGGGCTACTTTGGAAAGACGATCGACAACGACAAAGATAGCATTATTCCCTCTCTTGGTCCTGGGAAAACCGGTAATGAAATCCATACCAATTTTATCCCATTTCCATTCAGGAATAGCTAGGGGTTGAAGGGTGCCAGCAGGCCGTTGATGCTCTGCTTTTACACGACGACAGACGTCGCAGTTAGCAATATACTGAGCAATTTCTCTCTTCATCCTAGTCCACCAGAACCTCTGGCGTAGGTCCTGATACATCTTAGTACTACCGGGATGAATAGTGAGAGGAGATTCATGAGCCTCCTTAAGGATCAACTGCCGTAGATGCTGGTTCTTGGGAACCACTAGACGGTTCTCAAAGTACACAACACCATGATCATTTGTGGAGAAACAACTAGCACCTCCGCTAGCAATGTTCTCTTTGATTTTAGATATTCCCTTATCTCGCTTTTGGGCAGCGATGATTTGATCCGTAAGAGTAGGTTTCGCCACCAAGGTGGAGAGAAATCCTTGAGGAACAATGTGAAGGTTAAGCTTCCGAAATTCCTCATGGAGAAGCGGTTGACTTTGTTGTAACATCAGATTGTTACAATAAGATTTACGACTTAGCGCATCAGCCATGACGTTGGCTTTCCCTGGGGTGTAGGTTATTCCTAGGTCGAAGTCTGTGATCAATTCAACCCAACGTCTCTGCCTGAGATTCAAATCCGGTTGGGTGAAAATATACTTCAGACTTTGGTGATCAGTGAATATTTCGCAACGATTACCGAGGAGGTAATGTCGCCAGGTCTTAAGTGCATAGACTACGGCTGCAAGCTCTAGATCATGAGTAGGATAGTTCTCCTCATGTGGGTGCAATTGCCGTGAAGCGTAGGCAATTAGGTGTCGATCTTGCATGAGAATGCAACCTAGTCCTTGTCGCGAGGCGTCGCAGTAGATAACAAAGTCCTTGGAGAAGTCTGGCGGTACCAGTACGGGAGCAGAAGTCAGGCGTCTTTTCAGTTCCTGAAAGCTGTGCTCACATTGTGGAGTCCATTCGAACTTCTTATCTTTCTTGAGGAGTTCGGTTAGAGGTTTGGCAACTTTGGAGAAGTTCTCGACAAAGCGACGACAATAGCTCGCTAAGCCCAGAAAGCTCCGAACTTGCTTGACCGATTCAGGTGGAGTCCAATTAAGGACGGCTTGAACTCGCTCAGGGTTAACAGCAATACCTTTACCAGATATTACATGACCCAGATAGGTCACTTCTGACAACCAGAATTCACATTTAGAAAATTTGGCATAAAGGCGATGCTCTTGAAGTTTTTGCAACACTAGCCTTAGATGTTCGGCATGTTCTTCCTCGTTCTTGGAGTAGATGAGTATATCATCGAGGTAAACCACGACGAATTTATCCAAATACTCCATGAAGATTGAGTTCATTAACCGAAAAAAGGTGGCTGGAGCGTTGGTTAATCCGAAGGACATGACGGTGTACTCGTATTGGCCATAACGAGTAACAAAGGCCGTTTAAGGAATGTCCCCGTTTCTGATTTTGATTTGATGGTAGCCCAACCTCAAATCCATTTTGGAGAAGAGTGAGGATCCAGCGAGCTGATCGTACAGGTCGTTGATCCTGGGAAGCGGATATTTGTTCTTGATTGTGACCAAATTGACAGGTCGGTAATCTACAACCATCCGGTCCGTACCATCCTTCTTCTTGACGAATAGGACGGGGAAAGCCCACGGAGATGAACTAGGTCGGATGAAACCCTTTTTCAAGGACTCATCGAGTTGTTTCTTAAGCTCGGCTAGTTCTAGGGGTGCCATCTTATAAGGTCTTCTAGCAATCGGAACGGTTCCTGGAATGAGGTCTATTACAAACTCAACATCCCTGTCAGGTGGAACACCTGGCAATTCCTCTGGAAAGACATCCGGGAAGTCACGGACTACCGGAACGTCCTCAAGGTCTGGCAAAGGGCTGGCGTTAAGAGAATATAATTGTCGCTTGGCTATTCGGGTCAAGACATTGACTATCTTCCCCGAAGGATGGGTGAGTTGAACAGTCCTAGAGAAACAATCGATTTGGGCATGATGAGCCGACATCCAGTCCATACCCAGAATGATATTAATATCTGAAGATTTAAGGGCTATCAAAGACGCGAGGAAAACAAGTCTGTCGACTTGGATCTCATTTCCATAGCTTACCCTAGAGGTCTGCCATCTAGAACCAGGGGTAGAGATTTCCATAGTGGATGGCATGTCACAGAATGCAACGTTATGCAATCGAGCATAACTTTCGGATATAAAAGAATGAGAGGCTCCTGTATCGAAAAGAACAGATGCCGGGTGGCAGTTAACAAGAAGCGTACCGAGAACGACGTTGGGATCCTCTTGAGCTTCTTCGGCAGAGATACAGTTGACATGGCCACATGAAGCGGTGACCGGTTTAGCATGAAACACTTTCCCTGTCGGCTTGCCACGGCCAACAGCTTTAGCAGATTGATTGGGGTTGGTCTGGGGACACTCACGCATATAGTGACCAGATTCCCCACACTTGAAACAAGTCACGGAACTGGTACGTGGAGGAGCATTGTTAGTTGGACCCCCATAGGGCCTGGCTGGAGCAGACTGTTGAACGGGGCGAGGCGCCTGGAAGGATGGCCTCGGTGTGAACCTGGGTGGCAGGGCGGTGTTGGGTACCCACACGCGGCGCTTCTGAGGACCAGCACCGGATGAGGAACCCGTGTCACGTCCATGCTTGCGTGCTGCGTCATAGTCAGTCTGACCAGTTTCAGCACTGATGGCTTTGTTGACAAGTTTCGAAAAAGATGTGCACTCATGCAGACGGAGGTCGCGGCGAAGCTCAGGACTAAGGCCCTTACGGAACCTTGCTTGCTTCTTGGCATCGGTAGACACTTCCTCGGTTGCATATCGTGCGAGATTACCAAACTCCCTGCTGTAAGCATCCACAGAAAGTCGGCCTTGGGTGAAACTGCAAAATTCTTCACGTTTACGGTCCATGAGACCCTCCGGAATGTGATGTTCACGGAAAGCCTCGCTGAATTCAGCCCAAGTAGTGACATGGCCCGCTGGGCGCATAGCTCCATAATTCTCCCACCATAGACTGGCGGGGCCTTCAAGATGATATGCAGCAAAGGTGACCTTGTCAGCCTCCGCTACCAGCGCGGAACGCAGTTTATGAGAGATACTGCGAAGCCAGTCATCAGCGTCGAGAGGCTCGACGGAGTGGTGGAACGTGGGTGGATGTAATTTGATAAAATCACTGAGTGACACCACGTTAGTCCTCTGATGGTGTGCCGTGTTCTGTTCAATACGCTCTAACAAACGGTTGGTCTCCCGCTTGTTTCTCTCAGCTTCCATCATAACCTCGGCTAGTGAAGGAGGATGAGGCAGATTTGCATCCCTGGCTTCACTGCCTTCGGCCTGCTCTTGAGAAGCAGGGTTAGCGCGCGTGTTGACCATCCTAGGTAAACAAGACAATGATTTAGTCAGGATGACAAAATTCCGACATAGGGTAAAAATGTAAGGAATAACTCGAAATGCAAGATGATCATCCGTATGACATGGTAGATACAGAAACTGCTTCTTTATTCCATCGTCATACACACCATACAGGGTTTAGTACAAGACCAAACAAGTACTATTACGGTGAAAAGAGGATTACATCTCATCGGAGGCATTCCAAGCTCCTATACATTATTTTTCTACACCTCCGGAAGGAGTACAAACTAGGTCATATCCCACGAGTCCATAGGAGCAGTGAAGAGGCTCGGTGGATCCAGGATAAGATGGAAATATCCTGACAGTGCAGAGATACTGGCTTTGATTAAAGTCTCGGAATTGCTCTTCGACCGTGTACTCAGGATACCAGCGGTATCCAGCCTCAGTCATTACCCTGACCAACTTGGCAGTATGGCCGGGTACATCTAGGCATCGAGTCAGGCGAACCACTTGATTGAGGTCGCGAGTGGCCATCTGAAAGCACAATCATAATGCAAAGGCATTAGAATTTCTAGCGAAATTTCGGCAGCATAACAGCTGTAAATGCTCAAGAAGGATTTTGAGACATTTGACAAAGGATTTCATACACACTCAACATCATCATATCAAAGTTCTGAATCCATTCTAACAACATAATGTGGTAGTAGAACTGAACTAGGCTTGTATCCATCAAACTTATAAGATACTACTGATTAGTAACACGTGATCCTGATAGAGAGAATAGATCCTAATTCCTTATCCCCCGGTAGAAGAATGGACTGACTCAGATCAGAATGTCATAAGATAAAGGAGTAAAAAGAGCCTTACGTTCCATCCCACAAACAATTCCCCTACATATAACTAAAGAATTTCTAGACTCAACATCGACCAGTTTGGCTTGGAGAACCTACAGGCAGTCCGGCTCTGATGCCAACGCTGTCAGGACCCCGACTCGATGTCACATCGATCTAGCCGATAACACCTCATATCACTTTGCGGCCTCACGCACGGTATCCCCACGGGTGTCGCCTTACCTTTGCCCGGGACCGTTTGCGCCTTTTGGCTCACGTATATGATAGTGGCGCTAGCATCCATATGATAAAGAGCCCGGGCTGACATGACTAGTCGTAAACCCAAAGTGGCACAGACTTACAGGGACAGGCATCCATGACCCAGCTTCGAACGTGTCGGTCATCAGCAAGTGGGTCCGGGCTGTAGCACTGGGCTAGCAGGACTCCGGTAAACCGGGCTATAGCGGGCTAACAGGACTCCGGTACTCAAAGCGTGACATTTCCCAGAAGGGACAGACACAGGAACGAAGAAGGACACATGCCGGCCAGCCTAAGTGTTCCAGAGCAGTAGCAAGCTACCATGGCTCAGCGGTAACACTAGGAGACATTTCCCGGTAAGAGAGGCTACTAAAGATAAACAACTAGATAGTCAGATCCCACACATACCAAGCATTTCAACCATACACACAATATGCTCGATATGTGCAAATACAACGAAGCATCACAACATGACTCTATGACACAAGTACTTTATTTAAGGCTCAGTGAGCCATACATAACATACACAAAGGTACGGGTCTCACGACCCCACATACAAGTCATACAGTCATACAAACCAGCAGCGGAAGTAACTTGTCTGAGTACAGACAACTAGTAAAATAAAAGAGGCTTGGAAAGCCTAGCTATACTACGTGGTTACAGTCGGCCCGTTTGTGGTCCGTTAATACGTTGGGCCGTTTTCATAGCGTCATCAAATACGGCCTATTAACGATGGCCCGTTATGGTCGGCCCATGAACGGACAATTCCAACTCTAGCCCGTTTACGGCCATAATGCAGCCTGTTATTGGCCCATGTTTGGCCATCGATCATACTGCCCGTATATGGCCCATTATTTCTACAGCCCGTAGAAGGCCCATTGTTTCTACGGCCCGTAGAAGGCCCATTGTTTCTACGGCCCGTAGGAGGCCCAGTGTCACTACAGTAAATATTAGCCCATGGTTATTGTGGCCTAGTTTTAAAAAATCGGTTATTGCAGCCACTAGCAAACTGCGGAAAAAGAACTGCAATGACTAGAAGCAAACAAATAAACAAGACAACAAGGAAATAAATAAGCAAGCAACTTATGCTAGGCTATCACGGCTATCACACATATTACATCCACTGGGCATCAAAGTTCGCCACCAGTGCAAATAAACGCGCCGACAAAAGAATATACAAAACTGAGAGAACTTCATAAGGCACTAGGCCTGGCCAGGTCGGGCCCCCCAAATAGCTGAAGAAGCTGAGTAGAGCTCAGTTGCGTCAACGATAGATGCATCAACACTAGATTTAAGGCATTATGGTGCGCACGGTAGTCCTCTAACATCTTCATTGCATTTTTGACTTCAAGTCGGAGCTGAGCTGAAGCAAGCCTTTCCACTTTAAGTTGAGACTGAAGAAGTCAAACTAACTGAGGCAGCGACTGCACAGAGGTTGTCTCCCACCTGCTGGTGAGTAGCTTCAACTCACTGTCTTCATCAAGACAGGACCTTGGGGTCATATCGCTGTCCTCAAGATGGTTTGGCTCACTATCTTCCCTAATGTTCTGCCTGGCGTAAGAGATACGAGTCTGAAAGAGAAACAAGGAGACATGTAACAGGTTTCACAATTATATAAGCAAATAAATGGATCTGTTCTGCATAAGGAACATGTTTTTACAACTACAATTTGAAACTGGTAGTTGTTGCAAACATCCAATCAGATGTAAACAGCAAAGCAAACAACAGTGGAGGAAACGATGCCTATCCAAATCTATACTAGAACAAAGTTTGAAGGCTTGAGAAGGATGAACGTACATTACATGTTAACATGGGCTGGACAAAGCCCTTCTCCATGTTGATGGAAGGATAATTCAATAAATTCCCCAAAGAAAATTCTTTATAAGCATTGCCGTTATTCTACATTTTGCAAAGAGTAAATATAGATCAAATAATATTGGAAGAAACTGTCAGGACCCCGACTCGATGTCACATCGATCTAGCCGGTAACACCTCATATCACTTTGCGGCCTCACGCACGGTATCCCCACGGGTGTCGCCTTACCTTTGCCCGGGACCGTTTGCGCCTTTTGGCTCACGTATATGATAGTGTCGCTAGCATCCATATGATAAAGAGCCCGGGCTGACATGACTAGTCGTAAACCCAAAGTGGCACAGACTTACAGGGACAGGCATCCATGACCCAGCTTTGAACGTGTCGGTCATCAGCAAGTGGGTCCGGGCTGTAGCACTGGGCTAGCAGGACTCCGGTAAACCGGGCTGTAGCGGGCTAACAGGACTCCGGTACTCAAAGCGTGACATTTCCCAGAAGGGACAGACACAGGAACGAAGAAGGACACATGCCGGCCAGCCTAAGTGTTCCAGAGCAGTAGCAAGCTACCATGGCTCAGCGGTAACACTAGGAGACATTTCCCGGTAAGAGAGGCTACTAAAGATAAACAACTAGATAGTCAGATCCCACACATACCAAGCATTTCAACCATACACACAATATGCTCGATATGTGGAAATACAACGAAGCATCACAACATGACTCTATGACACAAGTACTTTATTTAAGGCTCAGTGAGCCATACATAACATACACAAAGGTACGGGTCTCACGACCCCACATACAAGTCATACAGTCATACAAACCAGCAGCGGAAGTAACTTGTCTGAGTACAGACAACTAGTAAAATAAAAGAGGCTTGGAAAGCCTAGCTATACTACATGGTCCTTCACAAGCTCAGGGTCACCACCTGGGTCTTTAGCCTACTCGTTGATGTCAACGTCTACATAGAACCCATCAGAAGGGGTTGCAGCGTCTTCTGTAAAAATGTAGATTATAGCAACATGAGTACAAAGGTACTCAGCAAGACTTACATCAGATCCTACATACATGCATAGTATCAAGAAGGGTTGGTGGAGTTATTGCAGCAAGCCAGCTTTGACTCTTGTCTAGACTATCCTACGATACTCCAACTGAAATGGTTTTGCGCACACGAGTCCACTACTCACCAATTCAATACACTACCGAGGATCCACCTCCGTCTTCCTACGGAAGAGCCATCCTCGGCACTCACACTTATCTTGAGGCTTTTAACAGTTTCCATTTACTTGTCTATGAACTGTATAGGCAACCAAGTAGTCCTTTACCGCGGACGCGGCTATTCCAATAGATTATGATAACCCTGCAGGGGTGTACTTCTTCATACATGTTTCCACCACTTAGCGTCTGCACACGACATGTGCTCGGCAGACTTCAAGCGAAAGCCGACGTGGGTGTAGACCACGACCTACCTAAACACTTAAGCCTCTAGTCCAGGTTTATCGCCTATTCAGGTTCCATCCGCAGGGAGTCCGGCCGAGGTTTCCCATACGGCCCCGAACGATGTGAACAGGGTTCCCGAGATACCTAACGGGTATTCGGTACACCCGGCCACGTACCTACCGCATCACAGCCCACCCCTACGGTCAGCGCTGTCCACGGCCTCCAGTAGGCTACAAACACCAGAAACTACTTGCAACTCCTGGACAGAGAGCTAGGATGAATAAGAAGTCGAGCGGGGTCATATTTCAGGGCCCAATGCATGGTAGTAGCTGTATCTTAAATCACGCATACAGATCTCAGTGCTTAAGGTCGGCTTCAATGAAACAACCCACCATGTACTCCTACATGGCCTCTCATCGATACCTTTACCAAATCGTGTTCACCACACCACTCTCATTACCGACATAACCATTTCACTCTAGCCCATCACCCAGATGAACCAGACCTGACACGACTCTAAGCATAGCAGGCATAGCAAGGTAGGAACAACACATACATATGGCTCAAACAACTCCTACACATGCTAGTGGGTTTCATCTAGTTACTGTGGCAATGACAGGTCATGCAGAGGAAATGGGTTCAACTACCGTAGCACACAGCAGTTTGAATCGCGTTGTCTTAATGCAGTAAAAGAGAGCAGGAGCGAGAACATGGGGTTGTATCGATATGATCAAATGGTTGGTTGCTTGCCTGATGGTTCGATGCACTGATACGGTTCTTCGCTAGGGTAATCAGGGTACTCTTCGGGGACAGAACCTGCCGCAGAGAGCACCGATTCACAAACATTACCAAACAGTATGCAACAATATGATGCATGCATGAGACATGGCAAAATGAGTGTAATGGGCTAATGCAACTAAAACCAGAAGGGTTTGAACAAATTTGAATCAAGGATTCAAACTTCAAATTCAAATATGGCCTTTTAAAGTGCTTTTCCTTGTTCTGCTTAAAACATCAATTTAACTTGTTTGATCATGCATGAAAATAGTACAGATGGATAGATTGGATTTTTCTGATCATTTTTCATATATAATTTGTCCAATTTGGAGTTACAGAATAAAAGTTATGAATTTTTGAAGTTTAAATAATATTCTGGAATTTCCTGATTTAATTTAAATCCAGAAAATCAATTACTGCGTCAGCCTGACGTCAGTGTGACGTCAGCAGGTCAACGGAACTGGTCCAGGTCAAACCTGACAGTGGGTCCCGCATGTCAGGGTGATTAATTTAATTAAAACTTAATTAAAACTAATCCTGTTTAATTAACAGGGCTGGGCCCCACCTGTCATTGACTCAGGGGAGTCAACCAGGGCCCACCCGTGGTCAAACCCGGGTCGGCTGCACCGGCGTTTAGCCGCCGGCGAGCCCGACGCGGCGGCGGAAGTGGTTTTGGCCATTTCGGCCACCAAATGGGCCGCGGAGACCACCGGAGGGAAGCTGAGGACAAACCGCAGCTCTTGGCGGAGTCCGTTGAGGTCGGGATGGCCGGAGTTGGCGCCGGCGACGACTTTGGCGGCCACCGGGGTTCGGTCGGAGGTGAACTTGGCGCTAGAGGGTTCGGTGAGGCTCGTGGAGTAGCTAGCTAGGTGCTGCGGAACTTGGTGAGTGAGATGGACACCATCTTGTGGCCGGAGGATGACCGGGAGCACGTCGGCGACGAGCTCCACGGCGGTGGGTGCGGTTGAGCTCCGGGAGGTTGCTACACGGCTCGGGAGCAAGAACGGAAGGGAGGGGAAGATGGCTAAGCTCACAGTGAGTGCGACGGAGTTCTTGGTGCGGCCGAAGATGGACCGGAGCGACGACGGCGTTGAAGGGGATCTCCGGCGACGGTGAGCTCGGGCGAGGTCGGTGCGGTGGTCTCGGGCGTTGCGAGCGCTCGGGGCTCGGCTGCTCGATGAAGTGGACAGCGGCGGAGCTCCTGGACACGGTGAGACGGCGTGGGGTGGTCGGAGGGCGTGGCTACGGCGAGGGGGTGGCGGCGATGGCGTCGGCCATGGCTGGGGCGTGCGAGGGGGAGGAGCTGGAGAGGAGAGGGGGTGTCTGGGGGGTTCGGGGGAGAGAGAGAGGCCGATCCTCGACGTCACCTGGCGAGGGGAGCGGCGAGGCGGCGAGCAGGTGCGTGGCGCACGCCGCGGTCGCCGTCGGGCACCTGCCTGCCTGCCTGGCCGGCAAGCAGCTCGCTGGAGCGGTGCTGGGCTGGGCCGGCAGGTGGGCCGGGGCAGGCGCCAGGTAAGTTTTTTTCATTTTCTTCTGTTTTCTGTTTTTCTAATACTTCTGCAACTTTGTTGAATTAAATAAAATACCTAGGCAACTTCAAAAATCACCAAACTATTCCTGGTCCATAGCTGGATTATTTCCAACATGAAACATTTTAGTTTGGAGGTATTTGAGCATTTAAATATTTTATATAATTTTAAATGCCCAAATTCAAATATTTATGAATTAATTCAAAAACCCTAAGATGGCCTAGGAAAATGTGCACCACTTTTGGCAGAGGTTCTGAACCAAGACAAAAATGATGGACATTTTAGAAGGGCATTTCAGGTTCATTGAAAATTATTTTAGTAAACCCTAGCTGGTTTCAGAGGGGACTGGGGGTTCTGTCATCCCCATTTCAAGTTTCTGATGAAAGAATAAACATGATGCAACACTCTAATGCATGACTAGCTAGGGTGTGACAGAAACAGAGGATAATGAAGCTCAGGTGCAGACTGATGATACATATTCAATTAGCAATTAATTAAGTACAGCGTTACAAGGCAAAAGGGAGAGAGGTACTGACAAGAGCAATGTAGAGCCCGTTATTGTTTTGAGATCGTATGATCCTTTGAGCAAGGAGATTCATCTGAAATTAGTTTTCATACAAGAGAGAAGGTAAGGCACAAGCAGAAATTTAGGAGTTCAAATTTTGAATTGATATCATAAACAGTACCTGACGCTGGGCTCCCAGCAGTTCTAATAGGGGTTTGGCCACTGGAGTAGGGGTAAAGTGTGGTACAGTTGGGCCTATGTTTTCTGTGGCTGCTGATCTATCTGATTTAACAGGTATCACTACCTTTTCCAAATACCTAGTTTGTACTCCTTGACGACCTGCAATCACCCTCTTCCTTTTGGACACCTATTACGAAAGAACAACATTTGAGTGAAAAAACATAGTGTGACGACACATGGAATAGGTATAGAAAATGGATAGGTATGGTATATACTCATATATGATGCTTAAACTAAGCAGATGGTGTAACAAAGTAGAAGTAATGTAAGAGGTCAGAAGCAAAATATGTGCGACCAATACAACTTTGCAAAGTTAGAGCAAGCACCTTGATGGGTGAATAAGATAGGCCATCCTCCACCATGCCAAGTTTGTTAGGCAGTGGATCGTTCCGCAATATTCCTCTCGTGCGCCCATTCTGATATTCATTTTGATAATGTTCAATATCTGACATGCATGAAAACATAAAAACAAGTGAGACTTTCTTTGTAATGCAGAAGTGATTCTAATCCAATATTGCCTCCCTGTAAACCCCTTTGTGCTATCTCTGCAATTCTTTTAAAAGATGCCATGCATGCTATAATTTGTTGTGTGCATTAATATAATGTGGCCTACTACTCAAAATATGAGAGCTCCAGAAGTGATGACACTTCGCAGATGATAGCTTCAACATATAGTAAAGAAGAACAAGTCGACCTGACCTGACAGATTCAAAATATACTAAGGGAGAACAACTCGACCTGACCAGTCGACCGCAAGAGAAGAGTATCATCTGAAAGAAGAGCAGAAGAGCAAGCAGATTGAAGATATTACAAGTCTTTTAATACAATGTCGGTTGGCCACCCATGATGAACCAGAGTGCACGGAGAAATACTATTCTTCCGGTCTCTCCATATGTGGCTCACATGCATTTCAAAACTAAAGTAGGAACATTTAGCTAACCAATTAAACATCTCTCAGTTTTACTAATATCAGCAATAATATCAGATATGAATTTGTACAACTAAGCTTGTTTAGCTCGATGGTTGGAGCAGTGCTATTATGACACGAACCACATAGGTTGATTGTGGTCATCATAAAATGGGGAAAACATAAGCATGATGAGTACAATGTTGACCGTGGCAGTGGGATTGCAGATCTGAAGCTGCAAACAACGCAAAGGGTAGTTAGCAACCGATGTTTGCTTTGAAATAACAACTAAGATTTGGTATGGACAAGAAAGTACGGTCAACAAGTGACAAAGAAATGCAATTATGCTGTCTCTCTATATGTTGCGACATGCATTTGGAAACTCAAGTGGGACCTTTAGCTAACCAATTAAATGTGTCGGTTAACTAATATCAGTATTATATCACAATCATATTTGAACAACTAAGCTTTCGAATTCTGAGTGTTGTGTTGTTTAGCTTGAAGGGTGGAGTAATGCTAGTACGATAGAAAGCACCTACGCAGATCATAGTAGAGTAGATAAAAGGGGAAAACCCTAAGCATCAAGAGAAAAATCAGGAAAGTGGAACTAGCTGGGCCAGTGGGTGGCGCACATGCTTTTCGAAACGAATATAGGAACATTAGGTGACCAATTAAACGTTCTTTGTTTTAGTGATATGAGCATCATATCAGATTCGTATTTCAACACGTAAGCTTTGGGTTGAGGTCTTGAGGAGCAGTGCTAGCACGACACGAAGCACCTACGATGATGGTAGTGAATATAAAGGGGGGAAACCATAAGCTTTACGAGTATAGTGCCCGTGCCATGGCGGATCTGAAGGTGCAAACCGGACAAAGCTACTTCACAACCAATGTTTGCTTTCAACTAGCCACTACGATTTTGTACGGAAAATAAAAGTACAGTAAACAAATTACGATCTATTTTCCGGGTGAGATCAATAACTTAAGCACATATGGAAGAGTACCACCTCTCTTGCGATGCCGTGTAGGCCTATGCTGATACGTTGAGGGTGCTGCGGGTGCGATGGCTATCGACGGCGGGGAAGAAGACTTTAGACGGCAGACGGCCAGGTCGGGGGATATATCCTGTTGCCGTGGACAAGGCGGTCGTAGGAGCGGCAACAACAAGGTGGACGACGGCGCCGATGAAGCGAGAGGAGGCGATGAAAGGATCCTGGTCCAGCGCCATGGATGAGAGACATCCATCTCTTGCAGTGGACGACGGGGTAGGGGTAGCGGCTCTGGCAAGGTGGAGGATGGGGTGGCGGACGGAGGAGGCTGGCCGCAGTGCGAAGGTTGTCGTGCCGCCGCCGGTGTATGAATGGGGAAATGGAGGGGAGGGGGGATCTCAAACTTTGGGACGCGCTTCTCTGAAATGGGGGAAAGTTACGAACTTATCCCCCGTTTAAAATTTCAGACATCGCGTCGGTTGGGGATAGGACAGTAATCTCGCATCTCCCAAATATTTGTCGGTAACTATTTCAGGCGAGGAGAGGGTGTTTTGCCGCCCACGGTTGGCGCCCACGGTGTATGAACAGGGCTGACAGTTAGGGCGGTTGTGGCACGTCTGATGGAAGTTACACATCTGCCCCTATTTAAAATATTAGCCTACATCAATTTTGGGCGAGGAGAGGGTGTTTTGCCGCCCACGGTTGGCGCCCACGGTGTATGAACTGGGCTGACAGGTAGGGCGGTTGTGTCACGTCTGATGGAAGTTACACATCTGCCCCTATTTAAAATATAAGCCTACATCGATTTCGAACAAGGAGAGTTTGTTTTGCCGCCCACCGTGTATGAATGGGGAAATGGAGGAAGAGACACATGTCTTTCGGACGAGCTTGAATCAAATGTGTTTTGCCACCCACGTTTGGCGCCCACCGTGTCTGAATGGGCTCAGAGGCCATCGTGTCACGTCTAATTGAAGTTACTAGTCTACCCCTATCGACAACAGTGTAAATCCTGTCGATAAGGATGTCAAGTGTCAGGGGTAGACAGTAATTTCCATCTCGCAAACACTTGCTTCAGGCAGCCCACAAATTATAGTGGGTGTTTAGCCGCTTCGTTCAAAACTTGGGGTAATTAGCATTCACGTTTTCCCTGGGACCTGGCAAACTAAATTCAAATCCAATTTGTATTCGATTACGAATATCCACAGATAATTATACATTTTGTTATTTATTTCTTCAAAACCACAACAAAGATTTATTCCACCTTTATATATGATTATGATTTAGAAATGTCGTGATCTTTGAATTCAGTAGGTTGGATACACTCTGAGTCAAACAGTTATTTCATACAATACAATATGCTCACACGAAAAATAGTTCACCTTATGTCAATCATACAAGTATTGAGGATTACCTCGCCTAAAAAATTTGGATCATTACAACACATGGACAACATAGGGGGTCTTGCAACATAATCCATTCAGAGACATGACACAACATGCAAGTACAATAATCTAATGAAAATTTCAACTGGTATCTAAAGAAGAACCGGGATTATCTTGGGCTTCAAATAGCAGAAACAGCAGGACCTCCTCCATCTTCAAATGCAACATTCTTACTTCCTCCAATTCTTGGGTTGCTTGCATAATGTGTGCCACTAATTCCGTAATTTCCAGCCTCAAGATAAAGATTACCTCATTCATGGCAGCCACACCATCTCTTTCTGCCTCTAGTAGAGCCTCAAGCACTATAATATCTGTGCTCAGACTGCTCTCCGGCGGTGTTGCCTCTGAACTGCTACCATCTGGTAACATGGATGGCGCACTGCTTCCACAAATAGATTCTGGGGTTGTACATTGTGTCCTAGTGTGAACGGCATCCTGAAAGGTTTCCGCTGGACATCAGTAAGAGATAGTTATCGAATGATCCAGGCAGTAAGCTTACATGGTAAACAACGGACGAATTATTGCCGAGCATGGCAAACTATATTTAAATGGTTCGAAGCAGCATCAGCCGAAAAGAAATTAAAATGGTAAGATGAAACTAGGGATGTAAGTGGCAAATAAACGAAATCCGCCAGTCCCATCTAGTTAGTTTTTGCTACCTCCCTAGTTCATTTTCCTCAAAAAAAACAAAAACTCTTTTGAACTATCATACCACTAGTGTACTTTAATCGGGATTAAACCGGACCCAGTTGACATCCCTAGTTGAAAGGGAGTGTACAACCGCTATATTTAAGTTGCCAAGGCATCTAAGCAGTTGAAATAATCTGAGAAAGCACTTAACAGTGTGGCCTCATATAAACTACAAAGATAGTCTTGTGATGAAGTTGAGAGGAAAAGTTAAGGACTCAAATGAAATAGGCATGCATTTCTTTACGATAGTACAGCAGGCACTGCTGACATATTGGCCAACTCAGGTATAGCGTAACAACAAATAAGCATTTGAATCAAGCAATACAGCAAAGCAGACAACTGAACTATTTGTAATTCGGTAGGATTACACGTTGAGGGCACAAGCCAAGAAAGCAGCCCACTCGCATTACATTTCACATGTACTAAAACACACTGGCTTACCATATGTTGATGTGAAGCCTAGCTGTTGTTGCAATGTTCTTTGAAGATATCGTCAGCATCCCGTGGTTGCAAATCTAGTTGTTGTAGTTTATTCTGCACCATCTATTTAGGTAAAATTAATTTTAATCGCATGCACTGGTCCGAATTGATCATCAATGGTTCATCTAAACTAATGAAAGAAGGGTGTGTGCATACACGACAATACTTCCTCCGATTCTTTTTACTTTGCGTATAACTTTTTCTCAGTTTTCTCGTATTAGTCTGCGCGTTGCCGATTCCTAGCGTTAGTTTCCTTTTGTGCCTCGCCCCATCTGCCTCTGCCCTAATTAATTGGCAAATTAGTCCAGAAAAATTAAACCAGTGCCCTCCTTGGTATGCGGGTCAAAAGTTATGCGCAGAGTAAATAGAATCAGAGGGAGTATGTCTGCTTCCCTCTATTTTTATGCTTGTTCGAGGTGCCAGCCCCAAAAGAACAAATATTTTGCTTGATGGGGTTGGAAGCTCCATAATTAATAGAAGCAACAAATTAGTCATGCAACTTGGGAAGATCAAGAACACACAAACAAGTAATGAACAGAGGCTTGGAGCAGTGATGTAATAGCTAGCATCAGAAAATGTAGGGTAAAATGAACAAGAAGCAGCGGAACCACATGCTAGTTTGCTGATGTGTAATTAAGCATAGAGAACATTAAGCAGTCTGATGGAACCAACAGGTGGCATCAGAACAAAACTAAAGCATATTAACTATATGTGCACTGGTATGTAATTTAGCACATGTAACATGTTCACTGCCAGAAATATGGCCCTACAGGTGCAAGCAGAATAACGCGTCTCATGAAAAACTGAATGATGCCCTGAAGAAATTCAAAGGTGTGGTGCTTATGCTAGGAGAGTGAACGTAGGCGCCGGCCGTTGGATAATAGTACCTGATTCTCGGTGGCGTATGGGTATCGTTGTCATACTTGATAGCTAAGGATCGTCGATGGTGCTCGTGTTGCGGTTGAGTTTGGACCGGCTGTCGCCGTCGCTGAAGCGGCTCCGGTGCTACAGTTGCGGGGCCTGTCGACATACAAGAAAGCTCATCTGTGGTAAGTCAATAGTTGCACGATAAAGAGAAAAACGGAAGGAGTACAAATCAAAATAACCTGATGAGGCTGCGGCATCGGTAAAGCAGGGCCGGTGGAGTTGAATATGGCGTCCGTGGAGCGGGTCCGGTGCAGTTGACGTAGGCTTCGGCGGGCGCGTTGTACAGTGCTTTCGGTGAGGCGGATTTGTTGCGGCGGACGAGGGCTTGTATGAAGGGCCAGAGAAGGGGCGGACGAGGGAGTCAGTGAAGGGCCTACGCTGTGGTGGACGAGGGCGCCGGTTAAGCAGATCCGGTGCGGTGGACCATGATGGCGGTCAAGGAGATCTGGAGCGGTGGACAAGCGAGTCGCTGAAGCGGCTCCAGTGAAGTGGTGAGTTGGCAGTTGGGGGTTCCAAGGTGCTGAAGGTAGATCCGACGGGGTGTGAGGTCCACCGCTGCGGTGAAGGACTAGATTCGGCGGCTTGCCATGGTTGGGGGTGTCGGGGAGGGGAAGGGGAGGGGCTCTGGGGAAGAATGTTGGGGGCAAAGAGGGGAAAACAATGGAGTTACCAAAGCAGCCCTTTTCCGTTCTTGTGGCTGGGGTAAAACAGGAATATCGTAGGGCTAAACTTTCGGGCGCGTCATATTTCGATGTGAGCGGGAAGTTTGAAAGCTTTTGGAGCCTAAAATTATAAGCATTCTGCTCTCGTACGGCCGACTATGATATCATTGCCGACAGTTTGTTTTGCACGCAAAAACAAATGTGCAAGTTTTGAAAATCAATGTCTCCAACTCGAAACTTAGATTGTCCATTCAATTCAAATATGGATCATTGAGCTACTACAAGCAAATACCATCATACGGTCCAATTCAAATGAAATTCCAAATGTGTTTATCCTAAATATGATGACAAAAGCAAAAATGTGTATGTGTATGAATAAAGTGGATGATTATAAAGTTTGAACATGCCCGTATGTGTATATCTCTAGGTTTGATATATGAATTTGAAATCACGAAATCCCCGCTTAAAAAATGTACCTCCGTTTAAATGAATTACAAAAGCTAATGATGGACTCAAATTCCAAAATTCCAATCTTAGGTTTGTAATTCTGGTACATCAAGGTATATCACGCATGTTCAAAAGTATCGTTATCTCATAGTACAAACTATGAAACAAATTGATCAACCATGAGTGCACAATATCTCAATTATGCTAAAGTCCCTCAAGGCACCTCACTCTTTATCTGAAGTCACCCCCCCCCCCCGACCACCACACACACACAGACACACACACACACACACACATAGAGAAGTTGTTCTCTCCCCCAAACACCAACACACGAGCACATTAACACCCCTCTTTCTTGTAAAGTCCGGACCCCAATATAGGTCTCTATCACTTTGTCTCTCGGGCATGCACCCATCTCTTCCCTCACTCTCTAGGTGTCCCGCTATCTCTCTTACCCAATCACACATACTATGTAGAGTGTATATTTCCCATACACACAAAACGTCGCCCCCAAACGTCTATCTCCCTAGTTATGTGGTTCTCGCGCACTCACCTCACACACCACCCCCACTGCAAACAAGCACACTTTGTCTCCTTGTGCACCACTCTCCTCTTTCTATCACTCCCACATGCGGACCCTCCCCAGCTCCTTCCCTATATACATATATGTCGTGACTCTTTGCATAGCTCCCTAATGTATAATCATTCTCAATTTCGCACATTGTTCTCTACACCATCTATTCTAGATCTCTCATGAAGTCCCTATCACACACACGACGACTCGCTTCCCTTGCGTCTCCGTTCATAGGCCAATTTCGGACAACATCAACATTGTCTCCCTATCTATAAGCCATTTATGGACACAAACGACCCCTCTCGCCCCCTCTCTTCCTCTCTCTCTCTCTCCGTCGCTAGCTCTCTCTTTCTCTCTCTCACACACCCCTCTCCCACACACACACTCGATGTCTCTTCCAAATAGTCTGCTCCCCCCGCCCGCACCCATGCTATCTCGCTACTACACATGTCACACCATTCCCCCTTCCCTTATACTAGGTTTACATCATCAGTGGTCTCTCTACTCCACATACACTCTCTCCCTCTCACACACAAACGCGTGCACAAACACACACAGACACGCACAAACACCCATTTACCTGGATCCTCATCTCTCCTCATGTTCGCATGTGTATCTCACACACTCACTCTCTAATTATGTATATGTGTCTCCACATTACACCACACAAAGCCCCATGTACATGTATCTCTCTATCCTCCACACACATAGACACAAAGAATCGGTTATCATTGCCTCAATCTCTAACATATCACACACACACTCTCTCTCTCTCTCTCTCTCTCTCTCTCTCTCTCTCTCTCTCTCGCAAACACGCTCAACAAGGGTTTCCCCGTGAATAACTTACCGTCTATTCATCAAGAGTCGTGGCAGTACGGCGAACACGAGACGTGAAAAAGAATAAATCTACACGTGCTTAGACCACCTAGTATGACTACTAGGACTAGAGAAAGCCAAAAAAGCACGCCGCCGTCACCCCCTCCTTGTTGGCGACGGGAAAATCTTCATTTTACACAGTCGAGAAGTCATTGTGCTAAGGCCCCACATGCCGAGGCGTTGAATAGAATGTAGATGCTAGTTTACGGAAGCAAGTGTCGATAATACGTTTGTATCTCCATACTTATATTTCTTCTCTTATAAAAAACCGAGTTGGTGATGATGGTACGTGTGCCATCTTGCAATATAGACCGTCCGATCTATATCTGACGGATGGAAATTAAACTAAAAGATACCCGCACCCCTCTCCACATTTGCAGACAAGGCCTTCCCTCGTTCATCCTTATCTCCAACAAACCTCGTTGTTGAGCAATTAAGAAAGGAAGCCTCTGGAACAAACTGGCCTGGTGGCCGCTGCCGGCGTCGTCAATCCCCATGCCTCCGCTCAGTCCGACCACCAACCACCACCACACCCCACTCCTCTTCACCTTATCTCATATTTCTCGAGATATCATTAGTTTTTACACATGGGATTACTCCCGCAAGGGTCAATCACAACAAGTGTTTTATAAAAAAATGCATCTTGATGTTCCGTGCAATGCACGGATCTTGCTAGTACTCCTACACAAGACTAAGTTGGTGATGCTGGTGTGTCTGTCATCCGTCGTTTCTGACCATTAGATCTACATCTAACGATTGTGAGGCAAGTTGTTGCCTTTTCTCACCAACATCCCACTTGTCTACCAATTTGCAGAAAAACCCATAATTAGTATCTTAAAACCAACCACATCCCTCCCTGACCTCACCAAAACAGCCCAAGGAATATATTCTAATTGAAACATAATATATCTCTAGTGACATTGTATATCAAAATTAGAGTGTTTTGTACCAAGTTTGTGAATAAGTATTATTCTAATTATGATTCGTTGCAACGGACATGAACATTGCTAGTATTTCCAACCATGCATTTCTTTTCCTAGTATTCCATAACTTCGAGTTTTCCATCAAGATATTAGTCACTCATGGTTGATATTTACTTTCAATCATGTACACATATGCACGATGTAACTAGCCTTGCTTATTGGCTTCCAAAGCTTAACTTTCACTCCTACTTACAATATGTAGAGTATTTAACAAAAAACTACCACTTTCAACCAGCCCTAGGAAGAATCTATTGTACAAAAAATAGCAAACACATACCCAAAATTTCTTAATCCATGCCAAAAACTACCTAGTACTCCTACCGATTAGGTTCAGTTAAACCCATTTATGACAGGGTTGGCCCACATGTCCGTGCTGACGAGGCAGCTTAAACCAACACATTTTGTTTGACCGTTGAAACTAGGGACCCACATCTGACCTTCTATCCTGTTATTCCCCTCAAATCATTTTTTTTCCTGAACATTACTTCAAACAGTACTGATGTGTGTTCGTCGGTGGCGCTGGTGATGAGCGAGTTGGCTGCCGCTCCGCCGGATGGGCTGGACGCCGCGTTGGCCTCCGCACGGGTTGGCAGGCTGGCCCGAGCGTGACTCATGAGCGAGCAAGCCGCCGCGCTGGCCTTCGCTCGAGCCAGATGGCTGGCCTTAGCGCGGTGCGCGCGAGCAAGCCGCCGCGCTGCCGTGCCAATCTAGCTAGCAAACCTTGCAGCCAAACAGCTGGACGGAGCTATCTTGGCGAGCTAGCGGCCGCGAGCGCCGGACGGAGCTGGCATCCGGGCTGCCGGAACATGGGCTCTGCACCGCCGGCAGTTTTGACCTCGCCTTCTGCCGGCGGTGGTAGCTACGTCACATGGCCGAGGATGACTAGGTGGACGGGCCGGAGGTAGGAGGTCACTCGAGGATTTTTGTTGGTAAGAGCATGTACAATGGTTAATAAGGTAGTCTTATCTTAAGTCTGCCACGTATGCAAGTGGTAGTAGTTTCTTGGCATTTTAGTGGTTTCTTGCATTATTAGAGCAAGTACTATAGAGCTGAGTCAGCGGGCTATAAGAAATAAACTACTCCCTCCGTCTAGGTGTGTAAGTCATCTTACGAAAACCAAATAATCCCAAAACACTTAGGCGCGGTGCATTAACTTCTACCTTGTTTCTTGTTTCTTGACATATCAACCAATAAGAGATGTGGGTGTGCATGCTTTTAATGACTTGAAACTACCAAACACGACATGCAGTGGTTAATTCACTGCATGCAATGCTATTAATTAGCAAATAAACATTAAGTTCTATAGTTTTCCCCTCCTCCTTGGTCACGGTGCACAATCTAAGATGACGTATTCACCTAGACGGAGGGAGTACTACATGTTGGCTATAAGATGGGTTGTAGATGACATGGCACTGGCTTATAGCCAGCAGCTGGCTATACTATTAACCATGCTCTTAGGGGTTTCTTGTAAGGAACAATGTACGTACTAGCGACAAAAGGCGATTCTAGGTTGCGTTGTACTCCAACAAGTACTACTAGTGGTCGCGGGAGTGTATACCTCGTTTTGTGGGTTCGATCCCGGCCGAACGCACGGTGGCCTTTTTTTAAATAGTACTACTACACTTTGCTGCGAGCCAATATTTTACATGGGTAGTTTGAGTTTTGAAGTCAAACGGACGTGCGGCCCCACAATCTGGGCGCACTGGACAGCCTAGCCACGTGAACGGGTTTTCCTTCCTAGCATCCCGTGGCTCGCGTGCTCGCCCTAGCCGCACCTCGCTTGCAGCTTCCAGCTAGTCGCATATTTAAACTAGCGCCTCCCAATTAAGCCCGAGGAGCCAGAAAAGCCTGGTGGGGCATTGGGAACTGTGCAATATGGCTCTGTACGTAAAGTGCTCTACTACTACTCTATAGCTTGTGGCGTTGCATGCATGGACTTCACTCCATTATCGGCTCTACTATAAAAGAAATTCCTCTTGACGTGTTTTTTTTAAACGGAGGCAAAAGCTTTGCTTCATCTCATTCATAAAGAAGGAACTACTAACAAAGATCGACAAGATCCATTACACCTCCACAAATGGAAGCGAAAAGCCTAGTCTCGCTGTATCAAATAACTCAAATGTTCTGCCCCCGCAGTAACCGTCGCTGATAAACAGGCTGCTAGTGTGTGCGTGAGATGAGCGGTTGAGTAGGCCAGCTACGTGAGAGGAGCGGCTGAATAGAGACGCGAGAGTACCCACTAGGCCACTACGCAGGTGTACTTCCCCTACATTGATAGTACAACGATGGTTCTAGAGAAAAGTAGTACCCTCCACTTCCAACTGTAGCTCCTTGGCCCTGAGATTCAAGAGTTCAAAACTGGTGCACTATACTATACTAGACTAGAAGTACAGTACATCGCACTACTAGTTGAGAAAAGTAGTACTAGTACTGCTATAGTACGAGTACATACTCCTCCGTCACATATGTACGACGTTTTTTGACACTAGTTGGCGTGTACAAAAAATGGCAAAAACATACCCAAAATTTCTTAATCCACGCCAAAAACTACTACCTAGTGCCAAAAATTTCTTACTAGTGCTATTATTTACAGTATAATGCAGTCCCATAACATTCCATAATGCTAGTACTAGTAGTAAATAATAGCCTCACCCCTTCGCTGAGGAAAGATCTACAGTTGGAAGGGATGAGGCCCTGCGGTTACTATGCTCTTATCTCCTCCTCACCAGTTCCCCTCCCCCAAAGAGAAGGCAGTTCGTCGCTGCTCCCATGGATTCGCCAGGTGGTTCTCCTCCTCGTCGGGGCTGGGAGACCTTGGACGACAATTCTCTGGGAGAAATCGCACGTCGCTCCGACGTCCTCACCACCGCAAGACTCGGTGCTTCCTGCACCAACTTTTTCAAGACGCTGCTTAAACGGGCTTGGGAAAAGGCCATGCTTGTTGGTCTTCCATGCGTCCTCGAGGAGAAGGTTCTTCTACGGGACAATTCTTCGAACAGTCCACCACTCCCTGGCCATGGTTGCACGTTGACTCCGCTAGAGTCGACGACGTTAAGAGGTAGTCGGATTTTGTCCGATGAGCAGGTCAGTAATGGAGTTTGATCATGTAGTACCTTGTTATTACATTTCCATCCCATAATTTCTCCGCTGCCCACCGTCTTATATATAGGTCTGGGTCGGTCCCAACGAAGATTGGCTTGCATACCTCCGGCCGGATACCACCATGATTTTGCACAACATCCACAGCAGTGCGGCCGTTCCGGTAGACCCCTTCTCCACCATTGGGATCGGCCTTCCGGACTGGCTGGGCAAGAATACCTATGATGATGCCTACATGAGATTGAAGAAGATAGCAATTGCGGACCTGCTGACAAAGCGACGCGGCTACGACGATTACTATCTCATCGCGGTGTTCGACATAAGGATTGCCATCAATGAAGGAGGCAGTAACGGCAGAGGCTGGCGCATGCTGGCGGCGGCAGATTTTTACCCCTACACGTTCGAAGACGTCGTGCGCCATCTAGGCCGCATCTTCGCGGTGACAAGCCAGGGGACTTGTTTCATATGGTTGACATCCTACGGTACGGGAGATTACAAACAGAATGCACAAACCATCATTTGCATCCCTAACGGTACTCCATTATTTTGCAGGGACCAGTCATCCCCGATCAAAATAAGATCTCCGATCCTGGATGTGCATTTGCATCCGCGATTCGGTCTAACCTGGAACCTTGTAGCCGACTTTGGCATATTGGGATCAACTATCTTAGCAGTCGTTACCCATGGTACCACTGATGTGCAACATGGTCACACAATCTACCATGATCGGACCGTCACCATCTACCCAGGTATTCCATTTTTTAAACCTCTCGCATTCTCTTTCATTGTTGTACTAGTAGTATACTTTGTAGTACTAGTAGGAGTACTTTTTACCTTGGAGGACGTGTATAGCTAGCTAGGCCCTTGAAGACTTGAACCCACTAGCTGCCACCATTTTTGGTTTTCCATGTCTTACTATCTCATCCATGTAGCCAAGAGTGGCTATATATAATAAGCCGGTTATTTTACTTCCTCTATACCGGAGTAGTACTATTTGTTGCACAGTATTACTGACCGCCACATTTGAGCACAACATTATTATGCATGGACCTTGACTATGTACGTCACCATGTGTCCAGATCTGGGATGCCGCGTGTACCAGATGAACGGCGCCGAGTTCGACCCCCGTGATGCTACGTGGGTGCCGAGGAACACTCTTGGAGAGTACTCGCTTTTCATCGGGGACATCTACCCCATTGTGAAGCGGATGCCACCTTCCGTGCACGACACGGAAGGCCTGCCGTTCATGAAGCATGGTTGTGTCTTCAGTGCGCACCGCCGGATGAACGACATGCTGGGACACGCTATCCCTGATTTATGCCGCTTCAGCTTGAATGAGTCTCCATCGTGTGGAACCAGACTAGAAAGCTGCGACAATGATTCCCGTTGCCCACCACTATGGATCGTGCCATCCATGAAGAACACCTGGGACTGGAACCTGGAGGAGGACATGTAGCCCATCTATAACATGTAAGTGGAGTACGGTAATTGTGAACGGTAGCATTGTGAATATATGTACACTAGTAGAAAAAGGGTCAAACGTGAAGCACATTAGTGCCGGTTTGAATTTGAGCCGGCACTAATGTGTACATTAGTGCCGGTTCGTGGCGGCGATCAATAGCACCGGTTCGTGATGAACCTTTAATACCAGTTCGTGCCACGAACCGGTACTAAAGAGGCTGTGTCAGCCTGCGGTCAGGCTGTGGCCCCACCATCACCATTTAGTGCTGGTTCGTACCACGAACTGGTACTAATGAGGTTATGGCAGGCTGTTTTTAGTCCCACCTCGCTCCCCTAACAAGCCTTTTACCACCTTAAATATGTTACTCCCTCTGTTCCTTGATATAAGGTGTATAGATTTTCGAGAAAAAATCCAAAATATAAGGTGTATTGTGTTACACCACTCATTTGGATAATTTTTTTAAGGATTTGATTACATTTCCTTATATCATGCAAGATCCTCTATTTTCTCATGTCAATTAGTCAGGTGTAATCTCGCCCAAAACTTGTGAAATTTAGCCTCCACATGCGTTCTTTAATTTCCGTGCCAAAAACTATACACCCTATATTTAGGAATGGAGGGAGTATTTCTCAAACTATCACAAGCACTTGGTCTTCATTGAACTCTATGTGTAGATTTTGTGGCCGCAATATGAGTCTTCATCGGTTTAAAAATCGTTGATGACTCATATTGACAATTCAGATTGTACACACAAAGATCATTGATGATCAAAGTATTTTTGATGTTATAAGATCATATTGACAATTTAGACTGTAAAGAAATATAAGATCATGATCTAAATGCTCTTATATTTTTTGCGTTCAGTATGCACCATTCAAAGCGACGCCATCAACTTTCAACCATTTCTGCCTTCATTTGCTATTTTTCATGCATTCAATGATTTGTTTTGAGAACTAAATGACCTGGAAATTGAAAAGCACTACAAATGAACTCTGAAAAAGTTGAAACTTGGCATGGTATCATCATTTCACCCACATAGATTGTTCAAAAAAGTAGAGAGGGTTACGGCAAAAACTGGATGCACTTCGTTTACAAACTGGACAATCTCTTTCGAAGTATTCAGGTTTCTGACGAAATTAAACTCATCTGCTACAAATGAATACTAAATTTTGTGCAGGCAGCGCACCACCTTTAGTACCGGTTGGCGGCTCCAACCAGTACTAAAGGGTGACCAGTACTACAGTTGCTTAGTAAGCTGTTTTTAGTCCCACCTCGCCAAGAGAGAGGGACTAGGAGCGGTTTATAAGCTCTGAGTGCAGAGACGATGAAGAAGAGGCTCAATGATCACGTTGCTTAGCTTCAAGCCTTCAGGAATATGGTAGATTACACGGAGCTATGCGCAGTGCAGTTTACACTATTCCGAAAGGCTTGAAGCAAATTAACGAGCATTGCACCTCTTTTTTATTTTTAATAACTTATTACAACTCCGGACTTCTTCTGTTATGGCAAAAACTAATTGCACGTCGGCATTTCTTTTTTTTAAACTTTGGTTATAACTCCAGACTTTGACCATCAAGTTTTGCAGAAAAGAAAAAATAGCAGAAAAGAAAAAAATATAGCTGAAAAGAAAAAACTATATAAAAAACTACTCAGAAATAAATAGAACAAAATTAATATAGCAGAAAAGAAAAAACTACTCAGAAATAAATAGAAGAAAAAATAAAGCAGAAAAGAAAAAAATTATATTTGCTATTTTTCAATCGTTTACAAAATGACCGTGAAATTGAAAATCACTACAAAATGAACTCTGAAAATGTTGAATTTTGGCAAACTAGATGAAAAACTACTTACAAATAAATAGAAGAAAATAAATATAACAGAAAAGGAAAAACTATACAAAAAACTACGCAGAAATAAATAGAAAAAAATAAAGCAGAAAAGAAAAAACTATAAAAAAATTGGGGCGCTGCCCTGTGGGCCTGCTAGGCCACGGGCGTGCAATTACAGGCCTTAAAGGCCCGGCAGACTCACAGGGCAGCGCGCAGAATTTAGGCCCACAAGCCTGCTATATAGAGGAGTTCGAAGAGGTTGCCGCGGCTGGGTTTATAAACCAGTGAGGCTGCCCTTCGCCTAGCGAGGTGGGACTAAACTTTGGGGTGGCAGCGCGAGGCCTTTAGTACCGGCTGGTGGCTCCAACCGGTACTAAAGACCACCCTTTAGTACCGGTTGGAGCCACCAACCGATACTAAAGGCCTGCTCTTCCCGCCTCTTGGCCTGGCCAAAATTGGCCTTTAGTACCGGTTGGTGGCTCCAACTGGTACTAAAGGCCTCTCCTATATATACAACACTTATGAAAATTCAGTTAGATCTCCCCACTTCTTTCGTCTCAACCTCTCGCGCGCCGCTCCCATCGTCGCCGCCCGTCGCCCGTCGTCGTCGTCGTCGTCCCTGCCGCCGCCCCGAACGTCGCGCGCCGCCGTCCGTCGTCGTCCCGCGCCGCGGTCCCGTATACGTATGTATCTCGCTCTCCTCGCGTACCCGCCGCGCCGCCGTCCGTCGTCTTGTCGCACCCGGCCGGCACGTACGCCGGCGCCCCCGCCCCGTACGCCGGCGCCCCCGCTCGTACGTACGGGGCGGCGGCGTACGGGGCCGCACACACACACATACCACACACATACACACACACACATACGTACACACATATATATACGTACACACACATACACACACACACACATTTTTTACTTATTTTCTGTTTTTTAGAAAAGTTAATTACATGATCGAATGTTAGATTAATGTCGAATGTTAGATGAATTAGCTAGCTAGATAGAAAATTGTCGAACTAGAGATTTGAACTAGTTGAATAATTAATATAACTAGTTTATTTTTAGTAAGAAAAATTGTCGAACTAGTTTATTTAGGTATATGAGATTTGAACTAGTTCAATAATTAATATAACTAGTTTATTTTTAGTAAGAAAATTTAGATATCTGAGATTTGATGATCTAAGTAAAATATTATTTGTTAATGCATTTTTCTGTTTATTTAATTTTTTATATATTTTGAGTTTATATAAAGGTTAGATTAATGTCAAATGTTAGATGAATTAGATAGAAAAGTTAAATATATAGTAATGTCAATTGCTAGAGATGAATATAGTTAGATATATTAATGTCAAATGTTAGATGAATATATATTTGGCTAGCTATTAATTAATGTTAGATGTTTAATGTTTCACCTATATGAACATAGGAAATGTCATCTGACGACGAAAAAGATTTCATTATGTGCGAACACTGTGAAGACCAGCGCGGCCTGTGCGACAGAAATTTCCTTGTTGATCGTATGCGCTTCAGCATCAAGCTGGATGAGACATTCGAAGTTGATACAGTAAGTCACTTTGGCAATTATTATTTGAATGCAAAACTTATGCTTCATTTGCTTCAACTTATAATTTTAAATTTTCACTATTCTACTAGCGCATCCCCTGCCATGCAAGAATTTTTGTCTTGGATAAGATAGGTTTTAGTGCTATAGATGATATGGAGGTAAAGAGAGTTTACTTGAAGACGGAGCATGGGTATACTTTCAACGTCAAATTATATAATGGAGACACATACACCCATTTTGAATGCAAAACTTGGCAAGCACTATGCAAGGCTTATGCATTTGAGCCTGATATGGTTATCACCTTTGATATTCGTCCGGAAGATGATATTGACGGTAATATAGACATCTGGGTCGATGTGCAAACGCCTCCAGTTCTACCATTATGTGAGTTTTTCTCAACCATGCATGCATATGTTTATGTCTTTGATACAGTTTATTCAAAAATAGTTGACAACTAATTTGTATTGTCAGCTTATTTCGGTTCAAGCAAACATGTCCGGCGCTTGGTAGACAGGACCTACTACTGCCCCGAGGCTCAACTAAACTGCGAGGAGATAAGTCATTATGTTTCATGGCTTGAGGATCTTAATACTGTCAAGACAAATTTTTTTCCTGAACTTAGAAATGTTAGTACTCAAAACATGCAACCAATGGTGATCGTATTGAACTACGGTCACATCTATAATCGAAAGATGGTAAGATTTTAACTATTTGTCCTTAATTAGTGCATCTTTTGCATACATTATTTTTGAAGCTAAACTTTCATTGCTAATTAGTATATTAATTATTATATGATGTTCTTCAACAGGGACTTCCGATGACAGTTGTGCCTCAGTGGATCGAGACTAAAGGTGACATGTCAATGGTTAGCTTACGGCCAAGATATCCTACATTGCACATGAGTGCATTCAGGATTTCTGAAAGCGAAGAATGCTTAATAGTGAAAGATTGGAGCAAAATTGTTAACGATCGCAGAGAAGTACTAGGGGGCAGCAAGGAGAAGCGCAACCCAAGATTAGGAGACAAATTCATCTGCATGCTCCAGTATGATGAATCAGGAGAGCTATACATGTTCTATGCTATTCTACCTGAGAGGGAGCAGCAGGAGTAGCTAGTTCATGCTCTTAATTAGTGCTTGTCTCATGTCCGTGTCCTGAACTTTGATGTTGGTGATGATTATGTTGAACTCGATGATATCTTTGCTTCTGTTACAAAGTGAATGTTTCCTCTTTAAGCTAGCCGGTGTTGGTGATGATTAGATAGCTAGCGGGAATGACTATGATGATTAAATAGTGGTTATTAGACGACTACGATGATTTTTAGCTAGCTAGAGTTTATTTATTTATTAATATGCGATGATGATGATGATGATGATGACGACGACTACAACTCATTATAACGTAAAACAATCCTAAATTAAATATATAACACAAATTTAATTGAAAAATACAAAATAAAACAAAAACCCACAAACATTTAGTACCGGTTGGTGTTACCAACCGGTACTAAAGGGCTCCCGGCCCCCGGAGCTGGCTCGTGCCACGTGGTTTCCCTTTAGCACAGGTTCGTGCTGAACCGGTACTAAAGGGGGGGCCTTTAGTGCCCACACTTTAGTGCCGGTTACTAAACCGGCACTAAAGGGCCTTTCGAACCGGTGCTATTGCCCGGTTCTGCACTAGTGGTAGACTAGTCGTGCACAAATTTATCACATGAGTTGGAGATGAACTTGTGTGGCATACTGGCATTTGTACTTTAGAATTTATTACTAGTAAATATGTTATGTGTACATGCAACTTGTGTGGTTGTTGCACGGGCTCCAACACGCTCTTTGAGAAAAAAAGGTGGCACAGCTTTGGATATACGTGACGTGGCGGCATCATACAGTAGCATCGTTCGCTATAGTTGTACTAGTACACTCCTACTAGGATGACAACTCCTATAAAACCTTGCGCTTGGCTCTTTGCCTCTTTGGGAGGTTCAACAGTTCGTACTCGTGTGAACCTTGCACTTGGCTCTTCGCCTGTTCGGAAGGTCCAACAATGATGATACTACAGTACAATATGCTTCTGGCAATCTGACACCGATTGAACTGCTGCACGTCCACCGCGAGGGCGAGGGAGAGGGAGAGGGAGAGGGAGAGGGAGAGGGTGTTGTAGTCAAAACCCTCTCCTCGTCCTGCGAACCAGCGCGCGCGTGGGCGAGGGAGAGGCGTAGTAAGCAAGCTTCTCCTTGTTCGGCGAGTTGACGGAACACATCAAAGCAGTACTAGTAATAGTAGTAGTAGTCCATACCGCGTCCTTTCCGATTAATATGGCTTAATTTGAAACGAGAAAAATACACTGGCGGTCAACGTATGTAACAGTAAGCTCTTTACGGTCACTATATATAGTTTTGCGGTGATTATACGATCGCTAGCTCATCGTAGAGCACCGTATTGCACCCTACTGACCGGCCACATAGTCGACGTGGCACTTTGTTGACTGGTTAAATTGTCACCTGGTTTCTGGGTCCCACCTGTCAGTTGGCAGAGCAAAGAAATCAGTTAAACAAAACTTTATGAAGGCGCGACACGAGTCCAACCCTTGCGCGCGAACCGCCCTGGCTGTGTATGTGAGTGCATGCACGTGTCCTCCCTCGGTCTTCCAACAAAGAGTGTACTACATGATGTACATCTACACTTCCAATGCATTTAGCCTTTAATCTAAATCGATATTGATTGACTAATGCACCAACTTGTGTTGTAGGTATAGGCTACATGTCTCTCCTTAATTACAGCATGCAACGGCCTTCATTTAATCTTCTTATCTCAATGGTCGCATGCACACATAAGTCTGCTACTTTTGGGCGTTAATTATGCCCTGGTCAATGTGTAAATCTCTAAATGTACAGTCTTTCACGGACGTAAGGAGTAGGTTGAGAACTTGAGCGTGAGCGTTTGTGTTGCGTCGTGTGCTGTGTGCTGCATGGGTGCGTGAGTGTTGCGTGCGTCCATGTGTACGTGTGAGTGTTGCATGTTGCATGCATGCATGCATGCATGGGGCTTACTCCCTCCCATTGACATGTTCATTTTTAAAGCTTCCTCTGTTCCCTCCGTATGGTGATACTCCCTCTGTTCCCAAATAGTACGGAGTAAAAGCCTCCCTCTGTTCCCAAATACGGAGTATTTGTCTTTCTACAGATTTCAACAAGTGACTAGGTACGGAGCAAAATGAGTGAAGTGAGCGTAGAGGCATAGGGATACTATAGAAAGGAAGTCCTCGTGATCCATTATTCCCCATCTCGGTCCGAGAGAACTATTCAACTAGTCTTTGCAGTTAAGTGACAACACATGCTGCAGCAGATGGGACACATAATTAATATGCTGAACCATCGTGTTGGTGTTCCTTACCCAGTACTGCCATCATGTTTGCCAGTAGAGCACGCTTCCGCAAATACGCCTACGCACCTCTGTCCTCCATTAACTGACATATGGGCCCTGTTGTGGTAGACCCACATGTCATCGGTGTAACTATTTACACTCCGAAGGACGGTATATCCTGGTAGTAGTGCTAGTAGAATTGAGATTGAATGCACTTTCTTCCCCGTCTTCCACTCTTCTTCCTCCTCTCTTCTTCTTCCTCCTATCTTCCCCATAGTCGGCCGCACACCATTTACTCCCGCTCACTGCTAGCCCGCCCGCGCCATCTTCCTTGGTAGCTCGCGCGTACCATATCCCCCCGCTCACTGCTCGGCCACACGAGGAGAAGCTTCTTCGCTCGCCCGCCCGAATCCACTTCCTCGCTGGCTCGCAGGCACCGAAAACCCCAATGGCAGAACCGACTGACACGCAGAGCCGCAATTGGAATTCCCTCCCCGATGTTCTCTTGGAGCAGATCTATAGTCGTATGGACCTACTCAGCACCGTCCATCTGGCAGCATGCTCGGTGTCTTTGTACTGTCTACTCGTCTGCAACCGGCCGGCTCTTTTCAAGACACCCTGCTTGCTGATGCCCGATCCTCGTAGGTGGCCCAGACACCGACTTGACGATCCTACGGAGGTTGCCGTGGTGCCCCTCGACATGCTACCACTACCCGTCCACCTGTCCTTCATGCGCGGCCACTACTGGGCGGGCATGAAGGCCAACTGGATCCTCCTCATCCACCACACGGGTAGTCCGTGGCGTCTCGTGGATATCTACACCCAGCGAGAGATCACCCTTCCATCGTTGGATACCGCCACCATCGAGCCTCGCGGCCCGCCGGACACTCCTGCCTACTACGCACGAGACGCGTCAAGCTTTTGGCTCGACCTCTGTTTGCATAAAGTTGTAATCTGCAAAGTGCCCACACCATTAGAAGACTACATGGATTACAAGCTCATTGCCTTGTTCAACAAGGGATTAGTCTATTTGGAATCCGGTCGCCATACATGGTTATGGCTCATCATCAATCCTATTGAGGAAACATTTCTGTCTGATGCTATAGTGCACGATGGCATCGTTTACGCGGTCGACGCACAGATTGGCTACCTATACTGGTGGAATCTATCGTCGTGTAATTGTTCTATCTCATCTCATCTTTACCTTATGAATACGACTGCCTGTTCATTTGTTACAAATTTAGAATGCATAGCATTTCTATAACCACATAATTGCTATATGTTCCTCTCATTTCCTAGATTTTTATGACCACACATGTTGTTGTTAGAGTTCATATGAGAACAATTGGCATCTAATGATTGTTAGAATACATATTATGAGCATAACATCATGATTGCTATATGTTACTCTCGTTTACAAGATTTTTATAACAACGCGTGTTATTGCTTATAGTTGATATGAGAACAGTAGTAGTAAGTGCTATGGTAGAATATGAGTAGGCGCTGTCATATCTGTTTTCCTCTCATTGTTACATGATGTTTGAACCATGACATATTGCTAGAACATGAAAGCCATTGGCTTATTTTTTTTAACTTGGGGTATGATTATGACCACGACATTGCAATTCTCTGTCTAAGATATGTGTCACTGTTATAATAATCTTAATTCCACACATACTCTGAACATGATTGTTTATTTTTGTCCTTTTGGTCTCCAATTTGAATTGTTGCAGCAGACGCAAATGCGCTGGCCTTCATGATTCCAGGACCTGGAATCATACCAGCCGATGGGTGGTGGTTTATCGCCCGCTCAACTGACGGCGGTCATTTGATGCTCATTCACACGTACCAAATTGACCAAACCATTACATCAAACCACATGCAGTATAATGCGTGGGGCGTTTGTGACATTGATGGCTATGGCTGCTTCATGTTCGAGAAAGATCCCAGCTCCGTTGGGCCAGGCGTATTCAACTGGAGGCGGGTTTACAGCCTCGGCAACCACTCCTTGTTCCTCGGGCTCAATTATCCGATCATCCAACCAATCATCGATCATATCACCGGCGATGATTACCGTGCTATGCAACTTCCATTTGCGAGGGGGGGCTGTGTTTACACATCATACCATGGGTTTCATGAATCACCATATCCAGAGATTCGTCAACACAGCTTGTTGCCAGATAATCTTCAGTGTGTGAAAGGCATCAAGCTTCCATGCGATGGATGGCTTTTGCAAACCCGACATGCGGTGATGTGGTTCATGCCAACAGCAAATATGCACACCTTGATTCGTGCTGATATCTAGACTGAGCCATGTATTCTGCTGCTGTAGCACGACCCTCTTTTGTTGGATATTATGTACTATTGTTAGTTTGAAGCACTCCTCTGGTTTGAAGGATAGATACCTTCCTGGGATCAAGTGCATCCTAACTCACCTTCGTAGGATGTACTGATAATGATGATGGAGATGTTGTGCAGAAACCATATATATATATATATATATATATATATATATATATATATATATATATATATATATATATATATATATACACACACATAAACACTATTCTGATCACGGGATCAGAATAATATTCTGATCACAACCTGACCTGCCCCGCTAGTAGTACGTTGAACTTCCCTGTGAACTAGGTTGTACTTCCGGCAACATTGCCGAAATGGGGCTTGCGATATACCGTTGGAAAGCTATGGACACCAGTATCATGATCCAAGTTAAATTTTTGACAAAATGTAAGCGGTTTAAGAGCAGTTTTGAAAACCGTTTTTCTTTCGCACAAAAAACGTGAATCGTATTTTCAATCGCATTTCTAAACCGTTTATCGGAATGAGGCATATAATATGGCATTGGAAACCTGCTGCAAAACCGTTCCTTCCACATGTTGAAAGTTTTCTCTGATTCCCTATGGTTAAAGAGTAATTTGAAATAACGTAAAATTTCGTAAACCGAACAGCTGAGTTGGTTTTTTCGACATCATTTCTAAATGGCTAATCCAATGGAGGCATATGATATGGCGTTGGAAAGCTTATGAAAATGCGCTACTTTCTCATCTTGAAAGTTTTTTTCTAATTTTGAATGGTTTAAGAGTAATTTATAAAATGGTCCAAGTCCTATCGAGTTCGTATTTTCGAGCTAATTTTTGAACTGTGCGTCCGACTGCAGCAAATAATATGGCGTTGGAAAGCTTGAAAAAATGCAAAACTTTTTGGTATGTATTATTTCTCCCAAATCTTTATGGTTTTAAGTCAATTTCGAAAATGGCAAAAAACGTATTTTCGCCGTAATTTCTACAAACTTTATCGGAATTGGGCAAATAATATACCGTTGAAAAGCTACGGAAAATGCAAAACTTTTGCATGTTGATGGTTTTCTCTGATTCTTAGACGTTTTCAAGTAATTTTGAAAACGGCGGGATCATTCGTTCTGCCTCTATCGCGAAACAGATTCTTCGAAAATGCACCGCGTGAAGAACCTGAACTTCTCGGCGCGTGTACCTGAACTTCACTCTGTTTTTCACGTGATTTTTTTGCTCGCAGATCTCCATCCACTGCTCGTAACTCTCCATCCACTCACCGGAATTGAGCAAGTGATATACCGGTGGAAAGCTGCTGTAAGCACATAACTTTCCCGTGTTGATCGTTTTTTCATACTTGTGATGGTTTTAAAAGTTTCATCTGAAATTCATTCAGCGTACTAGTTGAACTTCCTGCTGTTTTCACGTTGAACTTGTGTGACGTATTTTTGTTTGTAATTTTTCTCATACATTCATTAGTGTTACACAAATAATATTCCTTTTGTGCAAACGTCTCTCACAATAATTTTTTTACTTTCTCCGACCGAGGACTTGAACTTACACAAATGATATTCCTGTCGTTTTGAGGTAAAATAGAAAATGGCGAGATTATGATTTATGCGTTCATCGCGAACGAAAATGCACTGTGTGAAGTAGTTGAACTTCTGGGGCATGTTTGTTTGAACTTCACTCTGTTTTTGACGTGTTGTTTTTTGCACTGCATGAAGTAGTTGAACTTCTGGGGCATGTCTATTTGAACTTCACTCTGTTTCACTTTATTGTATTTTTATTATATGAAATACACACCATGTAGTACCCGAACTTCCACTTGTTATCACTTTGAATTTCTCTCTAGTTTGAGAGAATTATTTTAAAACAAAAAAACAACATATTTTTTATGAATTTTAAATACACGGTGAACCTCTCTCATAAGAATTTTTTGAACTTTTCCTCGTCGAGCACTTGAACTTCTAGCAACCATTTTTTTCGTTTATGAGTTGTTTTTGAAAGTGCAAAAAATGGCGTTGTGTTTTTATTTTTTGAACAGGTAAACCCTAGGTTTTAATAAACCGTGAACTTCTCTCTTATTTCAATTTGAACTTCACCATTTTATTTTTTGAGTAAAGAATTGCATTCGATTTTTATACGGAAAAAATCAAACATGGAAATACAAGGTGAACCTCTCTCGCAAGAATTTTTGGACTTCTCCGGACGAAGCACTTGAACTTCTTTTCAACAAACCTTTTAAGCTTTTATTTTTCTATACTTTTTATCATCACCTGAAATGCATTCCTTGCAGTAGTTGAACTTCTCATTGTTTTCACCTTGAACTTATGTCACGTATTTTTGTTCAACCTCTCTCACAAATTTTTTTTGAACTTTCTCGGGACGAGCACTTGAACTTCTAGCAACAAAACTTTAGTCTTTGCATTTTCATTATTTTTTAATACAAGATGCACACCGTGTAGTACGTGAACTTCTGGCAGTCAGTCTGAATTTATGAGATCATGCGTTCTACCTTCATCGGAAAAACAGAGTCTCTAAAAATGCACTTTGTGAAGAGGTTGAACTTCTGGAGCAGTTCTTTTTGAACTTCACTAAGTTTTTCACGTGTTGTTTTTTACCCGTAACTACCCAACCACTTACCGGAATGGAGCAAATTATAGACCGATGGAAAGTTGTTGAAAACACGCAACTTTGCCATGTTGATCATTTTTTCATACTCTTGACGGTTCAAAGGAATTTTTTCAATACATAAAAACGTGTTTTAATTGGTATACATTAAACTTTTAAACCATACATAGCATATACTATACCATTGGAAAGCTTATGAATAGGAGCAACTTTTTCATGTAGACAAGTGTTACCAATTCGTCGCCGTTTGAGGGCAGTTTTAAATATGGCAAGAATGTTGTTGTTTTTTCCTCTCTTTTTTAACATGTAATTGAACTATTATATTTTTTAAATGGAACTTCTTGATTTTTTTCAATTTGGAATTCTTGGTGTTATTCATTTATAACGGCAAAAGCCCTAGTTTTGTAATAAACATCGTACAACTTTCTTGGTGTTTTTATTGTTTTAGAAGTGAGAAATTTAGTGTTTTTATTGTTTTAGAAGTGAGAAATATTTTTTTTATGAATTTCGAACCGCTCTGTTAATTTAATTTGAACTTCGCGTCTATTTTTTTTTGCAAAATGAAAAAAAATCCTTTTATAAAACTTATTTTTTTATTTTTGAACTTCCTGGTTTTTTAGAATCATTAAGTTTTCGTGTTTTTAAACCTTGTACTTCTCTCTTATTGTTGTTTGACCTTCTTAGTTTTTTAGAAATGATTTTTAATTTGTAATTCAAAAAGAAAAAAAATTAAATCAGACATTGAACCACCCTATTTTCTAAATTTGAACTTCAGGGTCTTTTGTGGATACAGGGAAATCCATTTTAATATGTAGTGTACTTCTCTATTTTTTTAATCTGGAATTTCTTGGTTTTTTCAATTTGAACTTCTTCGCTTTTAGTTTTTGGAAACAGAAAAAAATTACTTTGAATTTCGTTATTGTTTCAATTTGTTCTTGTTTTTACTTTATTTAAATGGTGGAAAATTGATTTTGTTTTTTGGTAAATTTGTGTAGTTTTGTGGTAAATTTTTCAATTGGTTTTTTTATTAAAGTGTTTTTTTCTTTTTTACATATAAACTTCGAGGAATTTATTGTGTCACATAAAGGACATATATGAGAGTTTTCTTTGTACATATCAATTTCGTACACGAAACTTTATATCGTGTCACATGTTCTTGAACTTTTTTATTTATTATATTTGAACTTATTTCTAAAACCACCTGTTTTTTTGCACGAACACACACAAGACGCAAGCACACAAAGAGAGGAACGCTTGTGATTTATTATATTTGAACTTATTTGTTGAAGAGCATGGAAGCTCGACCAAGAAAGCGAGCACGATCATGGTAGAGAAGCTCAACCTCCTCGCGCCGTTGTGGTCCATAATATTTGATAAATGGGTTTTTCAGTGTTTTATTTTTGCTGAAAGGTGTATCCAAAACTTTTTTTCACAAACTTTGCATGCTCTCCGTACATCTGACGTACTGTGGGCACCTAATGAGGAGGAAACAATATGTATGTGTTGTGTAATGATGGCATTAGCATTTGTTGCCCAATTTTAACAACTACTCATCTTGCAATGTGTAGGTTTAAACTAGCATTTTTGGCTCTGCTAGCAAAAGGTCACTGCTGCTTCTGATGTACTAGAAGTTAGCAGAGTCAAAAACATTGACCATTATGGCAACCTCATAAACTGTTGATTATTCAATTAGAAAGAGAAAGTGTCCGACAAATGAAACTGGTGAGGAGCAGCTAATGAAATCTGAAACTGCAAAAGTTGAAGTTGCATGGTAAAATGGCGAGTAAAGCTACCAATACACATTTACTGATGTTCCAAATTTTGCAATTCAGCAAGATAGTACACCGTACTCCATTTCTACAAGATCATGTTTGGTTTGTTTTCAATATGCTATGAATTTCCCTTTGTACGTCAAAAATTTACTTTTACCGGAAACATGATAAAGCACACTAAGATTGTATTTTGTTTTTGTTATGATAATTCAGAATGTTGAAGCTTCCAAGCGGATGGAGAATGATACATCTACAGGAAGGCTATCTGTAGAAAGCAACATCATTATCTTTAACCAACAAGTTCAAAAACAAAAATTAAGGACAGCAGCAGCAGCTAAACTCTCAAAGAAATCTCTCTCCCACTCTAGCTGAACTGCAGCAGTAGCGCACTAACATCAGTTAGACGGCGAGGCAGGACGCAACAACAGCAGCTAGCAGCAACCAGCAAATGTAGGCTAGGTCATGACGGCGGCACTGACATGGAGGATGTGTCGGGCCATGGTAGCCAAAAATAACCGTGATTGAAACCACGTGATGTGGCTAGGTGTTACAAGAAAAGAAATAGCAAGCACATAAGGTTTCAGCGCCTCTTTCACACACAGATGTGCAACAAAATAGGCATTCCTTATATAGATGAACTTGAACCCCTGAAACTTGTGAGATATGAACGCATTTCTCGGAAGCCATCAACCACCTCAGAAAAAGCCCTGGAATCCTCTGACATCGTGCATTATCAAACTTGGACTTCAGTCTCAATAATATTATTTCAGAATCCTTTTTCAATCGCCATCAACATGGTTGTCCCTCTAGGCCAACTATCAACTTTACCATTCTGAAAAGTACTAGATTTTGGCAAAATGTGTACGAGCTACTGAAGAAATTGAAGATAGTTTCAAACAACATACGAGCTACAACCTAGCAGTTTGCAAGCACGTGAGTGAAGGCAGTGCCTTTGTTCTTCTTGAACTTTTCATTTTTCTGATTCTGAACTTGCGGCTGTTCTTCTTTTTGCAGGTTGCAGTGCAACTGCCGGTGCTCGGAGGCCGGCTTCACTCCATCAAGTAGCCACGTCCACCACCGCACAGGACGGCGAGCAGGGGAGGAAGGAGAGACAGACCTGGCAGCAAGCGGGGGAGGAGCCGGAGCAGCCATACCTCGGGGATCCAGGGTGAAATTCAACCTAAAGTGCAGAACACACATGAAAAACACTCTCAGGTAATCTAACGTATATCAATTAGTAGGCAAAGACTAAGCTAGAAGGGAAAACGAATACACAAAACTGGTACTAGTGCACTGAGACATTTTAGTGAACATTTTGCGTGCACACACCAAAATCTAGAGAAGTGAAGAGTGAAGAAGCAGAGAGAAGGAACGGTGGGTAGGAACCTGCGCGGTGCAGCGTCCGCATTCAGGGACAAGCTGGGGATGGAGGAGCTCGCAGGAGGAGGTGGTGCGAGAGGAGGGCACGCCGGAGGAGAGGGCAGGCCGCACTGGAGGGGATGGAAGGTCGCGCCGGAGCAGAGGGAAGGTCGGATTTGCGCGCAGAGGGGCATCATGTTGGTGGGCGGCGGCGGGCCGGGGTCTTGGTAGTGGTGGGCGGCGGCGCCGGATCGAGGCCGCGCCTGGGCGGCGGCGGTGGCGCGTAGTGGAGGGGGAAGAAGGAGGCGGCCGGCATGGAAAAGGCAGGGCAACGAACAGCCGCGGGTCGGACTCTCGCCGGAAAGAGGCGAGATCAGCGGCGGGCCAGGAGGAGGCAGGGGCGGCGGCGCCAGGAGGAGGCGGGGGCAGTGCGTAGGGGGAAGGCAGGGCTGGGACGCGCCGGGAGAAGGCAAGGTGGGGCAGTGGAGCGCCGGGAGGAGGCGGTCGGCGGCGCCAGGAGAAGGCATGGGCGGTGGCGCGCCTGAAGGAGGCGGGGTAGGCGCACGGCGGTGGATCGGGAGGATGTGGTGGGAGTGGATCTGGGGAGTTGGGGAGAGGTACGGTAGTGGGGTGGGAGGGTTGGATTTTTTTTCAGCCCGTCGGTTCCGAAACATGTCCAGCGGGCCTATATAGGGGTGCTATGATCCAAATAATTATTCTAATCCCAGGATTAGATAAGTGCTACCCTATATATATATATATGTATGTATGTATGTATCAGTTAGGCTTCAAGTGCGTACTTGTTAGTTAAACCTATGTATAAATTGTGACACTAAATACGACTAGTAAGTAGTACAGTAGCAGTACTAGTATACGTCGGTCAAATTATTCATCATGTCCACACATTGAATTGACGTGACAACACGCTGCGCGTGAGGTGACACAAGAATCCCGGCGGCGTGTTCGGGTATTCTGGACTTCAGATTTGGAGTACCACTTATCTGTCAAAATCTTTCATCATTCACTTAAAACAGTCGATTGATCATACATTGAGTACCATATAACTGGAATTACCGATGCAAGTCGAAGAAGGATTGGCCGGTGCTGCCGGCTGGCGTCAAGTTCGATCCCACGGATCAGGAGCTGATCAAGCACCTTGAGGCCAAAGTGAGTGCTGACAGTGTGAGATTTCAGTCTCTCATCGATTTGTTCATACCAACCATCGACAGCGAGCACGGCATATGCTACACCCAACCTGAGAAACTTCCAGGTAAGACACCGATCGGCCGTCTACTTGCACAAACATATTCCTTTGTTTATAGCTCTATTTTCCTTTTTAGACGTAGACCTAGTGAAGCAATTACAATTTGAAAGTTAATAAAAAGTGAAACAAGTGACTGCAACATGCCAAAGATGTTATGAAAATGCCAACTAGGTAAACTAAAACCTGTATTCCACAATACTGCAGGTATCACACTGAGTGGCCTAAGGAAGCATTTCTTCTAGTGCATTTCCAGGGCGTTCAAAAGGGGCACATGGACGCGTCGCAAGATACAGTCAGAGTGCGGCATGCACGCGATGTGGCACAACACCGGCAATACCTTGCCGGTGATGGTCAACGGCCGGCAGACGGGCAGCAAAAAAAGGTTCTGGTGTTGCACACCAACAAGAACTTCGACCAGCAGAGGACCAACTGGGTGATGCACCAATACCACCTCGGGGACCTGGAGCAAGAGAAGGAGCGGGAGCTGGTCCTCTGCAAGATTTTCTACCAGACGAACACTAGGGCCAGGAGTAAAAAGATTATAAGTTAGTTTGGTATTGGTAGTTGTACTACCTTGTCGTCTGCAAGTTGGTATTGTTGTTAACGATCTTTTGGTATGAACTTGCATTTGCTTCCAACCATCATGCCGAGGGTCGATGTGGATATAAAGCTGAATCATTTGTTTCGAAACGAATTTTCAGGCACCTGATTTTTACAGAATGTTTGAACTTAATTTAGTGATAAAGAAAGTAAGAATTGTTGATAGTAAAATCTTTTGTTATGCATATGAAAAAGTTATCGGAGTTGCTTTCTTGCATAAGAAATTTATGGAACTTGTTGCAAAATATTTTGGTTAAGTTGTGAGTCATTTTGAGCTAGTAGAGTAACGTGAGTTGTTGACGGTTATGCTTGGTGTATAGATGACATCGGTCATTTTTTTCATTATATGATGCATGTTTTGTTTTGCATTTCATGGCATGCTATGACACCGGTCATTGTTAGTTTAAAGTTGAAACTGATAATAACTCAACTTGAATACACCGTTGACTGGGTCATGGTGCCGCTGAATCGAGTTCTCTCCAGTGCAACCACATTTGCCTTTATGGGGGGCCTTGATTCGGTCCATTGACACGGCCTCTTGTCGGTGCCTCCATCTAGGGAAGGTTATGTTGTGTTTGCCCTGGCCCGACAAGCAGACATAATCTTGTGTGCTCGTTGATGAGAATATGGCACCGAGTCCCCGAGTGGGAGTGTCACAACGACGGAGGTTGGGGTGTCTTTGGTAGACATGGGGCCACCCAGGACCAGCCCGTTGGGGATTTGGGTCGGAGTGGCCGGGAGAGTGCTGTGGCAATGGAGGGGCTTCGTCGGAATGCCGTGGGTCCACCCGAATGGGAGTGCGAGGCCATGGGTTCCGTGGTGTGGGTACAGTGTGCTACCTCTGCAGAGTGTATAATCTATCGATAGCCGTGTCCACGGTCACGGACACCTCGTAGTAGGTCCCACCATGAGTCAACGAATAATAAAAATTGCACACTAAGCTGTAAACTTTGCATTGTCGAGGATGGCAGAAGGGCCATCGAGGAATTTGGGACCAGATATTGGTCGTGGTTGTGATCGCCATAAGGATCACGAGTCATGTTGTTAAAGACCACGTTGGTGGTGTGTTTTACCACATTGGTGGTGTGTTTGTGATCTGAGGATGATCACGGTTGGTAAGTTGTCCTGAGGGACGTTCGAGCATGATCACAGCATGTTGACATATAGTGTTGCATTTTTAATTGGTTAAATATCATGATATTGTTTGTCATTATGATTATGCTTGTTGTGAGCTTGCAAGTACATTCAATGTACTGACCTGGCGTGTCATGCCAGATTTCAGGAAAGTCTCATTGGAAAGGAGCGTTGTTCGAGTCTAGATCGTGTCCACATCGGTGTCCCTGTGATATGGAGCTTCCGCTACGACGTTATTCCGCTGCCACGTAGTTGTTCGGATCGAGGCCCCTTTATGTTCACTAAATAATGTACATATTGTTCAACCGCACCGAGTGTGCCGCTTGGCCTTGACTGTTGTTGTAATATGAACTCCGTTCCGCTAGCATCAATAAAGCGGTTGTTTTCTGTACCAATATGTTGTGTGTTTCCAGAAGACATGGTCTCCGGGCTGGCAATGCAGGGTAAACCGTCACTCTGAGCCGGGGTGCCACACACTATCACCCATATCACATAAGCCATGATAGCAATGATATCCTATTTTAACAGAAATAACAGGCATGCCTACAACAGGTCTATATTTATTTTTAGTACCAGGTCTAGCAATTCTAGCAGCTTCATCACAGAAGTAAATAACATGCCCATCAATATTATCAGCTAAGAGATCTTTAACCATAGCAATACTCGGTTCAACTTTAATTTGCTCAGAAGGTGTAGGTGTCCTAGTATTACTCTTACGAACCATAGTTGAAGCTTTAGCACGATCCTTTATTCTAACAGGGAAAGGTGGTTTCTCAATATAAGGGGTAGGAACAATAGGATCAACATTATAAGTGATAGTCTTTTCTTCAACTTTAATAGGTTCAACTACTTTTACTTCAATGGGAGGATGATATTTAAACCACTTCTACTTAGGGAGATCAACATGAGTAGCAAATAATTTACAGAAAGAAACTACTATCTCAGAGTCAAGTCCATATTTAGTGCTAAATTCACGGAAAACATCGGTATCCATAAAAGGTTTAACACAATCAAACTTAGGTGTTATACCTGACTCCTTACCTTCGTCGAGATCCCAATCTTCAGAGTTGCGTTTAATTATTTCCAATAGATCCCATTTGTATTCAATAGTCTTCATCATAAAAGAACCAGTACAAGAAGTATCGAGCATGGACCGATTATTGAGAGAAAGCCGAGCATAAAATTTTTGAATAATAATTTCTCTTGAGAGCTCATGATTCGGGAATGAATATAACATTAACTTAAGCCACCCCCAAGGTTGAGCAATGCTTTCTCCTTCGCGAGGCCAGAAATTATATATATAATTACGATCACGATGAACAAGATGCATAGGATAAAACTTCTGATGAAATTCCAATTTCAATCGGCTGTAGTTCCATGATCCCATATCATCACATAGCCTAAACCATGTCAATGCCTTTCCCTTAAAAGATAAAGGCAAGACCTTCTTCTTGATAACATCCTCGGGCATACCTGCAAGCTTAAATAATCCACAAACTTCATCCACATAGATTAGGTGCAAATCGGGATGTAATGTTCCATCACCTGTAAAAGGATTAGCTAGTAGTTTCTCTATCATACCCGAAGGAATTTGAAAGTAAAATTTTTCAGTAGGTTCATTAGGTTGAGGGGCAACTCTTTGCTCTACTGGTCGGGGTGAAGATACCCCGAACAAGCCCCTCAAAGGATTATTTTCCATGGTAACAAGTGACAGTAAATTTCAGCACACAATATAAATTTGTCGTTACCAAATTCCACTTACCAAAGGCGCTTCACTCCCCGGCTACAGCGGTAGAAAAGAGTCTTGATGACCCACAAGTATAGGGAATCTATCGTAGTCCTTTCGATAAGTAAGAGTGTTGAACCCAACGAGGAGCAAAAGGAAATGACAAGCGGTTTTTAGTAAGGTATTCTCTGCAAGCACCGAAACTATCGGTAACAGATAGTTTCGTGACAAGGTAATTTGTAACGCATAACAAGTAATAAAAGTAAACAAGGTGCAGCAAGGTGGCCCAATCCTTTTTGTAGCAAAGGACAAGCCTGTACAATCTCTTATATAAAGGAAAGTGCTCCCGAGGACACATGGGAATTATCGTCAAGCTAGTTTTCATCAGGCTCATATGATTCACGTTTGTTACTTTGATAGTTTGATATGTGAGTGGATCGGTGCTTGGATACTGCACTTCCTTGGACAAGCATCCCACTTATGATTAATCCCTCTTGCAAGCATCTGCAACTACAAAAGAAGTATTAAGGTAAACCTAACCATAGCATGAAACATGTGGATCCAAATCAGCCCCTTACGAAGCAACACATAAACTAGGGTTTAAGCTTCTGTCACTCTAGCAACCCATCATCTACTTATTACTTCCCAATGCCTTCCCCTAGGCCCAAATAATGGTGAAGTTTCATGTAGTCGACGTTCACATAACACCACTAGAGGAAAGACAACATACATCTCATCAAAATATCGAACGAATACCAAATTCACATGACTACTTATAGCAAGACTTCTCCCATGTCCTCAGGAACAAACGTAACTAATCACAAATCATATTCATGTTCATAATCAGAGGGGTATTAATATGCATAAAGGATCTGAGCATATGATCTTCCACCGAATAAACCAACTAGCATCAACTACAAGGAGTAATCAACACTACTAGCAACCCACAGGTACCAATCTGAGGTTTTGATACAAAGCTTGGATACAAGAGATGAACTAGGGTTTGAGAGGAGATGGTGTTGGTGAAGATGTTGATGGATATTGACCCTCTCCCGATGAGATGATCGATGGTGATGATGATGGTGATGATTTCCCCCTCCCGGAGGGATGTGTCCCCGGCAGAACAGCTCCGCCGGAGCCCTAGATTGGTTCTACCCAGGTTCCGCCTCGAGACGGCGGCGCTTCGTCCCGAAAGCTTCCTTATGATTTTTTCTAGGACGAAAGACTTCATATAGCAGAAGATGGGCACCAGAGGCCTGCCAGGAGGCCCACGAGACAGGGGGCGCGCCCCACCCTCGTGGCCAGGGTGTGGTTCCCCTCTGGTTGATTCTTTCGCTAATATTTTTTATATATTCCAAAATGTGCGTCCGTGAAGTTTCAGGACTTTTGGAGTTGTGCAGAATAGGTCTGTAATATTTGTTCCTTTTCTAGCCCAGAATTCCAGTTGCCGACATTCTCCCTCTTCATGTAAACCTTGTAAAATAAGAGAAAATATGCATAAGTATTGTCACATAATGTGTAATAACAGCCCATAATGCAATAAATATCGATATAAAAGCATGATGCAAACTGGACGTATCATGAAGCGCCTTTGGTAAGTGGAATTTGGTAAGGAAAAATTTATATAGTGTGCTGAAATTTTCTGTCACTTGTTACTATGGAAAATAATACTTTGAGGGTATAGGTCGGGGTATCGTCACCCCGACAAGTAGAGCAAAGAGTTGCTCCTCAACCTATTGAACCTACTGAAAATGTTTACTTTGAAATTCCTTCGGGTATGATAGAGAAACTGCTAGCTAATCCTTTTACACGAGATGGAACATTGCATCCCGATTTGCACCTAATATATGTGGATGAAGTTTGTGGATTATTTAAGCTTACAGGTATGCCCGAGGATGTTATCAAGAAGAAGGTCTTCCCTTTATCTTTGAAGGGAAAGGCATTGACATGGTTTAGGCTATGTGATGATATTGGATCATGGAACTACAACCTATTGAAATTGGAATTTCATCAGAAGTTTTTTCCTATGCATCAGGTTCATCATGATCGTAATTATATATATAGTTTTTGGCCTTGCAAAGGAGAAAGTATCGCTCAATCTTGGGGAAGGCTTAAGTCAATGTTATATTCATGCCCCAATCATGAGCTGTCAAGAGAAATTATTATTCAAAATTTTATGCTCGGCTTTCTCTCAATAATCGCTCCATACTCGATACTTCTTGTACTGGTTCTTTTATGATGAAGACTATTGAATTCAAATGAGATTTATTGGAAAGAATTAAACGCAACTCCGAAGATTGAGATCTCGACGAAGGTAAGGAGTCAGGTTTAACTCCTAAGTTTGATTGTGTTAAATATATTATGGATACCAATGTTTTCCATGAATTTAGCACTAAATCTGGACTTGACTCTGAGATAGTAGCTTCTTTCTATGATTCATTTGCTACTCATGTTGATCTTCCTAAGGAGAAGTGGTTTAAATATCATCCTCCCATCTATCTTCTATTATATACTTAAAACAGAAGACAAATAAGCTACCACGTTTATCCACATATGTTAGTATTATTTGAACCGTTAGATTTGAATAATAATGGTTGAGATTAAAAGTTTTTGCGTAACATGCTAAACATGTATTTAGTAACTTATTAGACAAGACGTTGTCACGTCTATGCATATGGCACACGTCAAGGAAAATAAAGAATAGTCCGAAAAATATACGCCATAAGATTTAGAGCCGTCCAGCCCGTTATCACGTCACAGAAGATACAGAACCTCGCGTGCATCTAATTCCATTATCACGTCACAGAAGATACAGAACCTCGCGTGCATCTAATTCCAAACCGGGCATGTGCATGCCAAAAAAAAAACAAGGATAACTCCAGCCGTGGAGTCTTCATGAAAGAAAAAAAAAACAAGGATAACTACAGTCGGACTATCCACATGGAGTCTTGATGAAAGGACCACATGAAGTCTTGATAAAGAGAAACTCTACATGGATCGGCCAAGCCAACAAATCAGAAAGGCACCCAGCCAACCACATCCAACCGCAAGAATTGAATCCAACCAATTCTGGACAAATCAATGTCTGTACATCTGCTACCCGATCAGAGCACCACCGAGAAAATAGAAGTCTTCCAGAATCTGCTACCCGGCAAGAGCATCACCAACAGAATCGAAGACTACAGAACAAATCTGCTATCTAACTCAATTGAAGAAAAAATTGAAGACAAAAAATGCCAAAACTCCGATGTGACTGCATCTCAATGCCCGATGAAGTCAGGACAGGTCTTTTGAGTTGCCTCTCACCTGAATCAGGTTCGCAAATATTATGAATTAATTAATTCAGTTTTCAGAATAGAAGTTGCATAGATAGCTGATTAAAAATTTCAGAATCATTTCATATCCAAAAAACTATGGTGTTGAAGAAGCTTAGCGCTTACCAACAACAGGACAAACTAGAACATTCAAGTAAAAGTATAGAGAATGTGGGATTACCTCAATCATACAACAGATCAACAATTTAAAACAAGCAAATGCTAATTATATTTTGTTTGCATTCACATGGCGAAACGGTTCATGTTACTATCAACATTAAAAGCATCATGCTATTATCTGGAGGAATTTGATACACTTATAATAATGAAAGAAAATGATAATTCTATGTATGCATATAACACTTTTTTACAGGTATGCATATAATACTTTTAGGTTTGTGGAATCCACAAAGTATCGCCCATTGAGAAATGAAATTAATTTATTTCTTCATACAATGTATAGGTAAAGGTGAAAGGACCATTAGAATGTTGTCTAGATTACAATTCCGAGTTTGCCACCAAGGACACGATACAAAACAGGGAGATAAAGTTAATCAATGCTCACATATGTCTACTCTACACTTTTAAATAATCTAATTAATATTTCTAGCCGTGAAGAAATTAATACGCAAATTTGCATGACATTGGATTATTCACCCAAATGAAGCATGTGGAATCAACAATAACAATCCCCACAAAAAAAGGAATCAAGAATAACAAAAAGGATTTTACAAACTTCATATTACCACAAGACTGCTTCTAATAACAGAGCAGTGCATAATGCATGTCCATTACTGAAATTTTAATTGGACTTCCACCATTGCGGCTAAGATTAAGACTTTTTCAACTTAGCCCCCTTTAGGGGTCATGAAACCAGAACTAGACTATTTGGAATGTTTGCTTATTTTTTAAATTAGAATTTAATTATTGCAAAAATTCATACAGTAAGTCCAATGATGTTACAAACAAATCTAATAGATTTGTGATTGATTTAATAGGGTTGTGCCTAAAGTCAACCAGCGCTAGAAGAATATATACAGATCTACACAGCTGAAATAGAAACAGGCACGAAAAAGGTCTAAGTAATTCATGTGCAAACCTAAGTAATTCAATCTACTAGGAAATAATCATTCACGTATAGACATATTTCAGTATGGGCACGTACAAAGCTAGGTCCCCCCATACAAATTAGGAAAACGTGGGCATGTCCTTTTGAGAGAGAAAAGAGATACGCCTAAGTAATTCAATCTACTAGGAGTACAAAATCAGATCATCTACACACTTTAGAAAACATGGGTAGGTCCTTCGAAGAAAAACAAAAGGCACACCTAAATCGTTCAATTTACTGGGAATTATATTAAAAAGTCTAGCCGCCAAACACATCCCATGTGTACATGCATGCACTTGCATCTAATTCTGACGGACAGACATGTTGAACTTAACGGGCAGAAAAATAGACATTGGTATGAGGCACAGTTGGTATGTGGATTACCTCAATCATACAACAGATCAACAATTTAAAACAAGCAAATGCTAATTATATTTTGTTTGCATTCACATGGCGAAACGGTTCATGTTACTATCAACATTAAAAGCATCATGCTATTATCTGGAGGAATTTGATACACTTATAATAATGAAAGAAAATGATAATTCTATGTATGCATATAACACTTTTTTAGAGGTATGCATATAATACTTTTAGGTTTGTGGAATCCACAAAGTATCACCCATTGAGAAATGAAATTAATTTATTTCTTCATACAATGTATAGGTAAAGGTGAAAGGACCATTAGAATGTTGTCTAGATTACAATTCCGAGTTTGCCACCAAGGACACGATACAAAACAGGGAGATAAAGTTAATCAATGCTCACATATGTCTACTCTACACTTTTAAATAATCTAATTAATATTTCTAGCCGTGAAGAAATTAATACGCAAATTTGCATGACATTGGATTATTCACCCAAATGAAGCATGTGGAATCAACAATAACAATCCCCGCAAAAAAGGAATCAAGAATAACAAAAAGGATTTTACAAACTTCATATTACCACAAGACTGCTTCTAATAACAGAGCAGTGCATAATGCATGTCCATTACTGAAATTTTAATTGGACTTCCACCATTGCGGCTAAGATTAAGACTTTTTCAACTTAGCCCCCTTTAGGGGTCATGAAACCAGAACTAGACTATTTGGAATGTTTGCTTATTTTTTAAATTAGAATTTAATTATTGCAAAAATTCATACAGTAAGTCCAATGATGTTACAAACAAATCTAATAGATTTGTGATTGATTTAATAGGGTTGTGCCTAAAGTCAACCAGCGCTAGAAGAATATATACAGATCTACACAGCTGAAATAGAAACAGGCACGAAAAAGGTCTAAGTAATTCATGTACAAACCTAAGTAATTCAATCTACTAGGAAATAATCATTCACGTATAGACATATTTCAGTATGGGCACGTACAAAGCTAGGTCCCCCCATACAAATTAGGAAAACGTGGGCATGTCCTTTTGAGAGAGAAAAGAGATACGCCTAAGTAATTCAATCTACTAGGAGTACAAAATCAGATCATCTACACACTTTAGAAAACATGGGTAGGTCCTTCGAAGAAAAACAAAAGGCACGCCTAAATCGTTCAATTTACTGGGAATTATATTAAAAAGTCTAGCCGCCAAACACATCCCATGTGTACATGCATGCACTTGCATCTAATTCTGACGGACAGACATGTTGAACTTAACGGGCAGAAAAATAGACATTGGTATGAGGCACAGTACAAAAAAACAAGCGCCAACCTATCTGAACACCGGATATACTTGAGCCTTGATAAACAGTAAAGACAAAAAAATCATTTATGGTAAAATCTATATACCGCTTGATCAAGATTTCGAGCCGTACTAGATAAATCTAAATATCTTGTATTATTTATCCAAATGAATCGTGACTCATGTTTATTCACCAATATAACATAACAATTTTACTTGACTAACTCCACATATGGAAGAGAAGAAAGTATACCAAAAATGATTGAGATGGATAGCAATAAACAAGGAGCGTAGAAATATTTTACAGAAGGAGAGCATTACAAGAACTTACTGGAATGAGGCATAAAAACCAGACAAGCCAGGTGATGGATCAAACTTCTTCTACGATATGATATCACCAGTTCTTGAGGAAAACGAGACTATCAGACCTGTAGTGCTTTTCTAGCAATCGAGTCATATCAGTTATAATAGAATCATCATATCTGAATTATTAGTCTATCAACTTCTTCGGGATGCTACCTTTTAAGTTTTTGGGTGATTTTTTTATGATTTTGTTTTCCAATTCTGATTGACACAAACTAACTACAAAGGAAAGTGGAAAGTGTTACTGCGAAAATTGTGGTACATATCTAGAAATCATAACACCTGGTAAGCATATTTTGCTAATTTGAATGAGAACTTTCATATTATATGTACTCTGCACTAATAACAGTGGTATGTAAAAATTGCTAAACTTATTGGATGGGAGGATCTGAGAAGCACCACGCCAACCATTTATGTTCACTGAGATAGAGAAATAATGCTTGACATGGATTAGTCTAAGGGGGGCAGTTATTAGATAAGGGTCAAAAGTCAGTACTATGAGAAGCATGTCAAATTGTAATTATTCAAAATACATTCATACATGCACTTTTGTGAGTTTTATGCTCTTGGAAACAAACCTTCTATCCTACAGCCTTTTCAGTTGAAGAGAACAATGAGAAATCTTCAATGTTATAGACATCTCCTACAACACATGTGAAAAAACTAAAATCTACAGTATTGCATAACAACTAACACATATGAGCCAAATTCAGTTAATACGTGCAAGCCTTCTTCCTTTGTCTTAGGTACATCTTTATTAATATAACTTGCTAATATATGGTAACAATAAATAGAAATAATACACCTTTTATCCAACAAATATTGAACACTTTTTTCTATTGGAAAATTCGTGTAATTAGTACGGACGTGTTGAAGAGACGATAATCAAAGTTGGGTAGAATGTCAACTAAAAAAATAGAGGTTAAATTCCCTAAAACAACGCAAGGCACACCAATGGCAAGTCACATATGTACAAGTTATATCCTAGAACACTGAAAAACATGGGGTCCAACCCGACGCCACAACTCTCGGCCAGTGCCACGAACAAGAAAGTAATGCCACTCAGGGAAACGAATCTCTCATTTTATTCAGTGGCCTCCCCAGGGACCGCTTTGCCTCGCAGCCCTGCTGCTTGGGGGCGCAAAATCCTTCTCTCCAACAGAAAAATTCTACACCGGAAAAGACAGAGAAAGGTCAGGAGACCATAAGCATCTCCTTCTCATAGCCATAGCAAATCTCCATAATCCATGCCATTGCTGGAGGTTAGCAGACCAAGATCTGGGAAGGAAGGAGGAGGAGAGGAAGAGGAGCGATTACCTGGAGGAGTGCCACCGCTCAGGTTCAAGTGGACCCAACTCCATGGCCATCCAATCAACGATGGCGGCGAGCAGCAGGCACGTGTGGTCGAGCTGGACGACCTGCCGCCGTCGGGAGCCTGCAGCCACCGCACTCCGCTCCAAATCCCACTTCTCTCATCTTCCTCTTTTGTTGGCAGAATCTATAGCAATTAGGACATGAACAGAGAAAAAGGAACGGGAGGAGAATGAGAATGGGGAAAGGGATAAATGGTATGTACTAGAGCCGTACAGATGCAAAATAGATTTTTCAATGAGATGAAAAATAGATTAAGGAAAAGTGTATCGCTTCCTACCACTTCCCCCAATTCTATATGTCAAGCGCTTCTCTCTGGTGATTGCATCGGACGGCCTGTGAGCGCCCGCTCGAAACACTTCTAGCACTGGTTTTTTTTCTGGGTGGGGTGGTAAATATATATAAGAATTTTAACTATTTCATTTATTCAATCCTAGACTAAATTTTCATTTCTAACACAATAGGCTATTAGGGCATCTCAATGGCTCCAATATATGTCCGATTTTATATTTGAATGTGGTCTGCAGACATGATGCGGGAGAGAGCCATATTTTTTCTAAAAATTAAAAGGGGACCATGCATGTGCAGAGAGATAAAAGAGAGTAGGATCATGTGATGGCTTTTTGTTGGTCAAGTGCATGTCCAGACACCGTATAGCTACACATGTTTGTCTCTGATTTGTCAGAAAACGGACGTCCGGACCACTTCGCGGACTGATGAGGTCCCCATTGGATAACAAATTAAAGTTGACATAAACAGCCCGAAAACTATAATCCGGACATATATCGGAGCTTTGAGCGTCTCCTTTGAAGATGCCCTTTGCTACTAATTTTGTGTTTGAACGTGAAAACGTCTTATATATTTAGGGATGGAGTTAGCACATAATATATTCAGAAAATTAAATCTAGGATTTTTTGTACAAAAACCTACACAATCCAGTATTCCGGGATGGATTAGGACCATATTGTGAAATTAGACAAATAAATGCTTAGAGAACTAAAATAATAGACGGAGGTAACTTAAACCCAAAGAATGGTATGAAGAGGAAATGCATATGAAGGTGTTCAACTGACAATAATTATAAACTTTTGTACAATGTCAAAAAATGATAAATGCAAGTCAATATGATTAACAAAAGGGTGTGGTTAGGTCTCCCTCGACTAAAACTTAACCAAGTCTTAGTCAAGTGACATAACATGTAAGAAAGAAAAACTAAAAAGGAAATTTTGAACGGATCTCAATGTAAAATTGCACGTATATAACATTCACTGAGAAATAACGAAGTCTCTGTTGACTAAGAGACTACTAAGAAAAATAGCAAAAACATATTATTCATTAAAAAATCAACTCTAGCTGCGCAATTGCGCGGGTGGACCCGCTAGTTGAAGTAAAAGTAGTTGAACCTATTAAAGTTGAAGAAAAGACTATCACTTATAACATTGATCCTATTGTTCCTACCGCTTATATTGAGAAACCACCGTTCTCTACTAGAATAAAGGATCATGCTAAAGCTTCAACTGTGGTTCGTAAGAGTAATACTGGAACACCTACACCCCCTGAGCAAATTAAAGTTGAACCTAGTATTGCTATGGTTAAAGATCTCTTGGCTAATAATATTGATGGGCATGTTATTTACTGCTATGATGAAGCTGCTAGAATTGCTAGAACCGATACTAAAAATAAAGATAGACCTCTTGTAGGCATGCCTGTTATTTCTGTTAAAATAGGATATCATTGCTATCATGGCTTATGTGATATGGGTGCTAGTACGAGTGCAATACCTCATTCTTTATACGAAGAAATTATGCATGATATTGCACCTGCTGAGTTAGAAGGTATTGATGCTACAATTAAGCTTGGCAATAGAGATACTATTTCACCAGTTGGGATTGTTAGAGATGTTGAACTCTTGTGTGGGAAACTTAAATATCCTACTAATTTTCTTGTTCTTGGTTCCCCACAAGATGACTTTTGTCCCATTATATTTGGTAGACCCTTCTTGAATACTGTTAATGCTAAGATAGATTGCAAAAATGATGTTGTTACTGTTGGGTTAGGGGATATGTCTCATGAGTTTAATTTTGCTAAATTTCATAGACAACCCCATGATAAATAATTGCCTGGTAAAGATGAAATTATTGGTCTTGCTTCTATTGACATGCCTCCTAATGATCCTTTAGAACAATATTTGCTAGACCATGAAAATGATATGTTCATGAATGAAAGAAGGGAAATAGATGAAGTATTCTTTAAACAGGGACCTATTTTGAAACACAACTTGCCTATTGAAATTCTAGGGCATCCTCCTCCACCAAAGGGTGATCCTGTGTTTGAGCTTAAACCATTACCTGATACTCTTAAATATGCTTATCTTGATGAGAAAAAGATATATCTTGTTATTATTAGTGCTAACCTTTCAGAGCAGGAAGAAGAGAAATTATTGAAAACTCTGAAGAAGCACCGCACTGCTATTGGATATACTCTTGATGATCTTAAGGGCATTAGCCCCACTCTATGCCAGCACAAAATAAAATTGGAGAAAGACGCTAAACCAGTTGTTGATCACCAACGAGGTTAAATCCTAAGATGAAATAAGTGGTAAGAAAAGAAATACTAAAGCTTCTGGAGGTAGGTATAATTTATCCTGTTGCTGATAGTCAGTGGGTAAGTCCTGTCCATTATGTCCCTAAGAAGGGAGGTATTACTGTTGTTCCTAATGACAAAGATGAATTGATCCCACAAAGAATTGTTATAGGTTATAGAATGATAATTGATTTCCGCAATCTAAATAAAGCTACTAAAAAGGATCATTACCCTTTACCTTTTATTCATCAAATGCTAGAAAGATTATCCAAACATATACATTTTTTCTTTCTAGACGGTTATTATGGTTTCTCTCAAATACCTGTGTCAAAAGGGGATCAAGAAAAGACCACTTTTACTTGCCCTTTTGGTACCTTTGCTTAGAGACGTATGCCTTTTGGTTTATGCAATGCACCTGCTACCTTTCAAAGATGTATGACTGCTATATTCTCTGACTTTTGTGAAAAGATTGTTGAGGTTTTCATGGATGATTTTTTCGTATATGGAACTTCTTTTGATGATTTCTTAAGCAATCTTGATCGAGTTTTGTAGAGATGTGAAGAAACTAATCTTGTCTTGAATTGGGAGAAGTGCCACTTTATGGTTAATGAAGGTATTGTCTTGGGGCATAAAATTTCTGAAAGAGGTATTGAAGTTGATAAAGCTAAAGTTGATGCTATTAAAAAGATGTCGTGTCCTAAGGACATCAAAGGTATAAGAAGTTTCCTTGGTCATGCCGGTTTTTATAGGAGGTTCATTAAAGACTTCTCAAAAAATTCTAGGCCTCTGACTAATCTCTTACAAAAAGATGTTCCTTTTTTCTTTGATGATGATTGTGTAGAAGCATTTGAAATACTTAAGAAAGCCTTGATTTCTGCACCTATTGTTCAGCCACCTGATTGGAATTTACCCTTTGAAATTATGTGTGATGCTAGTGATTATGATGTAGGTGTTGTTCTAGGACAAATAGTTGATAAGAAATTAAATGTTATTCAATATGCTTGTAAAACTCTAGACAGTGCCCAAAGAAATTATGCTACTACTGAAAAAGAATTTTTAGCAATTGTGTTCGCTTGTGATAAGTTCAGACCTTATATTGTTGATTCTAAAGTAACTGTTCACACTGATCATGCTGCTATTAAATATCGTATGGAAAAGAAAAATGGTCAACCTAGACTTATTAGATGGGTTCTCTTGCTACAAGAATTTGATTTGCATATTATAGATAGAAAGGGTGCTGAGAACCCCGTTGTAGACAACTTGTCTAGGTTAGAGAATGTTCTTGATGAGCCACTACCTATTGATGATAGCTTTCCTGATGAACAATTAGATGACATAAATGCTTCTCGTACTGCTCCATGGTATGCTGATTATGCTAATTACATTGTTGCTAAATTTAGACCACCTAGTTTCACATACCAGCAAAAGAAAAAGTTTTACTATGATTTAGGACATTACTTCTGGGATGATCCACACCTTTATAAAGAAGGAGTAGATGGTGTTATTAGACGTTATGTACCTAAGCATGAACAGGAACAGATCCTACGCAAGTGTCACTCCGAGGCTTATGGAGGACACCACGCTGGAGATAGAACTGCACATAAGGTATTGCAATCCGGTTTTTATTGGCCTACTCTCTTCAAAGATGCCCGTAAGTATGTATTGTCTTGTGATGAATGTCAAAGAATTGGTAATATCAGTAGACGTCAAGAAATGCCCATGAATTATTCACTTGTTATTGAACCATTTGATGTTTGGGATTTTGAATTTATGGGACCGTTTCCTTCCTCTAATGGGTATACACATATTTTAGTTGCTGTTGATTACGTTACTAAGTCGGTAGAAGCTATTCCAAATAGTAGTGCTGATCATAACACCTCTATTAATATGCTTAAAGAAGTTATTTTTCCGAGGTTTGGAGTCCCTAGATACTTAATGACCGATGGTGGTTCACATTTTATTCATGGTGCCTTTCGTAAAATGCTTGCTAAGTATGATGTTAATCATAGAATTGCATCTCCATATCACCCATAGTCTAGTGGTCAAGTAGAAACGAGTAATAGAGAGATTAAATTAATTTTTCAAATGACTGTTAATAGATCTAGAAAGAATTGGTCCAAAAAACTTGATGATGCATTATGGGCCTACAGAACTGCATATAAAAATCCTATGGGTATGTCTCCGTATAAAATGGTTTATGTAAAAGCATGTCACTTACCTCTCGAACTAGAACATAAGGCGTATTGAGCCATTAAAGAGCTCAATTATGATCTCAAACTTGCCAGTGAGAAGAGATTATTTGACATTAGATCACTTGATAAGTGGAGAAGCTAAGCCTATAGAATGCCAAACTGTTTAAAGAAAAAGTTAAAAGATGGCATGATAAGAGGATATAAAAGCGTGAGTTTAATGTAGGTGATTATGTTTTGTTATACAAATCTCGTTTAAGATTTTTTGCAGGAAAACTCCTCTCTAAATGGGAAGGTCCTTACGTTATTGAGGAGGTCTATCATTCCGTTGCCATAAAAATCAACAACTTCGAAGGCGCAAATCTGAAGGTGGTGAACAGTCAAAGAATCAAACATTATATCTCAGGTAATCCCGTAAATGTTGAAACTAATGTTATTGAAACCGTAACCCCGGAGGAATACATAAGGGACACTTTCCAGAATATTTCAGACTCCGAAAAGGAATAGGTATCTGGTACGGTAAGTAAACCGGCTCCAAAATAGTTCTAATAGCAATTTTTCTCTGTTTTGGAATATTTAAGAAAATAGGAAAATAATAAGTAGTCCGGGAAGGACACGAGGCATCCACGAGGGTGGAGGGCGCGCCCTACCCCCCTGGGCGCGTCCCCTGCCTCGTGGGCACCTCGTGTGCTCTCCGGACTCCGTTTTCTTGCATGATACTTCTTTTGGTCGGTAAAAATTCATTATATAATCTCCTGAAGGTTTTGACTACCGTACCACACAATTATCCTCATTATATAATCTCTTGAAGCTAGATGTCATCTCAAGACTCCGACGGAGAGAGATATGCCTCACATCTCATTGCTGACCCAAAGACCTATGGGGACATATCTCCTTGTGGTCGAACTACGGATGATGAGGAGGATGCTCATTCGACGAGGGTCAATATAGGAGGATGTTCCTCTACCTCAACCTGGGGATATGCACGTGAAGTTCAAGAAGTCTAGTCTCCCTAAAAGGGCTAAACTGTCTAACAACCGATCTATGCCTTCTTGTTTTCGACAGAAAAGCAAAGGAGATTTATGTGACAAGATCTTGAAGCTGGAATCGGAGGTCGATGATTTAAAATAGGAAATTGCTCTTCTAAATTACAATATGAAAAAGCTGAAGGCACAATTATCACCATCATCACCACCTCCGAAGAAAGAGACATAAATACATGGGTATGGGCACTCCCCTTGGCAACTGCCAAGCTTGGGGGAGGGGGCCCGGTATCGTATCATCATCACACTCCTATCTTTACCGTTTTTCTTAGTTCGATCCTTTTGGTAATATCTTGATCTGGTAGAATAAAATTTTAGTATGATCTAGTTTTGAGTTTTGCTTTATGATCCTTCCATGTAATCGAGTGCGTGAGCTATATATAATAAAGAATAGTTTTGAGTCAAGGGCTTGGTTATATTGCTATGATCTTGAGGGATTAAAAGAAAAAGAATGGGTAAAAAGAAATAAGGAGATCATATTGATCTTATGAAAAGTAATGACTTCACATATAAAGAGTATGATGAATAAAAGTTGTTGAGAGTTGACAAACATAATTTTGGTCATCGTTGCAATTAATAGGAAGTAATAAAGAAAGAGAGGTTCTCACATATAAATATACTACCTTGGACATCTTTTATGATTGTGAGCACTCATTAAAACATGACATGCTAAAAGTTGATGTTGGACAAGGAAGACAATGTAATGGGTCATGTTTTCTTATATCTGAAATAAAGTATATTGTCATGGATCATCCAACATGTTGAGCTTGCCTTTCCCCCTCATGCTATCCAAATTCTTTGCACCAAGTAGAGATACTACTTGTGCTTCCAAATATCCTTAAACCCAGTTTTGCCATGAGAGTCCACCATATCTACCTATGGATTGAGTAAGATCCTTCAAGTAAGTTGTCCTTGTGCATGCAATAAAAATTGCTCTTTAAATATGTATGATTTATTAGTGTGGAGAAAATAAGCTTTATACGATCTTGTGATGTGGAAGAAATAAAACTGACGGACTGCATAATAAAGGTCCATATCACAAGTGGCAATACAAAGTGACGTTCTTTCGCATTAAGATTTTGTGCATCCAACCATAAAAGCACATGACAACCTCTACTTCCCTCTGCGAAGGGCCTATCTTTTATTCTTGTCTTATACCTTATACAAGAGTCATGGTGACCTTCACTTTTCCTTTTTACATTTTATCCTTTGGCAAGCACATTGTGTTGGTAAGATCCTG
>NC_041389.1:324761730-324815983 GCF_002162155.2 Triticum dicoccoides
CCCCTATCTTTCTCTGTGTCCGATTAAAACTCCATACCCATAAGTACTGCGTGAGTGTCAGCAATTGTGAAAGACTAAATGATAGTTGAGTATCTGGACTTGCTAAAAAGCTCTTACATTGAATATTTCCGATGTTATGATAAATTGCAATTTCTTCAATGACCGAGATTATAGTTTGTTAGTTTTCAATGAAGTTTCTGATTCATACTTGACATTGTGAATAGATTGTTACTTTAGCATAAGAAATCATATGACAATATATATATATATATATATATATATATATATATGTTGCTCTTATAAGAATGATCATGATGCCCTCATGTCCGTATTTTATTTTATCGACACCTTTATCTCTAAACATGTGGACATATTTTTCGATATCGGCTTCCTCTTGAGGACAAGCGAGGTCTAAGCTTGGGGGAGTTGATACATCCATTTTGCATGATGCTTTTATATCGATATTTATTGCATTATGGGCTGTTATTACACATTATGTCACAATACTTATGCTTATTCTCTCTTATTTTACAAGGTTTACATGAAGAAGGAGAATGCCGACAGCTGGAATTCTGGGCTGGAAAAGGAGCAAATATTAGAGACCTACTCTGCACAACTCCAAAAGTCCTGAAACTTCACGGAGGCACGTCTTGGAATTAATAAAAAATACTGGCTAAAGAATCAACCGAAGGGGGGCCACACCCTAGCCACGAGGGTAGAGGGCGCCCCCCCTGCCTCGTGGGCCCCCTGGCAGGCCTCCGGTGCCCATCTTTTGCTATATGAAGTCTTTCATCCTGAAAAAAATCAGAAGGAAGCTTTCGGGACAAAGCGCCGCTGTCTCGAGGCGGAACCTGGCGAAACAAATCTAGGGCTCCGGCGGAGCTGTTCTGCCGGGGAAACATCCCTCCGGGAGGGGGAAATCATCACCATCGTCATCACCATCGATCCTATCATCGGGAGAGGGTTATTCTCCATCAAAATCTTCACCAGCACCATCTCCTCTCAAACCCTAGTTCATCTCTTGTATCCGATCTTTGTCTCAAAACCTCAGATTGGTACTTGTGGGTTGCTAGTAGTGTTGATTACTCCTTGTAGTTGATGCTAGTTAGTTTATTCGATGGATGATCATATGTTCAGATCCTTTATGCATATTAATACCCCTCTGATTATGAACATGAATATGATTTGTGAGTAGTTACGCTTGTTCCTGAGGACATGGGAGAAGTCTTGCTATAAGTAGTCATGTGAATATGGTATTCGTTCGATATTTTGATGAGATGTATGTTGTCTTTCCTCTAGTGGTGTTATGTGAACGTCGACTACATGACACTTAACCATTATTTGGGCCTAGGGGAAGGCATTGGGAAGTAATAAGTAGATGATGGGTTGCTAGAGTGACGGAAGCTTAAACCCTAGTTTATGCGTTGCTTCGTAAAGGGCTGATTTGGATCCATATGTTTCATGCTATGGTTAGGTTTACCTTCATACTTCTTCGTAGTTGTGGATGCTTGCGAGGGGGGTTAATCATAAGTGGGATGCTTGTCCAAGGAAGGGCGGCACCCAAGCACCGGTCCACCCACATATCAAATTATCAAACTAAGTAACGTGAATCATATGAGCCTGATGAAAACTAGCTTGACGATAATTCCCATGTGTCCTTGGGAGCGCTTTCCTTTATATAAGAGTTTGTCCAGGCTTGTCCTTTGCTACAAAAAGGATTGGGCCACCTTGCTGCACCCTGTTTACTTTTGTTACTTGTTACCCGTTACAAATTACCTTATAACAAAACTATCTGTTACCGACAATTTCAGTGCTTGCAGAGAATACCTTACTGAAAACTGCTTTTCATTTCCTTCGGCTCCTCGTTGGGTTTGACACTCTTACTTATCAAAAGGACTACGATAGATCCCCTATACTTGTGCGTCATTAGAGTGGAATGAGAAGCTCCAAGGCTTGGGGAGAGAGCTGTGTGTGGGTGGGGACTGCGAGGGAGCTCGAGGTCACTCTTAAATAGTCGAGGGAAGGCTCGAGAAGGAGGGGGCAAGGTGGCATGCGCGCGGCTACGTGTTCGCGCTTCGGCGATGACCACGCACGGCCAAGGGTCACGGGAAGCAGCGGGAAGGCAGCGAGGAGGAAGTGGCCAAGCAGCAGAGGCTCACGGAGTCGGGCAACGCTCGCGGACGAGAGGGAGAAGAGGACAGGAGCGAGGAAGAAGACGATGCCCATGGGCGCACACTGTTCGGTCATTGGCACGGCTCTTTGGAGAAGCAAACGAAGGGGGAGAGGGGTCCAAGGGAACGGCGACGATGATGCTGAGCTGTGTGACACTCTGGGACAAACCAAATCTGGCTGGAACAGCTCTGCCGAAGCCAACAGTGGCGAGACCACCGTTTTGGCCGGCATTGCCCGTGGTCACCACCGACAACACGCGCTCTTGCTTTCTACTCCAGGCCAAACTTTGTCTACAGTGTAGTCCTTCCAAGACTCATTAAAGAAGCAGTGAGTTCACGGGCAGAGGTGTAGGGAGCAGAGGGAAACAAGCTTCTCAAGTTTGATGTTGCAAACTTGGCCACATTCTAGAGATTAAACCAGAGAGGTTAACATGCAAACTTGATGTCTGGGAGGCTTAGACAAGTAAGGACTACGGTCTTGGAAGTTATGAGGTCATTGGGACAAGAATATAGCTTAGTTGCAGTGCAACTGCCAAATTATGTCCAGAAACTAAATGAGGAAGGAGCACTCACTAGGAGTGTTGGATTGGACTGAAAATGATCATGGCAAGGTTATTCGGACATACAGAGATGTTGTAAAAGTTTCAAACCATTTGGAGCTTCCAAAGTGGTACTTGTTTCACAAGCATCTCTTCTGTCCAGAAACTTGGGAATATTCTAGGAAAATATTGGCTAAATGAAATCAGCCAAAATCTTGTGCAGATAGGTTATATGGATAGTAGAAGGCTTGGGAAAATTTTCAGCCATACAGGAGCAAGATAAAATATACTTGCTTCACAAACTGAAAATTTGGGCAGAAAACAAGAATTGCTCCTGTGCTCACATAGTTCAATGAAATGAACTAAATTTAGGTGTAGGCTAATGATTGTAGATACTTGAGAATATGGAAAAGTTTCATCCCATTTGGAAACCTTATGAAGGTACTTCCTTCACCAAATTACAATCTGGTCAGACACTTTGAAAAATTGCACAGGGAGCTAAGATGAAGGGATTGAGCTCATATTTGGTATCCATGGGTTATTTATCCATGTTAATCATCCTGCCAAATTGTAGCTCAATTGGAATTAGTAATAAAGCACTTCCTTTGCAAAATTTCAGAGAAGGCAGAAACTTGCATTGGATCATGTGCCCAATTTTTGAACTATAGAATCATAAGATTAGGATGGAGCTAGTGATTATATAGCAAGGACAAGCTCCACAATTTACGTTGGAATTTTCTCTACTATAAAAATAGTGGTTCCTTAGGAAGTGGCAGAAATGAAATATTGGCATTAAATAAGAAAAGGCAATTTTCCTTATTTAATTTTGGCCAATATTTTTGCCAGAGCTTGGATTAGTCATAAATATCAACTCCACCAATTTTCATGAATTTAGAAGATGGCTAGCTATGCCTTTGGATTTTATTCCTCGGAAAGGCAAGAAAAGGAATAAATCATAATTCAAAAAGATTGCATGGGACTTGGCAATATTTTTGCATATCCAAGGGCTAGGAGGATAGGATGGTCTCTGGGAACAGATGGGATGATCAACAGATCAAGGAAAATGATGGCTCCTTTGTAATCACAAAGGGCACATTCAAATTCCTAAAATTTGGAATTAGGGTTTGAGAGGGTTTGAGATGATGCAAATGAGGCCTTGCCCACTGAGAAAGACATAAGAAAGATTTGGAAAGGTTGGAAATGGCAAGAATCCTCAGAGTCATCCAGAAAACTCAGGAGAATTTTTGCCTGGAAGGAATAACAACACAAAAATTGATAACCCAATTTCGGGGCTGTTACATCGAAGGTCATGAAGATCCAAAAGCAGGCCTCTCCAACCCCGACTGCCACACCTTGCATTGCCCCTCCTTCGCCAGATCCAATGCTCACGCTTTCGGTTGCTCCCGTTGCCACTTCGGCGTTGGGTATCTATCCCCTTCCGACGATAGCGGCCCCATCTTACGACATGTTCTCGTCTTTGGATTCAGTCCCGACGTCCTTGGGATTGTTCAGACATTGGTCAGGGCGAAATCCCTACTCATTTGGTGATGCTGGCAGCGGTGACACCTGCGGGTGACATCCCCCTCCAGGAGGCGCTGCCACGGCCTTTTCTCTGTTCCCCTACTCGAGCACCGAGGGAAACTCCAGGTCCAGTTCCTCGAACCAGATGACGGTGGTGCCATGGTGTCATTCCCCTTCATGAAGGCATCGTCTTGCTTGCTCGTGGTGTGTTTGTTACTACATTCCGAGTTTCGAGGCATCGTCGTGGTTATGGTTCTTTCTCTTGGATATAGGGTAGTTTAGCGATGTGTTGTAGCTTCTGTCTGGGATGAGCATCCCATGTCCCTCTACTCTGGGCACCATGTTTATGCCACCTTTGGCTGTGCCATGTGATGTACCCCCTCCCTCATATGTTCTCACTTCAACTTCTTCTATCAATGAAAAAATACACAAGCTATGTGTATTCACCAAAAAAGGTGTCCACGTGTCCGCGAAGAAGTTTGAAATGTCACAGGAGGGGGATTTGGGAGAGCATCCATCACCTAAAATTTTGGTAGGATGAAGAAGAAAATGTAGTTTTGGACGAGAATCTAGAGGAACTAGAAAAGGGTGTAGATTTCTTGGTGCTCGCAAAGGTTCCTCCCAAGGGTACTGTCTCGGCTCCAAGGCCTTTGAAGCTCCTTCATTCGGATCTCTCTGAGCCTCCATCCTATGATAGTGTCATTGTCAATGACTATTCAAGATACGAGTATTCTTTATTTCATCTAAGGATTACAGACACTCCTGAACTCAAGCAGGGTTCAACGGAGACATCTTGGCAATTAGAAGTGACGATAGAAAAAACCCTAGCATTGATGGCTCGATATTTTTTCACTTTTATAAGAGGTTTTTATGTGGTTTTCACTGGGTTTCTGATAATTCTCACATTTTTCTAACACTAATTCTTCGAGAAGAAGAAAACTTGTTTTTCCTATTATTGTGCGGAGATATATATTTCTTAAAGGAAACCAATCACTATCCATCAAGTGGAGAAACTTCCCTTTTGGTGAAGATCACAAAAGGTTGTCCAGAGCGCAAGATGGTGTATGGTACAAGTGCACAAACTTGTACAATCTACCGTTAGCACCACCTCATCCAGAGGAACGACTTTTCGTGAAAGGGGGAATTGCATGAGAGACACAGAGCCGTCGCCACACCATCTAGAACAGAGAGAGAAGAGATCCAGAGAAGACGAACTGTCGGAGATCCATTTGTGCTAATCTTGAGATTGAGATACATTTAATTATTCATCTTGTTGTGGATCTTCACGATAATATTGATATGATTTCCTTTGTACTTATCTCTGTGATGTTTGGTTATCCCCCTCCTATGTGTGAGTAATTCTCCTAGGCATGGAGATATAGGGGATTGGTAAGATTCATTTGTGCCTATTCTATATGTCATCATTTGTGATTATAGCTTTATGATTGTTTAGTAAGTTGTTTATTTGTGCTGCCCATAATGTGCATTGTCCAATTTAAGGTCCCACACAATATGATGTAAGATCTACACAGATGTCACATATTGTTTAGCGAATCAATAACCTCTAGGTGGCAGGTTTATCTGTGCCTATTCTACTCGTTCGGGGAGAACTTATCTACCAGATTATATTTCATCTTTTCTATAGGAGCGACGAGCTTCATTAATACAAGAAATATAAAAAGGTCAAACTAGTGAGCTTAATACTTTATTTGTAGACATGATAATCACTCCAAAAAGGAAAAACAATTGAATGAGTATTGTACTCCTTACATGGGTAATATCTCTCATAGTGTATCCTACCAATTTCGTTTCTGAGTATTCGACTGATGGTGAATTAATCGATGAAGTTGCCTTTTCAGGAGATGGAGAACAAGACCCTCAAGCACATCTAATGTTCTTTGATGCTCTTTGGGGTACTTTTAAAATTAAAGATGTTCCTAAAGAATCCATCATGCTTAAACTCTTTTAAATTCTCTTTGAAGGACAAACTAAATAAAGGTATAGCATGATTCCTTATTGTAGCATACCCAGTTGGAAGGCGTGTGTAGAGAAATTTTTGATCAAGTTTACCCCGCTCTCTGAAATAGCTAGTCGGAGGGGGGCACTTAAACTCATTGCTACTTCTTGAGCTTGCGTTGGTTTTTCCCTTGAAGTGGAAAGGGTGATGTAGCAAAGTAGAGGTAAGTATTTCCCTCAGTTTGAGAACCAATGTATCAATCCAGTAGGAGAAGGACGCACAAATCACCAATACCTGCACAAACAATCAAACACTTGCACCCAACGCGATAAAGGGGTTGTCAATCCCTTCACGGTCACTTGCAAAGTTGAGATCTGATAGAGAGAGATAAATGAAACTAAACAAAAGATACAATATTTTGAGGTTTTTGGTTTATAGATCTGAAAGTAAAAGATTGCAAAATAATAGATCGGAAACTAATATGATGGAAAATAGACCCGCGGGCCATATGTTTCAGTAGAGGCTTCTCTCTTGAAGGCAAATAATACGGTGGGTGAACAAATTACTGTTGATCAATTGATAGAAAAGCGCAAAGTTATGATGTTATCCAAGGCAATGATTATGAATTATAGGCATCACGTCCATGTCAACTAGACCGACTCCTCCCTGCGTCTAGTACTATTACTCCACACATCAACCGCTATCCAGCTTTCATCTAGAGTATTAAGTTCATAAAGAACGGAGTAATGCCTTAAGTAAGATGACGTGATGTAGAGGAATAAACTCGTGCAATATGATGTAAACCCCAACCTTTTATCCTCGATGGCAGCAATTCAATATGTGTCTCGCTACCCCTACTTTGTCACTGGATGAAATCACGCAAGATTGAACGCAAAGCTAAGCACCTCTCCCATTGCAAGAAAAACTAATCCAGTTGGCCAAACCAAACCGATAGTTCGAACAGAAATACAAAGATATCAAATCAAGCATATAATAATTCAGAGAAGATTCAAATAATATTCATGATAAGCTGATCATAAATCCACAATTCATCGGATCTCGACAAACACACCGCAAAAGAAGATTACATCGGATAAATCTCCAAGAACATCGAGGAGAACATGGTATTGAGAATCAAAGAGAGAGAAGAAGCCATCTAGCTACTAGCTATGGACCTGTAGGTCTGAGGTAAACTACTCACGCTTCATCGGAAGGGTAATAGAGTTGATGTAGATGCCCTCCATTACCGAATCCCCCTCCGGCAGGATACCGGAAAAGGCCCCAAGATGGGATATCATGGGAACAGAAGGTTGCGGCAGTGGAAAAGTATTTTCATGGATGCTTCTGGAGGTTTGGGAATATATGTGAATATATAGGAGGAAGATCTAGGTCAAGGGGTCGTTGAGGGGCCCACAAGGTAGGGGGCGCGCCGTCCACCCTTGGCACCGCCTCGTGGCTCTTCTGACTTGAACTCCAAGTCTCCTGGGTGTCTTCTGGTCCAAGAAAAATCATCATGAAATTTTATTCTGTTTGGACTCCGTTTGGTATTCCTTTTCTGTGAAGCTCAAAAACAAGGAAAAACGAAAACTGGCACTGAGCTCTAGGCTAATAGGAGTCCCAAAAATAATATAAAATAGCATATTAATGCATATAAAACATCGAAAACAGATAATATAATAGCCTAGAACAATCAAAAAAATTTAGATACATTGGAGACTTATCAAGCTTCCCCAAGTTAATCCATGCTCGTCCTCGAGTAGGTAAATGCTGAAAATAGAATTTTTGATGTGGAATGCTACCTAACATATTTATCCATGTATTTTTCTTTATTGTGGCATGAATGTTCAGATCCATAAGATTCAAAAAAAAGTTTAATATTGACATAAAAATGATAATACTTCAAGCATACTAAGAAAGCAATCATGTCTTATTAAAATAACATGGCCAAAGAAAGCTATCCCTACAAAATCATATAGTCTGGCTATGCTCCACCTTCATCACACAAAATATTCAAATCATGCACAACCCCGATGACAAGCCAAGCAATTGTTTCATACTTTTGACGTTCTCAAACTTTTTCAACTTTCACGCAATACAAGAGCGTGAGCCATGGACATAGCACTATAGGTGGAATAGAATATGGTGGTTGTGGAGAAGACAAAAAGAAGGAGATAGTCTCACAACAACTAGGCATATCAATGGGCTATGGAGATGCCCATCAATAGATATCAATGTGAGTGAGTTGGATTTCCATGAAATGGATGCACTAGAGCTATAAGTTTATGAAAGCTCAAAAAGAAACTAAGTGGGTGTGCATCCAACTCGCTTGCTCATGAAGACCTAGGGCAATTTGAGGAAGCCCATCATTGGAATATACAAGCCAAGTTCTATAATGAAAAACACCCACTAGTATATGAAAGTGACAACATAGGATACTCTCTATCATGAAGATCATGGTTCTACTTTGAAGCACAAGTGTGGAAAAGGGATAGTAACATTGCCCCTTCTCTCTTTACTCTCATTTTTTGTGGGCTTCTTTGGTCTCTGTTTTTTCGTCTAGAGTCTCATCCCAACTTGTGCGGGAATCATAGTCTCCATCATCCTTTCCTCACATGGGACAATGCTCTAATAATGATGATCATCACACTTTTATTTAGTTACAACTCAAGGATTACAACTCGATACTTAGAACAAAATATGACTCTATTTTAATGCCTCTGGCGGTGTACCAGGATGTGCAATGACTCAAGAGTGACATGTATAAAAATTATGAATGGTGGCTTTGCCACAAATACCATGTCAACTACATGATCATGCAAAGCAATATGACAATGATGGAGCGTGTCATAATAAACGGAATGATGGAAAGTTCCATGGCAATATGTCTCGGAATGGCTATGGAAATGCCATAATAGGTAGGTATGGTGGCTATTTTGAGGAAGGTATATGGTGGGTGTATGGTACCAGCTAAAGTTGCGTGGCACTAGAGAGGCTAACAATGGTGGAAAGGTGAGAGTACGTATAATCCATGGACTCAAAATTAGTCATAAAGAACTCACATGGTTATTGCAAAAATCTATTAGTCATCGAAACAAAGTACTACGCGCATGCTCCTAGGGGGAGAGATTGGTAGGAAAAGGCCATCGCTCGTCCCCGACCGCCACTCATAAGGAAGACAATCAATAAATAAATCATGCTCTGACTTCATCACATAACGGTTCACCATACGTGCATGCTACGGGAATCACAAACTTTAACACAAGTATTTCTACGATCCACAATTACTCACTAGCATGACTCTAATATTACCATCCTCACATCTCAGAACAATCATAAGGAATCAAACTTCTAATAGTATTCAATGCACTTTATATGAAAGTTTTTATTATATCCCTCTTGGATGTCTGTCATATTAGGACTAAATTCATAACCCAAGCAAATTATCATGCTGTTTAAAAAGACTCCCAAAATAATATAAGTGAAGCATGAGAGTTCAACAATTTCTATAAAATAAAACCACCGCCATGCTCTAAAAAGATATAAGTGAAGCACTAGAGCAAAATTGCCTAGCTCAAAAGATATAAGTGAAGCACATAGAGTATTCTAATAAATCATCATTCATGTGTGTCCCCCTCAAAAGGTGTGTATAGCAAGGATGGTTGTGGCAAACTAAAAAGTAAAGACTCATATCATACAAGACGCTCCAAGCAAAACACATATCATGTGGTGAATAAAAATATAGACTCAAGTAAAGTTACCGATAGACGAAGATGAAAGAGGGGACGCATTCCGGGGCATCCCCAAGCTTAGGATCTTGGTTGTACTTGAATATTACCTTGGGGTGCCTTGGGCATCCCCAAGCTTAGGCTCTTGACACTCCTTATTCCATAGTCCATCAAATCCTTACCCAAAACTTGAAAACTTCACAACACAAAACTCAACGAAAAATCTCATGAGATCCATTAGTATAAGAAAATAAATCATCACTTTTGGTACTGTTAATAACTCATTATTTATTTATATTGGTGTAATATCTACTGTATTCCAACTTCTCCATGGTTCATACCCCCCGATACTACCCATAGATTCATCAAAATAAGCAAACAACACATAGAAAACAGAATCTGTCAAAAACAAAACAGTCTGTAGCAGTCTGAATACTTTGAATACTTATGTAACTCAAAAAATTAGGAAAACCGAGACAATTTGTATCTTAATCTTCTACGAAAATAATCAGTATTTTATCACGCTTCTGTTAAAAATGAGGATTATATTACTGGGCGCAAAAGTTTTTGTTTTTCAGCAAGATCAAATCAACTATCACCGTAAGCTATCCCAAAGGTCTTACTTGGCACAAACACTAATTAAAACATCAAAACACAATTAATACAGAGGTAATAATATGTATTTTATTCAAGAACAGTAGCAAAAGAAAAAACACCAAAATAAAATTGGGTTGCCTCCCAACAAGCGCTATTGTTTAACACCCCTAGCTAGGCATAAAACATAGATCTAGGTATTGTCATCTTTGGTATGCAATTCCTCAGTTGCATACTTATAGTCCTTAGGAGATTGTTTGGTTTGATCAATGATCAAACTCCTAGGCAAGAAATCAAGAAATTCATTCGTGGCAATTGGTTCCTTAATATCGAAAAGGTTGGGGTGAACACTTATTGTTTTGAGATCTTCGTTACCTTTACTAGAAGTTTCACACTTATTCTTAGGAACATAAACAAACTTTGTAGCCTTAGTAGGAGGGAAATCTTGAATCTTTTTAACGGAGGAAAAGGCGAAACCCAAGTTGGTAATAATATCTTCTAGTTTGCCAATTCTAGTAGAATCTTGATCTATTTTTTCATTAACCATGGGTTCCTTTTCTCTAAGATTCTTTAAAGTAACTCCTACCTTAGATCCATATTGAGTAGTATTATTATGAATTTTTTTATCCAAATTTTCACTCAACTCTATAGTAGCAATTTTATTCTCAATAATATCAAGCCTCTGCATCGCATGTTCCAAGGTTAAAACAGTTCCATTGATCATAAGAGGTGGCGGGCCTAAAAAATCTATCATAGCTTTATAAGAATGAAAAGTATGGCTCCCCAAGAAATTTCCCCCGGTAATGGTATCTAGAACATATCTATTCCAAGGAGTAATGCCCACATAAAAATTGAAAAGGAGAATGGCAGCAGATTGCTTTCGAGTAGATCTTTTCTGAGCATTGCAAATTCTGTACTGAGCATCTTTTAAATTTTATCCCTCCCTTTGCTTAAATTAAGGACGTAATTATCGAGAGTGCTAACAGTGATGGGAGGACTAGCCATGAAAGCAAGACATGAGATCTAACGCATGAGCAAACAAAAATCAAAAGAGAATACGAATGGAAGAAGGGCGAAAGAAAAAGGCAAATCTTTCAAAAATCGTTTTAGAAGTGGGGGAGAGGAAAACGAGAGGCAAATGGCGAATAATGTAATGCAAGAGATGAGAGTTTAATGATGGGTACTTGGTATGTCTTTACTTGGCGTAGATCTCCAGGGCAACGGCGCCAGAAATTCTTCCTGCTACTTCTTGAGCTTGCGTTGGTTTTTCCCTTGAAGAGGAAAGGGTGATACAGCAAAGTAGAGATAAGTATTTCCCTCAGTTTGAGAAAAAAGGTATCAATCTAGTAGGAGAATGATATGTCCATTTTGCATCATGTTTTCTTACTGTTATTTATGATATTTCATCCATAATAATGCTTTTTGGAGTAATTCTAATGCCTTTTCTCTCATAATATGCAAGGTACACACAAAGAGGGAGAATTGCAACAGCTGGAAATCTGGACCTGGAAAAGCTACGTCAGACCACCTATTCTGCACAACTCCAAACAAGCTAAAACTTCATAGAGAATTTATATGGAATATATGAAGAATACTGGAGCAAATAACTACCAGAGGGGGCCCACCAGGTAGGCACAACCCACCTAGGCGTGCCGGGGAGCCCAGGCGCGCCCTGGTGGGTTGTGCTCACCCAGGCCCACCTCCGGTGCCATCTTCTAGTATATAGGTCATTTTAACCTAGAAAAAATAAGGACATGACTTTTAGGGCGGAGCGCCGCCGTCTCGAGGCGGAACTTGGGTAGGAGCACTTTTGCCCTCTCGCGGAGCGATTCCACCATGGGAACTTCCCTCCTGGAGGGGGAAATCATCGTCATAATCATCACCAACAACTCTCCCATCTTGGGGAGGGCAATCTCCATCAACATATTCAACAACACCATCTCATCTCAAACCCTAGTTCATCTCTTGTGTTCAATCTTGTTACCAGAACTATAGATTGGTGCTTGTGGGTGACTAGTAGTGTTGATTACATCTTGTAGCTAGTTTGTCGATGGGAACACACCTATGGAATCACTGGGATCCCTTCTACGGTCGGCGAGCGCGAGGTTGTGCAAAGAGCAGGTCTGACAGGAAGCACACTGATCGTTTACCCAGGTTCGGGCCGCGAAGATGCGTAATACCCTAGTCCTGCTTCGGTGGGAGTATTGACTGTTCTTGTGTTCTTGAGCTAGCTACGGGGTGCAACTTGCCCAAAAGAGCTGAATCCCCCTCCTGGTCGCCTCGGGCCTCCTTTTATAGGCAAAAAGGGGTTGCCACAGTGGCACACAGGAGGTGGAAAGGTCTACAGTTGATAAGCCTATCCTCTGCGACCGTCGGACAAACGCATTTAATGCGCTGTCGACATGTCCCCTGATACGTCTCCGTCGTATCTATTTTTCCAAACACTTTTGCCCTTGTTTTGGACTCTAACTTGCAAGATTTGAATGGAACTAACATGGACTGACGCTGTTTTTAGCAGAATTGCAATGGTGTTATTTATGAGCAGAAACAAAAGTTCTCGGAATGACTTGAAACTCCATGGAACGTCTATTTGGAAATAATAAAAAATCATTGCAAAAGATGAAGACCAGGGGCCCGCACCCTGTCCACGAGGGTGGGGGCGCGCCCCCTACCTCGTGGGCCCCCTGGAGCTCCTCCGACGCCAACTCCAACTCTATATATTTGCTTTTGGAGAGAAAAAAATCAAGGAGAAGAAATCATCGCGTTTTACGATACGGAGCCGCCGCCAAGCCCTAAAACCTCTCGGGAGGGCTGATCTGGAGTCCGTTCGGGGCTCCGGAGAGGGGGATTCGTCGCCGTCGTCATCATCAACCATCCTCCATCACCAATTTCATGATGCTCACCTGCCATGCGTGAGTAATTCCATCGTAGGCTTGTTGGACGGTGATGGGTTGGATGAGATCTATCATGTAATCGAGTTAGTTTTGTTAGGGTTTGATCCCTAGTATCCACTATGTTCTGAGATTGATGTTGCTATGACTTTGCTATGCTTAATGCTTGTCACTAGGGCCCGACTGCCATGATTTCAGATCTGAACCTATTATGTTTTCATGAATATATGTGTGTTCTTGATCCTATCTTGCAAGTCTATAGTCACCTACTATGTGTTATGATCCGGCAACGCCGAAGTGACAATAGTCGGGACCACTCCCGGTGATGACCATGGTTTGAGGAGTTCATGTATTCACTATGTGCTAATGCTTTGTTCCGGCTCTCTATTAAAAGGATGCCTTAATATCCCTTAGTTTCCATTAGGACCCCGCTGCCACGGGAGGGTAGGACAAAAGATGTCATGCAGGTTCTTTTCCATAAGCACGTATGACTATATTCGGAATACATGCCTACCTTACATTGATGAATTGGAGCTAGTTCTGTGTCACCCTATGTTATGACTGTTACATGATGAACCGCATCCGTCATAATTTTCCATCACCGATCCAATGCCTACGAGCTTTTCCTATATTGTTCTCCGCTTATTTACTTTCCTGTTGCTACTGTTACAATCACTACAAAACACCAAAAATATTACTTTTGCTACCATTACTTTTGTTACCGTTACCACTACTATCATATTACTTTGATACTAAATACTTTTCTGTAGATATTAAGTTATCCAGGTGTGGTTGAATTGACAACTCAACTGCTAATACTTGAGAATATTCTTTGGCTCCCTTTGTGTCGAATCAATAAATTTGGGTTGAATATTTTACCCTCGAAAGCTGTTGCGATCCCCTACACTTGTGGGTTATCAAGACTAATTTCTGGCGCCGTTGCTGGGGAGCATAGCTCTATTCTTTGAGTCACTTGGGATTTATATCTGCTGGACACTATGAAGAACTTGAAAGACGCTAAGACAACAATTTATCCCTCAACTACGAGGGGAGGTAAGGAACTGCCATCTAGCTCTTAACTTGATTCACCTTCTGTTTTGAGTAAGCTTGCGACACCTTAACCTGCTTCTGCTATTCATTCTGATATGTCGCATGTTATTGATGATGCCACTTCTGCTATGCATGATACTTATGATGAAACTACTTCTATGCTTGATACTACTGTGCCCCTTAGTGGATTTCTTGATGAACAAATTGCTAGGGCTAGAGAGAAATAAATTATTGAAACTGATTATGTTGATGAAATAGATGATGAAGACTTGCCTGTTATTCCTGAGGGTTATATTTTTGATAAAGAAGCTTCTGCAACTATTTTAGCCTGCAAAGATAGATCTGAGCTCAAGAGGCTATTAGTTAAATGGAATCAGCAATCTCTTAATGATAGAATCAGACCTGACCCTGCTTTTGCTACTTCACCCATTATGAATTCTCTGTTGATCCTGATATAATTACTTTGGTTGAATCTGATCCTTTTCATGGTTATGAATCTGAAATTGTTGTGGCACATCTTACTAAATTAAATGATATAGCCACCCTGTTCACCAATGATGAGAGATCTCGCTACTTTTATATCCTTAAAATATTTCCATTCTCATTAAAGGGTGATGCTAAGATATGGTTTAATGCTTTTGATCCTGGTTGTGTGCGTAGTCCCCAGGATATGGTTTATTACTTCTCTGCTAAATATTTCCCTGCTCATAAGAAACAACCTGCTCTAAGAGAAATATATAACTTTGTGCAAATTGAAGAAGAGAGTCTCCCACAAGCTTGGGGGAGGCTTCTCAAGTTACTTAATGCTTTGCCTGATCATCCTCTTAAGAAAAATTAAATACTTGATATCTTTTATAATGGACTAACCGATACTTCCAGAGATTACCTAGATAGTTGTGCTGGTTCTGTTTTCAGGGAAAGAACACCGGATGAAGCTGAAATTCTATTGAATAATATGTTGGCAAATGAAAAATAATTGGAAACTTCCTGAGCCAGCTCCTGAGCCTATTCCTAAACCAACTCCGAAGAAGAGAGGTGTTCTATTTCTTAGTCCTGAAGATATGCAAGAGGCAAAGAAATCTATGAAAGAAAAAGGTATTAAAGCTGAAGATGTTAAGAATTTACCTCCTATTGAAGAAATACATGGTCTTAATTTACCGCATGTTGAAGAAACATATGATCTTAATCCATTACCTATTGAAGAACCTCATGGTCTTGATAACCCGACACAGGTAGTAAAGGTAAATTCTCTCTATATATATGATAGAGCTGAAATCCCTCCTACTAAAATTGCTAGCCAATGCTTGGATGAGTTTGATAACTTTATGGTTAAGCAAGAAGATTTCAATGCTTATTTTGGTAGACAACTGAAACAAAATACATATATGATTAAACACTTGGGTGATTATGTGGCTAATGTTAGAGGTGAACTTAAACTTGTTAGCAAACGTGCTTCTATGGTTACCACTCAAGTAGAGCAGGTACTTAAGGCTCAAAATGATTTGCTCAATGAAATGAATAGTAAGAAAAATGATTATGCTGTTAGAGTGGCTACTAGAACTGGTAGAATGACTCAGGAACCTTTGTATCCTGAAGGCCGCCCTAGGAGAATTGAGCAAGATTCTCAGAGAAATAATATTGATGCACCTAGTTCTTCTAAAAGGAAGAAAAAGAAAATTGATAGGACTTTGCAAACTTCTAGTGAACCTATTGCTGAACCACCTGAGAATCCAAATGATATATCTATTTCTGATGCCAAAACACAATCTGGTAATGAACATGAACCTAATGAAAATGTTAATGATGATGTTCATGATGATGCTCAACCTAGTAATGATAATGATGTAGAAATTGAACCTGCTGTTGATCTTGATAACCCACAATCAAAGAATCAACGTTATGATAAGAGAGACTTTGTTGCTAGGAAACATGGTAAAGAAAGGGAACCATGGGTTCAGAAACCCATGCCTTTTCCTCCAAAACCATCCAAGAAAAAGGATGATGAGGATTTTGAACACTTTGCTGAAATGATTAGACCTATCTTTTTGCGTATGCGATTAACTGATATGCTCAAAATGAATCCTTATGCTAAGTACATGAAAGATATTGTCACTAATAAAAGAAAGATGCCGGAAGCTGAAATTTCCACCATGCTTGCTAATATACTTTTAAGGGTGGAATACCAAAGAAACTTGGAGATCCAGGAGTACCCACTATACCATGCTCCATTAAAACAAATTATGTTTAAACTGCTTTATGTGATCTTGGAGCTGGTGTTAGTGTTATGCCTCTCTCTTTATATCATAGACTTGACTTGAATAAGTTGACACCTACTGAAATATATTTGCAAATGGCTGATAAATCAACTGCTATACCTGTCGGTATTTGTGAGGATGTGCCTGTTGTAGTTGTAAACGTTACTATTTTAACGGACTTTGTTATTCTTGCTATTCCCGAGGACGATAGTATGTCTATTATTCTTGGAAGACCTTTTTTGAATACTGCAGGGGCTGTTATTGATTGCAACAAAGGCAATGTCACTTTTCATGTTAACGGTAATGATCATACGGTACACGTTCTGAGGAAACAACCTCAAGTTCATAGTATCAATTCTATTGGAAAAATTCCATCGATTATTTTTGGAGGTTTTGAATTTCCTCTTCCTACTGTCAAGAAGAAATATGATATTCTTTTTATAGGGGATGTGCATATCCCCGTTGAGGTAACATAGTGTTATTCGAAATTTCTCCGGTTCCATGTTATTCGGAATGAGTTTGTTAACAAGACCTGATCAACCTTGTTAGTGGATTCCTTTTGATGAGCATGATATGGATGAAACTAGAAGGCACAACATTCTGTACCCTCTTTATACTTTCTGTTATTTAGTTGAAATAAAGTAAAAATAGTATTTTTCTGTCTGTTTTATGATTTATCCGTGCAATATAAAAATACCCCGAATATAAAAGTTCTCCAAATGCCCTGAAAATGAGATATGATTTTTTTTAGAATATTTGAGAATTTCTGGTACTGAAAACACAGCAGGGGGAGCTGCCACCTGGCCACGAGGGTGGAGGGCGCGCCCTACTCCCCAAGGCGCGCCCCCTGCCTCATGGGCCCACGGTGGCCCTCCTCCACTTATTCCTGCACCCATGCACTCCTTCCTCCCACAAACACGAATATCCATCTCAAGCACGAGTTCTAGCCCATTTTTCTACGATTTTCGATCTCCTTGCTCAAAGCACCTCTCACAAAACTGCTTGGGGAGATTGTTCCTTGGTATGTGACTCCTCCATTGGTCCAATTAGTTTTTGTTCTAGTGCTTTATTCACTGCAAATTTGTGCTGCCTAGGTGACCATGTTCTTCATCTTGCATGTCAAATTTATATGGTTCCAAGTAGTTCTAATGCTTGATATAGGCTCTAGGCACTTGTAGGAGTAGTTGCTATAAATTTTATTGAGTTTGGTTCACTTTTGTTTGAAGTTACTAAAAATTTAAAAAAAAAATCAGAGGAAGAAATATGCTTAGGAAAATGTTTCAAGGTGGTTCTTCAAGGAAGCAAGGACCCAACCTTGCAATGCGTGATGCTGACGACGAGCCACCAAGGGACGCTCCTGTGCGGCCCTGTGAATGGCCTTCAGAAAATTTTATGGATCGAGCGGGAATCAAGGAAGAATTTAACGCATATTTGCGTAACGCCGATCTTGTGAGCTTTGAGGCAGACAAATGCCCCGAGTACCATCAACTCACTAGCTCATTTGTGAGGAGGTTTGAATTTTCATCTTCACGTAATTCTCCAACGGTCATGTTTGATCTTTATGAAAAATCTTATACCATGGACTTAGAGGATTTTACTTCTTCTTGCAAACTTCCACAATGGTGTAGTGTTAGGGATCCCCGAATATCTGAATTTAGAGATTTTCTTGCTGGTATAACCGTAGGGGAATCTAGAGACATAGCACAAGCTACCATAGGGAGCATTCATTTTCCTGCTATACATTATTTTGCTCTCTTCATAGGTAGAAGCATAAATGGTAAAGATGAAGCATGTCACATGTGTGTCCCTGACCTCAGTATTCTTAGGAGTGCTGTGTTTGGAGACCAATCTTATAATTTGGGAGCCATTGTTGCACGTAGGTTGCATCATAATAGATTTAATGGAGACTTCTTTGGAGGAATTTATGCAACCCGCTTAGCTGATTATCTCGATGTGGACATTCATGAGGATGATATGGAGTTGCCTCCTACTTATTTACACTATAATTCTATGGCCCACCATCAGTTTATCGAGAGGAATGAATCACCTCTTCAGTATCGACTAATCTTTGACAAACGGCATGCTATCTGTATTACTCTCCCTGCTCCCGCCTTCTTTGATTATCAGGCAAAAGGAAGATATATTATTACCAGAGAGGAGGCAGATGAGTACGAGAGGAGGGCGGAGGCAGCTCGACGCCACGCTGCAGCTCAGGAGGCGATAACCGCTGCCTCTCAGTACGACCCCAGCTACACCTACGGGTATCTGCCAGGCCATCCGTGGCAATAAAGCAACTTATGCCAAAAGCCTAAGCTTGGGGGAGTACATATTTCCCACCGACATTACATTTATGTTCACAAACACTCATTGCTAGATGTCGGTGCTCACACACTTTCACTGTAATATCCATGCTAGTTTATTTTCTTTTTCTTGCTTTCTTCTTGTGTGTTTGATAAACTTTAAAAAACCAAAAAAATTAGTAGTAGCTTCTAGATAGTTTACTTTCTTACTGTAGTAGTAATAATTAAAAAGAAAACCCAAAAGTATTTCATGTTCTTCTTTTGTTTGTTGGGAGCTTTCCCGTGTAAATAGTTTCATTTCTTTTCTTTTCTTTGGGGGTCGATAGGAGAAGACCATGATTAAATTGTTGAAGTGGCTCTTATATGCATTATTGTTGATTTAACCAAGAGCCCATATTACCTTGTCTTCTCCTGTTTATTGAATGCTTGCAGATTCCAGCTTAGTCCAATGCACGTGCACTCTTATTATTATTCACATCGTTCGGTCGTGCAAGTGAAAGGCAATTATGACGATATATGATGGACTGACTGAGATGAGAAAAGCTGGTATGAACTCGACCTCTCTTGTTTTTGTAAATATGATGAGTTCATCGTTCCTGATTCAGCTTATTATGAATAAACATGTTTGCAATGACAATTAGAGATCATAGTTTCTTGTGCCATGCTTGGTTAGCTATGAGTTATAATGGTTTACCTTGCGTGCCAACATGCTATTAGAATGGTTGTGATGTGGTATTATGGGGTGGTATCCTCCTTTGAATGATTTAAGTGACTTGACTTGGCACATGTTCACACATGTAGTTGAAACAAAATCAACATAGCCTTCATGATATTTATGTTCATGGTGGATTATATCCTACTCATGCTTGCATCCAATGTTTATTGATTTTAATGCATGTTCATGACTGTTGTCTCTCTCTAGTTGGTTGCTTCCCAGTCTTTTGCTAGCCTTCCTTGTACTAAGCGGGAATACTGCTTGTGCATCCAATCCCTTAAACCCCAAAGTACTGCCATATGAGTCCACTATACCTTCCTATATGCGGTATCTACCTGTCGTTCCAAGTAAATTTGTATGTGCCAAACTCTAAACCTTCAAATAAACATTCTGTCTTGTATGCTCGAATAGCTCATGTATCAACTAGGGATGCCCTTATTTTCCATGTTAGGCGGGTTATTCTCAAGAGGAGTGGACTCCGCTCCTCACTCACGAGAAAATGGCTGGTCACCGGGATGCCTAGTCTCATGCTTTATGAAAACTAAATCAAAATAATTGCAAACAAAACTCCCCCTGGGACTGTTGCTAGTTGGAGACACTCGTTGTTTCGAGCAAGTCATGGATTGATGCTTGTTGGTGGAGGGGGAGTATAAACTTTACCATTCTGTTTGGGAACCGCCTATAATGTGTGTAACATCGAAGATATCGCCATCTCTTAGTTGTTATGTTGACAATGAAAGTATATTGCTCAAAATATTATTTATCTCTATTTCAAAATCGAGCTCTGGCTCCTCTACAAATCCCTGCTTCCCTCTGCGAAGGGCCTATCTATTTATTTTTGTGTTGAGTCATCACCCTCTTATTAAAAAGCACTAGCTGGAGAGCACAGCTGTCATTTGCATTCATTACTATTAATTTATATTGGGTATGACTACGATTGGATCTCTTTTACCATGAATTACAATGTCTAGTCAGTCCTTGATCTTTAAAGGTGCTCTGCATTTATGTTTTGCGGTCTCAGAAAGGGCTAGCAAGATACCATCCTGTTATATCATATTATGGTTGTTTTGAGAAAGTGTTGTCATCCGAGATTTATTATTATCGCTCGCTAGTTGATTATGCTATTGATATGAGTAAACATGAGACCTGAGAGTTATTGCAAACTAGACGATACCCCGCGCGTTGCTGCGGGAATATGTTGCTATATATTTTAATGCGATTTGGTTGAATGAAATTTTGCCAAGGTAATTTGTTCTGTTTAGCAATGCACAATACTGCGATCCATGAAAAAATAATGCAATCTTGCTAACAAAATGGTGGAATATGAGTTTACCTCCAGTGGGTAGTAAGAGGCCATAGAAATTAGATAGCCATCAATATTACGTTTGTGGCATCAGCTGTAATATAAAGAACTCTGTAAATTATACTGAATGTACATTAAAATAGCTGTAAATATTTTTTCAATTGAAATTAAAAAGAACTACAAATGCCATGCACCATAAAGACTTAACTTACGTATTCTCATCTATCAGATCAGAGGACCGAGAGTTAGCCTTCCATCCCAACATGAAACTGCAATGCAACATCGGGTGGAAAATGTCCAAATGGGAACTGAAAAAGGGGGATGAGGAAGAAGAAATTCCCTAAATAAGAAACGACATTCGAACATAAAAACATGTGCATCCTGATGCTTACAAAAGGTAGAAGACTTTACATCACCTCTGTTTATGCTAAGAGAAACCTCATATTTTGGCTCATATACGTCAAACAAATTCAGTTAAGAAAGACGTCAGACGCATAGTAGATCCAAGAAGAAAGCATGTGAGCTAATGTTTGGGATGACTTGCCTGACATTGAAGTGCGGGGAACTCAAATGGCAGTGTCACTAGTCCGCTACAGTGCCTCGGGTGGCGTCATCAAGTACGCCGGCAGTTCGATCTGCTAAAAATTCATGTGGAGACACCTCTATTTTGGGCTTGATTAGCCTTATAGATTGGGATTGCTGGCTGTAGCACGCATATATGCTGAGATGATTTTTAAGGCTTGGGATATAGGAACTTGGGGTCGGAGCATGGTGTGTTAAGGGATGACGAATAAGATTGAACTTTACCTTTGCAAATGGGAGATTGGACTCGATAGGAGATTGTAGTTGGACGGCAATCAACAACATTGCAAATCTCGTTTCATCAGAACTCCCCACATGTCGATGGAATCGAGTTGGTCCCCCGTCCCAGCCATGGGGACGCGCCCGGCGGCCGGCGGTACTCAGAGGCCGGACGGGGAGCACACAAGCGGCTGCTGTTTCCAGATGTCGCGCTACGCAGATGGGCGACTTCAGCGACAACACGTTGGGGAGATGCGATCCTCCCATCCCCTGCCCGCGGCCACTCCTTCTATATCCTCCTCCTATCCCTTCTGCATCGAGCAAGATTTGAAAGGGGATGAGGATGCGATGTTGAGGCACTTGCCATGATTTGGAGAGGCGATCAGTCATGTCTCTTCGGATGCTTGCGTTAGTTCCAGAACATATGAGCCGTCGCAAGATCGCAAATCATATGGGCATGCGAGACAATGCAGTAGTATGCGGCTCGGGGACGTGACTCACCGAGGTTGCCTCTAATTTATTAAAAAAACGTGAAGCGGACAGAAGAGAAATTAAATCATCACAAAAATAAGATGATGTGGCTAGATTAATGAGGTGGAGTGAGATGAGTGGCTGCATGTTGATTGGTGATGTGGATAGCTTGCATGTCAAGAGAAATAAGATAGTGGGGATCAACTATTTAGGTATTATAGATGTGGTTAGTCATAATCTTTGCTGAAAACTTGAATGCTGGCTTTACATATTTACAACAACAAGAGCAAACAGAGTTTGTAAAAGTTTTTCTTTATCACTTTCTGTTTATCAACTGAATTGCTTGAGTACAAGCAAAGGTTTAAACTTGGGGGAGTTGATACGTCTCCGTTGATAGAGGCGAGGGTGTCCCGATATTTCGATGAGATGATAACTATCGATTTGGTGGAGACGACTTTGACGATCCGACTACAAACGTGCACGACGTTGCACCTTGGCAATCGCTAAACCAACTCCGAGAGGTTATTGACCACGCTGGAGCACGATCAACCTGACCACGAAGGTCTATTCCTGCAAGCAATCGAAGAACAAGCAAGAAATATGATAAAGCAATCTGAATATTGCGAATATATATGAAGTATTGATAATGGTGGGGATCCGTAAGCGGTCTTGGTCTGGTCGTTGGACACAAACGAAGTACACGAACTTGCAATGGCTAACTTTTAACTAAACAAATCCCCAGGAAAAAGCTACTAGATGGATCTACTTATATAGGAGCAAGGGGTGGCGGCCAAGGAGGTGGGAGGACGTCCCAAGGCAGCCTAAAACTAACCCTAGGTCGTACAAGGCCAATGGGCCCAAGTGGAGGTGACGTAACACCTTTGGAGTTGTAGTTTGACTCGGATTCTGCTACAGCGTCAGATTGTTTCGTCCATAACTCAACGCTCCGGACGAATTTAAAGGTGATTCCAATTGGAGTGGAAAGAGACGAAATCTACTTTCCAACAAAAAAAGAATCACCCAATTCGGAGTCCGTATGAAAAAGTTCTTGCCGTTTTGAGTCAGGTATGTCTGTGCAGTCCGAATCTGAATCCAGAACGTGAGAGACTTGGACTCTATCTTCTCTTGGCCCAAAAGTGACGTGAAGGAACTTTTTGAACAGCACATAAACTTCTCTTTTTCCCTTATCTTCATATGTGGATTGTACAAATGTCCCATACACCTGCAATTAGACAAAACACAAAAGTGTGTGAAGTATTTTTGTTCTGGATAATATAAATAGATTATTGAATAGTTGACACTAGAAATCACCTGACAAATATGCATGTATGCAATACTTTTGGTCGTATCCAAGGTAGTCATGTCCTCATCATCCTCCCCTTCTTGAAAATAAAGCCGTCCTCGGCGTTGCTTTATCTGAAATGTGGCTAACAAAAGAGACAAGGTGTACATGTTGTATATGTATATGTCATCAATTTTTACTTCCCGTGGAATTTGCACATATGACACATGTATACATGAGTAACTTTCATAGTGAATAAAATATAAAGCCAAAATATTATCACAAGAAGTAGAAGGCATGAAAGTCTTGCAACTCAGTTTGCACATATAAGTGAAGCTCTTATTCATATCAAAAGATTGACAATGCTTATCATTAAACCATCCCAACATTGATGAACCATCACCAAGATTAGAGGTCACATCAAAATGATTAAACATTGGCACAATTATTTTCAAACGTATTTGATCCCAATCCGATTTATTCCCTGATTCACTTGTTTCTTTTGCATCGATAGATAAATCAATGGGCTCACTCAAAATTGTTTGATCACATGGCAAAGTCAAATCATGAACATAGTCTTCTAAAATAGCTGGTGTGATCATAGTAGTGGGTAGCTCATCGCATGGTTCATTGAAATTGATAAGGCATTCATCATACTCATGTGGAGGTGGGAGATCGGTACCTTTGTCCTTACCTCTTACGATCAACTCAGATGTAGGCACTATCGGTGGTGTTGTGTCACATGGTGGAGGTGATGTAGTCCTCACAACAACGGATGTGGTTGTCATAGCACGCCTACTAGTTGAAAGAACAACCGTATCATCTCTTGGAATGTGCACCTTGTACTTGTTCTCTTTGAGGGCAACACGCCGTTTTATTTCCTGTTCAGCTTTACAAGCAAGACGAAACAAATGATCCATAGGATAACACTCCTCATGAATTAGTATCTCCTGAATATCCCGGTTTAATCCTCCCCAAAATCTATCCATAAAATTTTCTTCACTTTCTTCTAAAGAGGAATGCAACAAGGTAGTCTGTAAAGCATCATAATATTTCGTTACGGTGTCGCTACCTTGTTTTAAATGTTGCAACTTTTTAATCATGTCACGAGTATAATAAGCGGGAACGAATGTATGTCGCATGGCAAGTTTCAAATCATCCCAAGTAGAAGGTATATCATTAGTGTGTAACCGACAATATTCATTCCACCAAACTAAAGCATAACCAGTGAAAGAACCAACTGCAACCTTAACTTTTTTACGTTCATCAAAATTATGGGAAGCAAATATATTATTTATGTCGAACTCCCAATATATAAAGCAGGTCTAAAACGGACATTAAATGATGGTATAGGAACATTAACCTGATCATGTGCATTTGGATGTTTATGCACCTCTCGTGATCGTTGTGGAATTTGCAAAGGTGGTGGCATGTCTCCCGCGATCGACAAAGCCCATGAATTGACTCTAGATCCTGGCATGATTAGTAGAAACAAGAAACAAAATCCAAAATAATGTTCCTATAACTACTAGGATGTGGTGGTAAAACGCTCACAGTAAAGCAAATATCAATGTCTTACAAGTTCTTACCATGCAGCAGGCGGCGATCGGCAACCAGCGGTGTCAAGTAACTCCAAAAGTTGGGTAAAGCGATTGCCAGGTGAACGTATGTATACACGGTGTAGAAATATGTGGAGCTGGGTTGGCTATATATGGTAGCAAAAGATTAGCAATAATCAATTCAAAGATGCAATGTTGAATAAACACTCAACGAAGGTACTGTGCTGGTCCTAGGCTAGACCGGACTAGAGACGCGAGCCTAGAACACTAATGAGGTCATAGCGTAGCACAACTAGCATCAATGAAGAATACTAAGTAGCTCTGGACAGCAAGATATAAGTGAAGATCACAACGGCAATAAAGATAAAGATGAAAAACAACTGCCAAGCAGGATATACAACACTCTCTCTCCAACTTTCCTCTTGAAAAGATTGAGCCAATTTTTTGATCAATTTTTTCAAAGAATGCTACTAACTCAAGCTTCCCAATGCAAAAAGAATCACTCAATTCCGAATTGATATGAGGAGTCAAAGAATTCTAAAACTGGCGTGAAAAACTAGAACAAACTGTATGCGCGAACTTCGGAGGGCAAAAAGACCTATTTAGAAGCCGATTTTGAGGTGTCAAATACTGAACTATCTTCTGCAACTATTTAGATGAGGCTCGTCGCTAGCTTTCATTTGAGTACTCGCGGAGCCACAACAGACTTCGTATGAGGAAGTTATGTCTGTTTTACTGAACAGTGCGCAAAACAGATTCCAATCCGAATTCAACTACGAGATTGAGTCTAGATAGATCCGAATTTTGTTTTTTTTTCTCTCTTTTTTTCTTCTCACACTTTTTTTTCTTTTTCTTTCTTTCTTTTTCTCTGACTTTTTTTCTTTTTTTTTTCTCTTTTTTTTCTCCGTCTTTTTTTCTCTCCCCTCTATCAAGTGGTATCAGTTTTCAGGTTGCTCGGTGAGAATTTCCAGTTTCCCCTAGATTAAATTTATTTTCTTACCTATTGTCCAAGAAAAAGCCCCAAAAAAAGTTAGATCTATTCATCCTTTTTGTCCAAGCCAGTCTGAGCCTTTGCAATTTTCTTTTCATTGTTTGCATTATTGAATTATCGGTTGCATCGCCGTGTCGAGTTGATAATATAAATAGATTATTGAATAGTTGACACTAGAAATCACCTGACAAATATGCATGTATGCAATACTTTTGGTCGTATCCAAGGTAGTCATGTCCTCATCATCTGTCGTATCTACTTTTCCAAACACTTTTACCCTTGTTTTGAACTCTAACTTGCATGATTTGAATGGAACTAACCCGGACTGACCTGTTTTCAGCAGAATTGCAATGGTGTTATTTATGTGGAGAAACAAAAGTTCTCGGAATGACCTGAAACTCCACGGAACGTCTATTTGGAAATAATAAAAAATCATTGCAAAAGATGAAGACCAGGGGGCCCACACCCTGTCCACGAGGGTGGGGGCGCGTGCTCCCCCCTAGGGCGCGCCCCTACCTCATGGGCCCCCTGGAGCTCCTCCGACGCCAACTCCAACTCTATATATTTGCTTTCGGAGAGAAAAAAATCAAGGAGAAGAAATCATCGCATTTTACGATACGGAGCCGCCGCCAAGCCCTAAAACCTCCCGGGAGGGCTGATCTGGAGTCCGTTCAGGGCTCCGGAGAGGGGGATTTGTCGCCGTCGTCATCATCAACCATCCTCCATCACCAATTTCATGATGCTCACCACCGTGCATGAGTAATTCCATCGTAGGCTTGCTGGACGGTGATGGGTTGGATGAGATCTATCATGTAATCGAGTTAGTTTTGTTACGGTTAGATCCCTAGTATCCACTATGTTCTCAGATTGATGTTGCTATGACTTTGCTATGCTTAATGCTTGTCACTAGGGCCCGAGTGCCATGATTTCAGATTTGAACCTATTATGTTTTCATGAATATATGTGTGTTCTTGATCCTATCTTGCAAGTCTATAGTCACCTACTATGTGTTATGATCTGGCAACCCTGAAGTGACAATAATTGGGACCACTCCCGGTGATGACCATGGTTTGAGGAGTTCATGTATTCACTATGTGCTAATGCTTTGTTCCGGTTCTCTATTAAAAGGAGGCCTTAATATCCCTTAGTTTCCATTAGGACCCCGCAGCCACGGGAGGGTAGGACAAAAGATGTCATGCAAGTTCTTTTCCATAAGCACGTATGACTATATTCGGAATACATGCCTACATTACATTGATGAATTGGAGCTAGTTTTGCGTCACCCTATGTTATGATTGTTACATGATGAACCGCATCCGGCATAATTTTCCATCACCGATCCAATGCCTACGAGCTTTTCCTATATTGTTCTTCGCTTATTTACTTTCCCGTTGCTACTGTTACAATCACTACAAAACACCAAAAATATTACTTTTGCTACCGTTACTTTTGTTACCGTTACCACTACTATCATATTACTTTGCTGTAGATATTAAGTTATCCAGGTGTGGTTGAATTGACAACTCAACTGCTAATACTTGAGAGTATTCTTTGGCTCCCCTTGTGTCGAATCAATAAATTTGTGTTGAATACTTTACCCTCGAAAGCTATTGCGATCCCCTACACTTGTGGGTTATCATCCCCCTTGCTTTATTGGGGACGGCAAGGAAGCACGTCCCAGCTGTCGCCGCCTCGCCTGACCTTGACACGCATCCGAGCTGACGAGGCGTCGTGGCGCCACATTGGCTGGCTGCTGGGCTGGCGCGGTGGTGGAGCCTTCACGAAGGGTTGCATGCCACCACACAGGTGCTTGCTGAGTCGGTGTAGAGGCCGCCCATCGCCACGCGGGTGCCTGCCCAGCTGGTTGAGCTGGTAGCTGCTTAGGGACGATGGTGGAGTCTTGGCTGGTGCGGGCCTGGCAGTGGCCCCGCTGATGCCTTTGGCAAGGGTCTTGCCGGGGGCCCGACAAGGGTCTTGCCGGGGGCCCGACAAGGGTCTTGCCGTGGCGTTGCAGTCGTCCCCGGCAAGGCGCTTGCCGGGGGTATTGTGGATTTCCTTGGCTACGATGCCACCGAGGGTCGCCGTCTTCTGGTCCTCATCTGATCTCACATGTTTATGATCTTGACGAAGATCTGCATGCCACCTCAGAGGCACCTCCCGAGCCTTGGTTCCAATGTAGTTGGGGGTGTTGGGACCCATGGGCTCAAGGGTGGCTTGCTCTGCTGGCATCGGGCAGGTTGCCGCAGCAAGGCTCTTGCCAGGGCTGTGGAGGCTACCTCGGCAAGGATCTTGCCGAGGGAGCCTATTGAAGGAAATATGCCCTAGAGGCAATAATAAAGTGGTTATTTATATTTCCTTATATCATGATAAATGTTTATTATTCACGCTAGAACTATATTAACCGGAAACTTAGTACATGTGCGAATATATAGATAAACAGATTGTCACTAGTATGCCTCTACTTGACTAGCTCGTTGAATCAAAGATGGTTAAGTTTCCTAGCCATATACATGAGTTGTCATTTGATTAATGGGATCACATCATTAGGAGAATGATGTGATTGACTTGACACATTCCATTAGCTTAGCACTTGATCGTTTAGTATTCTGCAATTGCTTTTTTCATGACTTATACATGTTCCTATGACTATGAGATTATGCAACTCTCGTTTACCGGAGGAACACTTTATGTGCTACCAAACGTCACAACGTAACTGGGTGATTATAAAGGTGCTCAACAGGTGTCTCCGAAGGTACTTGTTGGGTTGTCGTATTTCGAGATTAGGATTTGTCACTCCGATTGTCGGAGAGGTATCTCTGGGCCCACTCAGTAATGCACGTCACTAGAAGCCTTGCAAGCATTGTAACTAATGAGTTAGTTGCGAGATGATGAATTACATAACTAGTAAAGAGACTTGCCGGTAACAAGATTGAACTAGGTATTGAGATACCGACGATTGAATCTCGGGCAAGTAACATACCGATGACAAAGCAAACAACGTATGTTGTTATGCGGTTTGACCGATAAAGATCTTCGTAGAATATGTGGGAACCAATATGAGCATCCAGGTTCCGCTATTGGTTATTGACCGGAGATGTGTCTCGGTCATGTCTACATTGTTCTCGAACCCGTAGGATCCGCATGCTTAAAGTTCGATGACGATTGTATTATGAGTTTTTGTGTTTTGATGTACCGAAGGTAATTCAGAGTCCCGGATGTGATCACGGACATGACGAGGAGTCTCGAAATGGTCGAGATGTAAAGATCGATATATTGGACAACTATGTTCAGACACCGGAATGGTTTCGGGGAGTTTCGAACATATACCGGAGTACCCGGGGGTTACCGGAACCCCCTGGGGAGTTTAATGGGCCTAGATGGGCCTTAGTGGGGAAGAGGAGGGGCGGCTAGGGCTGGCCGCGCGCCCCTCCCCCTCTAATCCGAATTGGACAAGGAGGGGGGCGCGCCCCCTTTCCTTCCCCCTCTCTCCTTCCCTTCCTTTCCCCCTCCTACTCCAACTAGGAAAAAGAGGGAGTCCTACTCCCGGTGGGAGTAGGACTCCTCCCTGGCGCGCCTCCTCCTGGCCGGCCACCTCCTCCCCTTGCTCCTTTATATATGGGGCAGGGGCACCTCTAGACACACAAGTTGATCTGTTGATCTATTCCAGCTGTGTGCGGTGCCCCCCTCCACTATATTCCACCTCGGTCATATCGTAGCGGTGCTTAGGCGAAGCCCTGCGTTGGTAGCAACATCATCACCGTCACCACGCCGTTGTGCTGACGGAACTCTCTGGTGAAGCTCTGCTGGATCAGAGTTCACGGGACGTCATCGACCTGAATGTGTGCTGAACTCGGAGGTGTCGTACGTTGGGTACTTGGATTGGTCGGATCGTGAAGATGTACGACTACATCAACCGCGTTGTGCTAAAGCTTCCGCTTTCGGTCTACGAGGGTACGTGGACACACTCTCCCCTCTCATTGCTATGCATCACCATGATCCTGTGTGTGCGTAGGATTTTTTTTGAAATTACTACGTTCCCCAACAGTGGTATCAGAGCCTAGTTTTATGCGTAGATGTTATATGCACGAGTTGAACACAAGTGAATTGTGGGCGATACAAGTCATACTGCTTACCAGCATGTCATACTTTGGTTCGGCGGTATTGTTGGATGAAGCGGCCGTACGCGAGACTGGTTCTACCGAAGTGCTTTGCACACAAGTGGCTGGCGGGTGTCAGTATCTCCAACTTAACCGAGTGTGGCTACGCCCAGTCCTTGAGAAGGTTAAAACAACACTAACTTGACAAACTATCGTTGTGGTTTTGATGCGTAGGTAAGAACGGTTCTTGATCAGCCCGTAGCAGCCACGTAAAACTTGCAACAACAAAGTAGCGGACGTCTAACTTGTTTTTGCAGGGCATATTGTGATGTGATATGGTCAAGACATGATACTATATTTTATCGTATGAGATGATCATGTTTTGTAACTGAGTTATCGGCAACTGGCAGGAGCCATATGGTTGTCGCTTTATTGTATGCAATGAAATCGCCCTGTAATTGCTTTACTTTATCACTAAGCGGTAGCGATAGTCGTAGAAGCAATAGTTGGCGAGACGGCAACGATGCTACGATGGAGATCAAGGTGTCGCGCCGGTGACAATGGTGATCATGACAGTGCTTCAGAGATGGAGATCACAAGAAAAAGATGATGATGGCCATATCATATCACTTATATTGATTGCATGTGATGTTTATCTTTTATGCATGTTATTTTTCTAAGATCGATGATAGCATTATAAGATGATTTGTTACTAAAAAATTCAAGGTATAAGTGTTCTCCCTGAGTATGCACCATTGCGAAAGTTCTTCGTGCTGAGACACCACGTGATGATCGGGTGTGATAAGCTCTACGTTCAAATACAACGGGTGCAAAACAGTTGCACACGCGGAATACTCAGGTTAAACTTGACGAGCCTAGCATATGCAGATATGGCCTCGGAACACTGAGACCGAAAGGTCGAGCATGAATCATATAGTAGATATGATCAACATACTGATGTTCACCATTGAAACTACTCCATCTCACGTGATGATCGGACATGGTTTAGTTGATATGGATCATGTAATCACTTAGACGATTAGAGGGATGTCTATCTAAGTAGGAGTTCTTAAGTAATATGATTAATTGAACTCTAATTTATCATGAACTTAGTCCTGGTAGTATAAGCATATCTCTGTTGTAGATCAATAGCTCGCGTTTAGCTCCCCTGTTTTATTTTTGATATGTTCCTAGAGAAAACTAAGTTGAAAGATGTTTGTAGAAATGATGCGGATTGGATCCATGATCTGAGGATTATCCTCATTGCTGCACAGAAGAATTATGTCCTTGATGCACCGCTAGGTGACAGACCGATTGGAGGAGCAGATGCAGACGTTATGAACGTTTGGCATGCTCGATATGATGACTACTTGATAGTTTTGTGCACCATGCTTTATGGCTTAGAGTCGTGGCTTCAATGGCGTTTTTGAAATGCCACAGAGCATATGAGATGTTCCAAGAGTTTAAATTAATATTTCAGACTCATGCCCATGTCGAAAGGTATGACACCTTTTGACAAGTACTTTGCCTAGAAGATGGAGGAGACTTGCTCAGCTAGTGAGCATGTGCTTAGAATGTCTGAGTACTACAATCACGTGAATCAAGTGGGAGTAAATCTTCCAGATAAGATAGTGATTCACAGAGTTCTCTAGTCACTATCACCAAGTTACTAGAACTTCGTGATGAACTATAATATGCAAGGGTTAACGGAAACAAATCCCAAGCTCTTCGTGATGCTGAAATCGACGAAGGTAGAAATCAAGAAAAGCATCAAGTGTTGATGGTTGACAAGACCACTAGTTTCAAGAAAAGGGCAAAGGGAATAAGGGGAACTTCAAGAAGAATGGCAAGCAAGTTGCTGCTCAAGTGAAGAAACCCAAGTCTGGACCTAAGCCTGAGACTGAGTGCTTCTACTGCAAAGGGACTGGTCACTGGAAGCGGAACTGCCCCAAGTATTTTGCGGATAAGAAGGATGGCAAAGTGAACAAAGGTACATTTGATATAAATTTTATCGATGTGTACTTTACTAGTGTTTATAGCAATCCCTCAGTGTTTGATACTAGTTTAGTTGCTAAGAGTAGTAACTCGAAACGGGAGTTGCATAATGAACAGAAACTAGTTAAGGGCAAGGTGACGATGTGTGTTGGAAGTAGTTCCAAGATTGATATGATCATCATCGCACACTCCCTATACTTTCGGGATTAGTGTTGAACCTAAATAAGTGTTATTTGGTGTTTGCGTTGAGCATGAATATGATTTGATCATGTTTATTGCAATACGGTTATTCATTTAAGTTAGAGAATAATTGTTGTTCTGTTTACATGAATAAAACCTTCTATGGTCATACACCCAATGAAAATTGTTTGTTGGATCTCGATCGTAGTGATACACATATTCATAATATTGAAGCCAAAAGATGCAAAGTTAATAATGATAGTGCAAATTATTTGTGGCACTGCCATTTAGGTCATATCGGCGTAAAACACATGAAGAAAATCCATGCTGATGGGCTTTTGGAATCACTTGATTATGAATCAGTTGATGCTTGCGAACCATGCCTCATCGGCAAGACGACTAAGACTCCGTTCTCCGGAACAATGGAGCGAGCAACTGACTTATTGGAAATAATACATACTGATGTATGCAATCCGATGAGTGTTGAGGCTCGCGGTGGGTATCATTATTTTCTGACCTTCACAAATGATTTGAGCAGATATGGGTATATCTACTTAATGAAACATAAGTCTGAGACATTTGAAAAGTTCAAAGAATTTCAGAGTGAAGTGGAAAATCATCGTAACAAGAAAATAAAGTTTCTACGTTCTGATCGTGGAGGAGAATATTTGAGTTACGAGTTTGGTCTTCCTTTGAAACAATGCAGAATAGTTTCGCAACTCATGCCACCTGGAACACCACAGCGTAATGGCGTGTCCGAACATCGTAACCATACATTATTAGATATGGTGCAATCTATGATGTCTCTTACCAATTTACCACTATCCTTTTTGGGGTTATGCATTAGGGACAGCTGCATTCACGTTAAATAGGGCACCATCTAAATCCGTTGAGATGACACCATATGAACTGTGGTTTGGCAAGAAACCAAAGTTGTCGTTTCTTAAAGTTTGGGGTTGCGATGCTTATTTGAAAAAAAACCAAATCGGAGAAATGTGTCTTCATAGGATACCCAAAGGAAACTGTTGGTACACCTTCTATCACAGATCTGAAGGCAAGACTTTTGTTGCTAAATTTGGATCCTTTCTAGAGAAGGAGTTTCTCTCGAAAGAAGTGAGTGGGAGGAAAGTAGAACTTGATGAGGTAACTGTACATGCTCCGTTATTGGAAAGTAGTTCATCACAGAAACTGGTTCCTGTGACTACTACACCAATTAGTGAGGAAGCTAATGATGATGATCATGTAACTTCAGATGTATGAGAACAAAATGGCTTGAGGCCATGAAATCTGAGATGGGATCCATGTATGAGAACAAAGTATGGACTTTGATTGACTTGCCCGATGATCAGCGAGCCATTGAGATTAAATGGATCTTCAAGAGGAAGATGGACACTGATAGTAGTGTTACTATCTACAAAGCTAGAATTGTCGCAAAAGGTTTTCGACAAGTTCAAGGTGTTGACTACGATGAGAGTTTCTCACTCATATATATGCTTAAGTCTTTCCGAATCATGTCCGCAATTGCCGCATTTCATGAAATCTGGCAAATGGATAAACAAAACTGCATTCCTTAATGGATTTATTAAAGAAGAGTTGTATATGATGCAACCAGAAGGTTTTGTCAATCCTAAAGGTGCTAACAAAATATGCAAGCTCCAGCGATCCATCTATGGACTGGTGCAAGCATCTCGGAGTTGGAATATGCATTTTGATAAGTTGATCAAAGCATATAGTTTTATACAGACTTGCGGTGAAGCCTATATTTACAAAGAAAGTGAGTGGGAGCACTACATCATTTCTGATAAGTACATGTGAATGACATATTGTTGATCGGAAATAATGTAGAATTTTCTGTAAAGCATAACGGAGTATTTGAAAGGAGTTTTTCAAAGAAAGATCTCGGAGAAGCTTCTTACATATTGAGCATCAAGATCTATAGAGATAGATCAAGACGCTTGATAAGATTTTCCAGCAAATAAAAACCTTGACAAGATTTTGAAGTAGTTCAAAATGGAACAGTCAAACAAGGAGTTCTTGCTTGTGTTACAAGGTGTGAAGTTGAGTCAAGACTCAAAACCCGACCACGACAGAAAATAGAAAGAGAAGGAAAAGTCACTCCCTATGCCTCAGTCATAGGTTCTATAAAGTATGCTATGTTGTGTACCAGACCTATTGTGTACCTCACCATAAGTTTGGCCAGAGGGTACAATAGTGATCTAGGAGTAGATCACTTGACAGCGGTCAAAATTATCCTTAGTGGAATAAGGATATATTTCTCGGTTATGGAGGCGATAAAGAGTTCATCGTAAAGAGTTACGTCGATGCAAGCTTTTTACGCCGATCGAGATGACTCTGTGTCTCAATCTGGATACATATTGAAAGTGGGAGCAATTAGCTAGAGTAGCTCTATGCAGAGCATTGTAGACATAGAAATTTGTGAAATACTTATGGATCTGAATGTGGCAGACCCGTAGACTAAACTTCTCTCACAAGCAAAACATGATCACACCTTAGTACTCTTTGGGTGTAAATCACATGGCAATATGAACTAGTTTATAGAATCTGGTAAACCCTTTGAGTGTTGGTCACATGGTGTTGGGGATATTACTGCTGGGCGTAAACCGGCCTATCTGGGCCGGGTTAACTTCATCAGTAGTTAAGTATGTTAAAGCCCATGAAGGTAGATGAGGGCTCCAGACCCATAAACGGTTTAAGGCATGTAGCCGTAAATCGGCGACGATATGTAACTTGTATTGTAAGTTAGGAATACATAGAGACCAAACCGGACACGTCGATGAGCCGGTGTTGGGACTCTGTAAACCGACGGGCGTCACCCTTGTATATAAGGGGACGACCCGGCGGCGGTTCAAGGACAACTCGAGACTTAGGCGAAGCTTGTTTGCTCCCTAGTCATCGAAACCCCATCAATTCCATCACAACTAGACGTAGGCTTTTACCTTCATCGAAGGGGCCGAACTAGTATAAACTCTCTTGCATCCCTGTGTCCGCTTTAACCCCTTCAAGCTAACCCGTAGCGATGGCTCCACGACTAAGTCCTTTCACGAGGACATCAGCCGTGACAAAACCACGACACATGGCGATGTGAACAATTGGTGTTAAATCACATGACAATGTGAGATAGATTATTGACTCTAGTGCAAGTGGGAGACTGAAGGAAATATGCCCTCGAGGCAATAATAAAGTGGTTATTTATATTTCCTTATATCATGATAAATGTTTATTATTCATGCTAGAATTGTATTAACCGGAAACTTAGTACATGTGTGAATATATAGACAAACAGATTGTCACTAGTATGCCTCTACTTGACTAGCTCGTTGAATCAAAGATGGTTAAGTTTCCTAGCCATAGACATGAGTTGTCATTTGATTAACGGGATCACACCATTAGGAGAATGATGTGATTGACTTGACCCATTCCGCTAGCTTAGCACTTGATCATTTAGTATTGTGCTATTGCTTTTTTCATGACTTATACATGTTCCTGCGACTATGAGATTATGCAATTCCCATTTACCAGAGGAACACTTTGTGTGCTACCAAATGTCACAACGTAACTGGGTGATTATAAAGGTGCTCTACAGGTGTCTCCGAAGGTACTTGTTGGGTTGGCGTATTTCAAGATTAGGATTTGTCACTCCGATTGTCGGAGAGGTATCTCTGGGTCCACTCAGTAGTGCACATCACTATAAGCCTTGCAAGCATTGTAACTGATGAGTTAGTTGCGAGATGATGTATTACGGAACTAGTAAAGAGACTTGTCGGTAACAAGATTGAACTAGGTATTGAGATACCGAAGATCGAATCTCGGGAAGTAACATACCGATGACAAAGGGAACAACGTATGTTGTTATGCGGTTTGACCGATAAAGATCTTCGTAGAATATGTGGGAGCCAATATGAGAATCCAGGTTCCGCTATTGGTTATTGACCGGAGACGTGTCTCGATCATGTCTACATAGTTCTCGAACCCGTAGGGTCCGCACGCTTAAAGTTCGATGACAATTGTATTATGAGTTTTTGTGTTTTAATGTATCGAAGGTAGTTCGGAGTCCCGGATGTGATCACGGACATGACGAGGAGTCTCGAAATGGTCGAGACGTAAAGATCGATACATTGGACGACTATGTTCTGACACCGGGATGGTTTCAGGGAGTTTCAGACATATACCAGAGTACCGGGGGGTTACCAGAACCCCCCGGGGAGTTTAATGGGCCTAGATGGGCCTTAGTGGAGAAGAGGAGGGGTGGCTAGGGCTGGCCGCGCGTCCCTGATGTCTACTACACAACCTTCTTCTTGTAGACGTTGTTGGGCCTCCAAGTGCAGAGGTTTGTAGGACAGTAGCAAATTTCCCTCAAGTGGATGACCTAAGGTTTATCAATCCGTGGAGGTGTAGGATGAAGATGATCTCTCTCAAACAACCATGCAACTGGCACTGGTAAATTGTATAGGTGCACTAGTTCGGCGAAGAGATGGTGATACAAGTGCAATATGGATGATAGATATGAGTATTTGTAATGTGAAAATATAAAAACAGCAAGGTAACAAGTGGTAAAAGTGAGCGTAAACGGTATTGCAATGCTAGGAAACAAGGCCTAGGGTTCATACTTTCACTAGTGCAAGTTCTCTCAACAATAATACCATAATTGGATCATATAACTATACCTCAACATGCAACAAAGAGTCACTCCGAAGTCACTAATAGCGGAGAACAAACAAAGAGATTATGGTAGGGTATGAAACCACCTCAAAGTTATTCCTTCTAATCAATCTATCATAGAGTTCGTACTAGAATAACACCTTAAGACACAAATCAACCAAAACCCTAATGTCACCTAGATACTCCAATGTCACCTCAAGTATCCGTGGGTATGATTATATGATATGCATCACCCAATCTCAGATTCATCTATTTAACCAACACAAAGAACTTCAAAGAGTGCCCCAAAGTTTCTACCGGAGAGTCAAGACGAATATGTGTGCCAACCCCTATGCATAGGTTCATGGGCGGAACCCGCAAGTTGATCACCAAAACATACATCAAGTGGATCACGTGATATCCCATTGTCACCACAGATAAGCACGGAAAGACATACATCAAGTGTTCTCAAATCCTTAAAGACTCAATCCGATAAGATAACTTCAAAGGGAAAACTCAATCCATTACAAGAGAGTAGAGGGGGAGAAACATCATAAGATCCAACTATAATAGCAAAGCTCGTGATACATATCAAGAACACGAGAGAGAGATCAAACACATAGCTACTGGTACATACCCTCAGCCCCGAGGGTGAACTACTCCCTCCTCATCATGGAGAGCGCCGGGATGATGAAGATGGCCACCGGTGAGGGATCCCGCCTCCGGCAGGGTGCCGGAACAGGGTCCCGATTGGTTTTTGGTGGCTACAGAGGCTTGCGGCGGCGGAACTCCCGATCTCTTCTGTTCACCGATGTTTTTAGGGTATATGGACATATATAGGCAAAAGAAGTCGATCAGGGGAGCCATGAGGGTGGAGGGCACGCCCAGGGGGTGGGCGCACCCCCTGCCTCGTGCCTTCCTCGTTGCTTCCCTTACGTACACTCCAAGTCTTCTGGATTGCTTCCATTCCAAAAATAACTCTCTAGAAGGTTTCATTCCGTTTGGACCCCGTTTGATATTCCTTTTCTGCGAAACATTGAAACAAGGGAAAAACAGAAACTGGCACTGGGCTCTGGGTTAATAGGTTAGTCCCAAAATAATATAAAAGTGTTTAATAAAGCCCATAAACATCCCAAACAAATAATATAATAGCATGAATACTTCATAAATTATAGATACGTTGGAGACGTATCAGCATCCCCAAGCTTAATTACTGCTCATCCTCGAGTTGGTAAATGATAAAAGAAATAATTTATGAAGTGTGAATGCTAGCAGTTGCACAAGTTTGATCAATGATAATTTCAATCACCTTTTCTAGCATCATTATATGTCATAACAGTAGCTCATATCATAAAACTTTGCATGATCAAGTAACAAACTACTCACATGTTAAAGCATAGATCATAAACTTTCTTGAAAACTAACAAACAGTTCTCAGTCACCGAACAATTGCAATTCATCTTATTTTCAGGAAGGGTCTATGTAAGAGCTTTGATTTAGCAAATCCCACATACTCAACTATCATATAGTCTTCCATGATTGCTACCACCCAAAGCATATTTTTAGAACAAATAGTATTCATCGAACACAGAGAAAGACAGGGGCTTAATGTTTCGCCTCCCAACTTATTTATCATATAGATAATTGTCAACAATAATAATTCATGATCAAATATATTTGAATGGACATATATGCTTAGATCTTTCTCCACCACATGATGCTTGCCAACTAAAAAGTAGGTTGGAATGAGAAGGAATACTACTGACTCTTGCATAAAAGTAAAAGATAGACCCTTCGCAGAGGGAAGCAGGGATTTGCAGAGGTGCCAGAGCTCGAAGCTTTAAAACGGAGATGAAAATAATTTTGAGAGGTATGCTTTCGTTGTCAACATAATGACCAAGAGTTCCCAATATCTTCCATACTAGATACATTATAGGCAGTTCCCAAACAAAAAGGTAAATATTTTACTCCCCCTCCACCAACAATCACATTCCACGGCTTGTTAGAAACAACGGGTGCTGTCCAACTATCAACAATCCTGGGGGAGTTTGTTTAAATTAATTGCAATTTTGTTTTTGATATTTTGATCATAGGACTGGGCATCCCAGTTACCAGCCATTTTCTCGTGAATGATGAGCGGAGTCCACTCATCGTGAGAATAACCCACCTAGCATGGAAGATACTGACAGCCCCTAGTCGCTACATGAGCGATTCGGGCATACAAAACATATTTTTATTTGAAGGTTTAGCGTTTGGCACATGCAAATTTACTCGGAATGGCAGGTAAATACCGCATATAGGTAGATATGATGGACACTCATGGAAGAAACTTGGTTCAAGGAATTTGGATGCACAAGCAGTATTCCTGCTTAGTACAGATATTTTGGCTAGCAAAGGATTATAAATAGCAAGCACCACATGTTAGAGGATCCATAACAATATAACTTCTATACAAATATACCCAAGCATAACTCATTATGTTGCCTTCCTTGTCCAACTTCAACTAATTTGCTCAGGTTTGAAAATAATTAATGGGTCTCACAATCATAGAAGATGTCCAAGATAGTATATTTATATGTGGAATCTCTCTTCCTTCAATATTCTTCCATGAATTGTTCAAGTGCCCAATACAATGTTTGCTAACCTTCAAAAAAATTTCCACCTCTACTTCTTATATGCGAAGGCATTACTCCCTATGGGAAAGGCATATGAAACATATATAATTTCAGATTTATGATATTCAAATCATTCAACCATTTACTCATAGGATATAAGTGAATCACACGAGTAAACGACAAACTACTCCAAAAAGATATAAGTGAAGATCAATGAGTAGTTAAATAGTTATGTAGATATGTGAAGACTCTCTCTCATTTAATAATTTCAGATCTTGGGATATTATTCAAATAGCAAGCAAAACAAAATAAAACGACATTTCAAGGATAGCACTCATCATGTGAAGAAGCAAAAACTTAGGCTCAACCGACACTAACCGATAATTGTTGAAGAAGAAAGGTGGGACACCTACCGGGGCATCCCCAAGCTTAGATGCTTGAGACTTCTTGAAATATTATCTTGGGGTGCCTTGGGCATCCCCAAGCTTGAACTTTTGTGTCTCCTTAACTCCTCTCATATCACGGTTTCCTAAATCTCGAAAGCTTCATCCACACCAAACTCAACAAGAACTCGTGAGATAAGTTAGTATAAACCAATGCAAAAACCTTATCATTTTCTACTGTAACAAATCACTAAAATTATTATTCAACATTGCATACTAAATGCCTCTCCATATTTATTACTCCTATCCTCAAATAGAATCATTAAACAAGCAAACATAAGCAAACATAACAACAATCTGCCAAAACATTACAGTATGTAAAGAATGCAAGATTCATCATACTTCCCTAACTCCAAACATTATGTAAATCTACCACACTGTATAAAATTTATCAGATCTTATTATGCAAAAAGTTTCAACATTTTATCATTTTCTGGCTTTTCTAGGCAATTTTTGCAACAGTGGTAAACTTTCTGTTTTGAAACAGCAACATGTAAACTTGCAAAATAAGCATGGTAAAGGCTATCCTTGACATTTTTATTGAAAATAGAGATGCAAAACATTATTCTAAATAACAGCAAGCAAATACTAACAAAATAAAATGACTATCCAAGAAAAACACATATCATGTGGTGAATAAAAATATAGCTCCAAGTAAAGTTACCGATGAACGAAGACGAAAGAGGGGATGCCATCCGGGGTATCCCCAAGCTTAGGCTTTTGGTTGTCCTTGAATATTACCTTGGGGTGCCTTGGGCATCCCCAATCTTAGGATATTGCCACTCCTTATTCCATTGTCCATCGAATCTTTACCCAAAACTTGAAAACTTCACAACACAAAACTTAACAGAAAACTCATAAGCTCCGTTAGTATAAGAAAATAAATCACGACTTAGGTACTATTGTGAACTCATTCTAAATTCATATTGGTATAATATATACTGTATTCCAACTTCTCTATGGTTAATACCCTATTTTACTAGCCATAGATTCATCTAAATAAGCAACAACACACGAAAAACAGAATCTGTCAAAAACAGAACAGTCTGTAGTAATCTGTAACTAACGCAAACTTCTGGAACTCAAACAATTCTACCAAAATAGGAAGACCTAGATAATTTGTTTATTTATCTACTGCAATTGGAATAAGTATTTTATCACGTTCTGGGGATTTTAAACAATTGTTTTCGTGAACAGAAAGTTTCTGGAATTTTCAGCAAGATCAAATAACTATCATCCAAGAAGATCCTATAGGTCTTACTTGGCACAAACACTAATTAAAACATAAAACTACATCTAACCAGAGGCTAGATCAAATATTTATTACTAAGCAGAACCAAAAAGCAAGAAACAAAAATAAAATTCGGTTGCCTCCCAACAAGCGCTAACGTTTAACGCCCCTAGCTAGGCATGATGATTTCAATGATGCTCACATAAAAGATAAGAATTGAAACACAAAGAGAGCATCATAAAGAATATGACTAGCACATTTAAGTCTAACCCACTTCCTATGCTTAGGGATTTTGTGAGCAAACAACTTATGGGAACAATAATCAACTAGCATAGGAAGGCAAAACAAGCATAACTTTAAAACTTTAAGCACATAGAGAGGAAACTTGACATTATTGCAATTCCTACAAGTATATATTCCTCCCTCATAATATTTTTCAGTAGCATCTTGAATGAATTCAACAATATAACCAACACATAAAACATTCTTTTCATGATCTACGATCATAGAAAATTTACTACTCTCCACATAAGCAAAATTCTTCTTTTTCGGAATAGTGGGAGTATCATAAGAAACTCGAATACTATAAATTGTTTCCATATTAAAAGAGTAATGTTCAGAAAAAGGGTAATCATAATCATGACAAGTTTTATAAATATAATCATCACTACTTTTTATAGCATAATTTTCATCACAATAATCATCATAAGTAGCAACTTTGTTCTCATAATCAATTGGAACCTCTTCCGAAATAGTGGAATCATCACTAAATAAAGTCATGACCTCTCCAAATCCACTTTCATAAATATTATAAGATTCAACACCCTCCAAAATAGTGGGATCATTACTTCCTAAAGTTGACACTCTTCCAAACCCACTTTCATCAATATAATCATCATAAGTAGGAGGCATGCTATCATCATAACAAATTTGCATATCAAAACTTGGGAGGCTAAAAATATCATCTTCATTAAACATAGCATTCCCAAGCTTGGAACAAACATTAATTTCAGCAAATATATTCTCAAATATGTCAACCTCATCAAACATAGCTTCCCCAAGCTTGGGCCTTTTCATATCATAAGCATAATCACTCTCATCATTAATAGTATGGATAGCACAAATAGTATAGCAATTATCATCATCACAATGAGGAATAGGAGCAACATCATTTGAGAGGGATACCTTTTTACCTTTGCTTCTCCGTCTTTTCTTTTTCTTCTTCTTCACATCATGAGTGGGTTTAACTCTCCCTTTTGAGCTCCTTATTGATGAGATTGGTTGAATAGAAGGCTCCTCCTCGTTACCTGATTCATCATAAGTAATAATAGGAGGATATTGGGAAGCCTCTTCCCTTTCATTAGTATTCTCTTCATCTTCTATTTGTTTTCTTGTCTATATGTAATTGGAAATATAAGGATTTTCAATGCAATTCACCACACAATACATATAAATTTCCTCTAGATCAAATTCAAGAAGTTTATCACGGGCAAATACTGGAAGATAGTTAGTTATACGTTTCATTTCTTCATAACCCATAAGCAAACTAAGTTCATTATGATGTGCAAGGGAGATCAAGTCATCACAATTTTTGGAAACGATTAGATCATGAAACAATTTGCATCGGATAGTTAAATGACCACGTTCATTGCAAAGTTCACAAGCACGGCTAACAAAATTTAAATTTTCAGCACAAACATCTAGCCTTTCTTGCAACCATTTAGTTTCTAAGTACTTATGCCTCTTGCAAAATCTATCTTCCCTGTTTGGTGTGTATTTGCAAACTCTATGCACTCCACAGAAATCGATATGCTTATAAGAGATATTTTCATCATAACTAGTGCAATCATCATTAGTACCATGGATATTCAAAGAGTTCATACTAACAACATTGCAATCATGCTCATTGTTCAAAGATTTAGTGCCAAACATTTTAATGCATTCTTCTTCTAACACTTTGGCACAATTTCCTTTCCATCATACTCACGAAAGATATTAAAAAGATGAAGCGTATGAGGCAAACTCAATTCCATTTTTTTGTAGTTTTATTTTATAAACTAAACTAGTATTAAAACAAGAAACTAAAAGATTCGATTACAAGATCTAAAGATATACCTTCAAGCACTCACCTCCCCGGCAACGGCGCCAGAAAAGAGCTTGATGTCTACTACGCAACCTTCTTCTTGTAGACGTTGTTGGGCCTCCAAGTGAAGAGGTTTGTAGGACAGTAGCAAATTTCCCTCAAGTGGATGACCTAAGGTTTATCAATCCATGGGAGGTGTAGGATGAAGATGGTCTCTCTCAAACAACCCTGCAACCAAATAAAAAAGAGTCTCTTGTGTCCCCAACACACCCAATACAATGGTAAATTGTATAGGTGCACTAGTTCGGCGAAGAGATGGTGATACAAGTGAAATATGGATGATAGATATGAGTATTTGTAATCTGAAAATATAAAAACAGCAAGGTAACAAGTGGTAAAAGTGAGCGTAAACGGTATTGCAATGCTAGGAAACAAGGCCCAGGGTTCATACTTTCACTAGTGCAAGTTCTCTCAACAATACTACCATAATTGGATCATATAACTATCCCTCAACATGCAACAAAGAGTCACTCAAAAGTCACTAATAGCGGAGAACAAACAAAGAGATTATGGTAGGGTAAGAAACCACCTCAAAGTTATTCTTTCTGATCAATCTATCATAGAGTTCGTACTAGAATAACACCTTAAGACACAAATCAACCAAAACCCTAATGTCACCTAGATACTCCAATGTCACCTCAAGTATCCGTGGGTATGATTATACGATATGCGTCACACAATCTCAGATTCATCTATTCAACCAACACAAAGAACTTCAAAGAGGGCCCCCAAGTTTCTACCGGAGAGTCAAGACAAAAACGTCTGCCAACTCCTATGCATAGGTTCATGAGCGGAACTCGCAAGTTGATCACCAAAACATAGATCAAGTGGATCACGTGATATCCCATTGTCACCACAGATAAGCACGGCAAGACATACATAAATTATTCTCAAATTCTTAAAGACTCAATTGGATAAGATAACTTCAAAGGGAAAACTCAATCCATTACAAGCGAGTAGAGGGGGAGAAACATCATAAGATCCAACTATAATAGCAAAGCTCGCGATACATCAAGATCGTACCACCTCAAGAACACGAGAGAGAGAGATCAAACACATAGCTACTGGTACATACCCTCAGCCCCGAGGGTGAACTACTCCCTCCTCATCATGGAGAGCGCCGGGATGATGAAGATGGCCACCGGTGAGGGATCCTCCTCCGACAAGGTGCCGGAACAGGGTCTCGATTGGTTTTTGGTGGCTACAGAGGCTTGCGGCGGCGGAACTCCCGATCTCTTCTATTCCCCGATGTTTTTAGGGTATATGGACATATATAGGCGAAAGAAGTCGGTCAGGGGAGCCGCGAGGGGCCCACGAGGGTGGAGGGCACGCCCAAGGGGGTGGGCGTGCCCCCCTACCTCGTGCCTTCCTTGTTGCTTCCCTTACGTACACTCCAAGTCTTCTAGATTGCTTCCGTTCCAAAAAATAACTCTCCCGAAGGTTTCATTCCGTTTGCACTCCGTTTGATATTCCTTTTCTGCGAAACACTAAAACAAGGGAAAAACATAAACTGGCACTAGGCTCTGGGTTAATAGGTTAGTCTAAAAAATAATATAAAACTGTTTAATAAAGCCCATAAACATCCAAAACAGATAATATAATAGCATGAATACTTCATAAATTATAGATACGTTGGAGACGTATCAGTCCCCTCCCCATCTAGTCCGAATTGGACAAGGAGGGGGGACGGCGCCCCCTTTCCTTCCCCCTCTCTCCTTCCCTTCCTTTCCCCCTCCTACTCCAACTAGGAAAAAGAGGGAGTCCTACTCCCGGTGGGAGTAGGACTCCTCCCTGGCGCGCCTCCTCCTGGCCGGCCGCCTCCTCCCCTTGCTCCTTATTATATACGGGGGCAGGGGGCACCTCTAGACACACAAGTTGATCTGTTGATCTATTCCAGCCATGTGCGGTGCCCCCCTCCACCATATTCCACCTCGGTCATATCGTAGCGGTGCTTAGGCGAAGCCCTGCGTCGGTAGCAACATCATCACCGTCACCACGCCGTTGTGCTGACGGAACTCTCCCGTGAAGCTCTGCTGGATCGGAGTTCGCGGGACGTCATCGAGCTGAACATGTGCTGAACTCGGAGGTGTCGTACGTTCGGTACTTGGATCTGTCGGATCATGAAGACGTACGACTACATCAACCGTGTTGTGCTAACGCTTCCGCTTTTGGTCTACGAGGGTACGTGGACACACTCTCCCCTCTCATTGCTATGCATCACCATGATCCTGTGTGTGCGTACGAATTTTTTTGAAGTTACTACATTCCCCAACACCTAGCTCGCCCTTTTGCTCTCCTGCGTTCCTGGTCTTGGTGTTGCCTTCGTTGTCTTGTGCTTTGGCTTCTCTCCGGCTTCCCTCTTCTGCCCTGCCAAGTGTGGCCCCGGCGCATGGCTCTGACTGCCCGTGCACAAGTGAAGGGGTCAAAAGGAGAGCCCCTACTTTTGTACACCGACAATAGCCCCCGGGTCTGGGCCACCCATAAGCGCGACGCGTTGTTGGGCCAGGCCCAGAACGGTGCGCGGGCAGGTGGGGCGGATTTTTACCGTGGCAACTGTTTCGTCTATTGTGCTTCCCCACGACCCGCGTTGAATGCGCGACATGGAGGGTCGTGTGTGATGTGGGGGTCATGCGTGGGATGGTTCCCGCACGCATGCGTCACATCGCACTAAAGAGGCGGCCCGCGCCTTCCCCATAAGAAAAAGAGGGAGGCGCAGAGGCGCGGCTTATTTACTGAGTGGACTTGGGTCACGGTGTTCAAGGCGCCCGCGCCCCCACGATCGCGGGGTGGGGAATGGTCTCCTCACCCATCCCATCGATCCTACTCGCTCGCCCGTCCCCCATGCAGGTGGCAGGCGGTGGAGGCGGAAACCGGGTCGTCGCTGATTGGGCCAGCGGGTCGGTCCTGATCCCCTGCGCCTCCGATGGCTGTATTGGACGAGTTGGGTTGTAGAGCCTCGACCCCGCCCCTTTATAAGGAGGGGGAGGGGGATGTCATCCCACGTTCTTCCGGCATCCATCTTCTTCCACTTCCGCTCCTTCCTTCCACCCGTCATGGCGAGAGGGGGCGCAAGCCCTTCAACCGTGGGGGCGAGGGTCATTGCTCGACAGCACGTTCCTCCTTCCCAAGAGCTCGCAGCGGCGGAGCCGGCCACGAGAGGAAGGGGGAGGGGGTGAGGCCGAGGTCACCGCGGCGGTCGGGGGAGAGGGGGACGAGGCGGCGCGATGGACATGCCTCCGCCAGTGATGCCGCCCGTGATGGAGGGCCACATCGGGGACCAGCCTCGGGAGTTCTTCATCAGGCTGCGCGGCCACCGCTTCGTCGTCTCAGTCTCCCTAGCCCATTTGCTCGGGAAATGGAGCTCGATCCGCCCCAGACCGTTAGATTGCACGTGAGGGGCTGCGGGACCGGCGGCACGCGGGTCGACATCGACTTCCCTGCTCCTCATGTTATGTACCTCCGTCGCGGATAGAAGGCATTTGCTCGCATCCATAGCCTGACGGCGGGGCTCGTCCTCTACTTCAAGTTAATGGAGGGCGGCCTGCTCTCCGTCAAGGTCTTCGGAGATCTTGGAACTCGCCTAAAGTGCTGCGTGGAGAGCTCCTCCGATGATGAAGATTCCTCCTCAAGCGGGAGTGACAAGGAGGACAGCGACAGTGGCGATGAGGGAGTCGAGCGGCAGGACGTCGACTCCGACTGACCGCGTCGCCCTTCCCTCGGCCACGCGCCCTACCGAGGGCCTTCCTCGTCAAGCTCTCCATCGTCTCCTTGGGCGGCTAGCGTAGGAGGGCCGGAGAAGGCGAAGAAGGCGGGTGGCGGCCATCAACTCGAAGTACGCGGGCACCGACGCCTTCATCGCGTATTGCCGACCTGCTGCCTCGTCTTCCAGCTCCTTTTCCGGCACCAAGATGTTCTCTCGGTGCCTTCTGCTCCTCGTACCTTGCCTAGGCGCTCCTTTTGCCCTCCCACCACCTTGTTCCAATTTCTGAGGAGAGGGACAAGAAAGGTATTATGGGCATCTTATCTCTTTTTAGTTTGTAAGCCTGTGGGCACTTGTTAATTTTAAGACTTGTAATCCCCTTACTCATGTTTTTAATTCCGTCTGAAATGTACCTGTATGGGATGTTTTTAATGAAAAAGGGTGCTTGCTGGGTTCTTTGTGCGTGAGCGAGGCTCATGCTAAGGAATGAATAATTGTTATTTTTAAGATAAACATTGTCGCCTGGCAACAGGCCTTGCCGTCCCCTGACTTCAGTCGACCATTCTCACGCTTTTGGCGGAGGCAGGGGCGAAGTAGAGTTAGGCTCCTTGTTTATTTCCTTGCCACCGCGTCTACGACCCGGTTCTGTCCCAGGGACTCGCGTACAAGAAGAAGGGGGAGCACGGTGGTCTCGGAGCAAAACGAGGTTTCATTTGTCCCAGTTCCATACGGAAATGCACAACAAGGGATGAAGGACTTATCTGAATCCGCAGCCCCGGAAACTTTGGCTTGCCGTGGTTATATCCTTGTATCTTCAGCCCCCAGCCGTCCTGGCTTGCCGGGGCCGGAGCGCCGGTTTGTCCTCTTTCTCCAAAGCGGCTCAGCAGAAGTGTCCACGTGCCTTGCGAACCAAAGAGGATAGAAAGACGCATACTCGACCTCAAGGCTAGGGGTTAGCCACCGCTAAACACTATCAACCCTAACCAAGGGAGAGACTTAACCTAGCATGCATGCTAAAACTTAGGGCGCCAGCGCTTCGTTTATTTATGCTCGGGGTCTGTGCCTGGCTTTGTTCAGAGGGTTACATGCCTTGCCGGCAAAGCTTGTACAAAAGGTGGCTTGCCGGGAGGCCCAACAACCGTGCCGTATGGGTAAAACTTGCGAAGATGTTCGATGTTCCAGGAGTTGCTCACTGGGACATCATCTTCGGTCTCCAGGTGGACTGCCCCAGGCCTGGTGACTCGTATTACCTGATAAGGGCTTTCCCACTTTGGCATCAACTAGTTGGAATTGTTGGCCGACTGAACGCGCCGAAGAACAAGGTCGCCTTCCTCAAAGCTTTGAGCATGAACCTTGTGGCTATGGTAGCGGCGTAAGGCTTGCTGGTAGCATGCTGCTCTCACAGCCACCCGAAGACGATCTTCCTCAAGGAGCATTGCGTCATCTTGCCGCAATTGCTCTTGCTCAAGCTCGTCATAAGCGAGCACTCGAGGTGACCCGTATGTGAGTTCCGTGGGGAGAACTGCTTCTGCCCCGTATACCAGGGCGAAGAGTGTCTGGCCGGTGGCTCGATTTGGCGCCGTTATGATCGACCAAAGAATTGCCGGCAACTCATCAATCTAGCGCCTTCCACTCTTGTGCAGCCTGTCAAAAGTCTTTGTCCTCGGGCCTCGCAACACTTCGTCATTTGCCCTCTCCGCCTGACTGTTGCTCCGTGGGTGTGCCACGGAAGAAAAATAGACCCTGCTGCCGAGGTCTTGGATATATTGCATGAAGGTCTGGCTTGTGTACTGCGTGCCATTATCGGTGATGACTCTATTTGGCACACCAAAACGGCACACTAGCCCCTTGAAGAACTTGACGGCTGACTGTGTTGTCACCTTCCTCACTGCCTCCACCTCCGGCCACTTTGCGAACTTGTCGATTGCAACGTACAAGTACTCAAAGCCCCCGACAGCACGCGGGAAAGGGCCCAGGATGTCGAGCCCCCAGACCGAGAATGGCCAGGAGAGAGTATTTGTTTGAAGGGCTTGAGCTGGTTGATGAAGCTTCTTCGAATGGAACTGACACGCTTCACACTTGGTTACTAGTGCCGTTGCATCGTGGAGGGCAGTGGGCCAGAAGAAACCCTGCCGGCAAGAGCCCTCGACCCTATGTGGGAGCCACATATGCCTCCGTGTATCTCTGCCAACAGCTCCAGTCCTTCCTCCAGGGGAATGCACTTCAATTTCACACTGTTCAGTCTCTTCCTGTACATGACGTCATCGACGAACTGATACATAGCAGACCGACGGGCTACTTTCTCTGCTTCTTCCTGCTCCACAGGAAGCTCCCCTGTTTGGAGGAATTGGACTGTATGCTGTGCCCATGCCGGAGCCTGGGGCTCGACGGCAAGGACCAAGGGCATTTCTTCTGCCATGGGAGCGGCCGTCTCTACGGTCAGGACTTGACGACCTGCCGGAGTCAGTCGCTCCTCGACAGGCTCAGAATCCGCGGCAACATCCTTGTCGGCGGCCCCTGGGAGCTCAGCGGGAAAGTACTTGCCGGGGCCTGATTTCCTCCGTTTGTTCTGCTCCGTTGATAGTTCGACGGATGGTTGAGTTAACTGAAGCAAAAAAGTACCTAGTTCCACAGGTAGCTTGAATGCAGCGCGGTTTGACAGGTAATCGGCGATCTCATTCTCCGCTCGGGGAACGTGCTCCGCTTGTATACCGTCAAAGCGCTCCTCCAGCTTCCTCAGCTCATCTACCTAGGCCTCCATCAACGGGATCTGATAATCTTTGTTGACTTGTCTGACGACAAGTTGTGAATCACCTCTGACGATGAGCTTCTTGACCCTGAGGTCTGCCGCGATCCTAAGACTGGCAAGCAACCCCTCATACTCAGCAGTGTTGTTTGTGGACATCTCCTTGGGAAAGTGCATCTGGATTACATACTTGAGGTGCTCTCCGGTGGGTGCGGCGACCAACACACTAGCACCGGCGGCTTGCAGCACACCAGCACCGGCGCCTTGCAGCGAGAAAGCCCCGTCAAAGTACATGATCCAGTTGTGACTTGCTTCCTTGCCGGGGGGGGGGGGTGGTCTCCTGGATTTCCTCGTCAGGCGTTGAGGTCCATTCTGCAATGAACTCTGCCAAGACTCTACTCTGGATTGTTGAAGTACTTTCAAACTTCAGACCAAAACTTGAAAGCTCCAAGGCCCACTCCACAATCCTTCCAGTCGTGTCTGGGTTGTGCAGTATCTGTTGTAACGGGAGGTCGGTGACGATGGTGTTTTCGTGTGCTTGGAAGTAGTGACGCAACTTCCTCGAGGCCATAAGGAGGCCGAAGAGCAATTTCTGCACGCCAGAGTACCTTGACCTAGCCCCCTGCAGGAGGGAGCTGACAAAGTAAACCGGGTGCTGCATCATCTTCTTCTTCTGCACCACCTCTTTTGATTGCATGGGCCCTGTCCTGATGGTGTCAGACTCTGCCGGGGGCCTTGCCTTGCTGGCATCGGGCCCTGCCAGGGGAATCTCTGGCTTGCCATCTGTCAGTACTGCCGTTGCCACTACCTCTTCATCGACCTCCCTCTGCGCCACTAGTGCAACACTGACCACTTGATTCGTCGCCGCCAGATACAACATCAACGACTCTTGTGATTTAGGCGCAACCAGTATTGGTGTAGAGGTAAGGTATTTCTTCAGATCCTGCAATGCTTCCTCCGCCTCTAGGGTCCACACCATTGGGCCCGCCTTCTTCAATAATTTGAAAAAGGGAAGGGCACGCTCAGCGGACTTGGAGATGAATCTGCTCATGGCGGCAACGCAGCCAGTGAGCTGACGCACATCCTTGATCCGCTTGGGTGACTCAATCTACTAAATAGCCTTGATCTTGTCCGGGTTTGCCTCGATCCCACGCTGCGACACAAAGAACCCGAGAAGTTTGCTGGACGGAACACCGAAGACACACTTCTAAGGGTTCAATTTGCGGCTGATCTTGCGTAGGTTGGCAAACGCCTCTTCTAAGTCTTGTACAAGGGTTGCCTTGTCCTTGGTTTTGACCACTATGTCATCCATATAAGGTTCCATATTTCTATGTAGCTGGGGCTCAAAACCAATTTGGACCGCCCTTGCGAATGTCGAGCTAGCACTCTTCACCCCGAAAGGCATCCGTAAAAAGCAATACATACCACATGGGGTGGTGAATGTTGTCTTCTCTTCATCTTCCTTTGTCATGAAGATCTGGTGGTAGCCCGAGTAGGCGTCGAGGCATGATAGCAGAACGCACCCGGCCGTGGAGTCAACAATCTGGTCAATGCGCGACAACGGGAAGGGGTCCTTAGGACAAGCCTTATTGATATCTGTGTAATCAATACACAACCTCCACTTCCCGTTCGCCTTGCGCACCACCATCAGATTGGCCAGCCACGTCAGATGGAGCAATCCTCTCACCAAGCCCGCCGCTTCCAACTTCCTGATCTCCTCTGTGATGAATTCCCGCCGTTCCAAAGCTTGCTTCCTGACCTTCTGCTTGACAGGTCGCGCATGGGGACAAACAACAAGATGGTGCTCAATCACTTCCCTGGGAACGCCGGGGATGTCGGATGCTTGCCATGCAAACACATCGACATTCGCCCTCAGGAAAGTGATGAGCGCGCTTTCCTATTTGCTGTCGAGGGTGGAGCTTATGGTGAAAGCCCCTCCCATGCCATCCTCCTTGACGGACACCCTGTTGGTCTCTGGTGGTGCAGCTCTGGATTTCTTGCTCTTGCCGGTCGAGCTCTCTAGCACGTCCTCGATGGTAGCACAACACTCCAAAGAGGCGCGCTTGCCGGAGTGGGTGCGAGAGGTCTTGCCGGTCTTCTTCTTCCCTCCCGGGGCTTCAGCGGCAGGAGCAAGTGCCTTGGCGGCAGCTGCTGCAACTGCTTCTCGGCAGAGTTGGTCAGCGTAGATCAGCGCATCCTTCTTGTCGGAGGGGACGGTGATGATGGTCATCGGCCCAGGCATCTTCAGCGTGTTGTAGGCGTAGTGAGACGCCGCCATGAACTTGGCTAGTGCCGGGCGGCTGAGGATCCCGTTGTAAGGCAAGGGGATCTTGGCTACATCAAAGACAATCCTCTCCGTCCTGTAGTTCAACTCGCCTCCAAAAGTCATAGGCAACGTGACCTTCCCCTTCGGCTGGCTCCTTCCCGGTTGACCCCATGAAACGTGCCCGTTTCCTCGAGGTCTCCATCAGGATTTTGCAGCCTTTTGATCACAACGGGTGAGATCAAGTTCAGACCGGCCCCGCCGTCAACCAGCATCTTGTTCACCTTGAGGTTGCGTATCGTTGGTGATACCAACAACGGAAGACACCCGACCGCAGTTGTGCGGTCAGGGTGGTCCTCGGCGTCAAAGATGAGGGGCGTGCTGGACCACTTCAGTGGCTTCTGAGCGTTAGACGAGGGCTCCGCTGGTGTGATCTCATGCGCCCACTGTTTGAGCTGGCGATGAGAAGTATGCAGCGAGGCGCCACCATCGACGCACATGGCCTCCGTAGCCTTCTGGAACTCATGCTCGCTGGACTCGTCGTCCTCGTCATGATCATCGTCTTCCTGCTTCTTGTCGCGACCCTGAGCAGGCCTCTCTTGCTGGTTATCCTTGCCGCGGGGACCTCCTTGGCCACCCCGCTTCTTGCCGGATGCTTCAGCGCCATCTTGACCCTTCTCCTTATCCCGCCTCTCATACTCGCCTTTTTTCTTTTCAGCAAGCAGCTCGACTTGTCGGCAGTTCTGGAGGTCGTGGCCTTTGGTGCGGTGGATCTTGCAGTACTGCTTGTCGGAGCCCCCTGGCTTGTCGGCAGCCGCCAAGGCCCGGCAAGCGGCGCACTCGGCAATCTCCTTGTCGGGGTCGTCTGCCTTGGACTTCTTGACGGCGCTGGTGTCGTCGGATCCCTCGACGGCAAGCACGGTCTTGCCCTTGAGCTTCCTGTTGCGACACGACCCTTCTTCGTCGGGGCGGCAGTGTCTTCGTCGGTAGAGTTGGTTTCCGCGCCAGCGTCTTTGCCGGGGTACTTCTGTCACGCCCAAGATGCGACCCTATCCTAAAGGAACTCGAAGGTCCCACCAAGGATAAAAGCGCATCTTGAAGACGCTTTTGCAAGGTGGATATCATTACATCAACATTACATAATAGTGGGGATACATCCAATACATACAATGTCACATGAATACAACAATACATCATACAAGATCAACATCCAACTACGGATGAAACATAAACAGGAACTCAAACGACATCCACCCTGCTAGCCCAGGCTGCCGACCCGGAACCTAACCCAAGATCGACGAAGAAGAAGAAGAACTCCAACACAAGAAACACCGCTCTCACGTCATGATCATCACACAACCTGTACCTGCAACTGTTGGTGTAGTAATCTGTGAGCCACGAGGACTCAGCAATCCCATTACCATGGGTATCAAGACTAGAAAATCTTAATGGGTAAGGAAGGGGTAAAGTGGTGAGGTTGCAGCAACGACTAAGCATGTATGGTGGCTAACTTACGCAAATAAGAGCGGGGAGAGAAGCAAAGCAAGCGGTCGTCAACTAGTAATGATCAAGAAGTGATCCTGAACTCCTACTTACGTCAGACATAACCCAGAAACCGTGTTCTCCTCTCGATCAACCCCGAAAAGAGACACTCACGGTTACGCACACGGTTGGTGTATTTTAAGAGAGTTTACTTCAAGTTTACTACAACCGGACATTAACAAATTCCCATCTGCCACATAACCGCGGGCACGGCTTTCGAAAGTTCAAACCCTGCAGGGGTGTCCCAACTTAGCCCATTATAAGCTCTCGCGATCAACGAAGGATATTCCTTCTCCCCGGGAAAACCCGATCAGTCTCGGAATCCCGGCTACAAGACATTTCGACAGTAATAAAACAAATCCAGCAAAGCCGCCCGAACGTGCCGACAAATCCCGATAGGAGCTGCACATATCTCTTTCTCAGGGCACATCCGGATGAGACATCTTATGAGTAAAACCAATCCTCAAGTTTCCCCGAGGTGGCCCCGCAGTCTGCTCGTTTCGGACCAGCACTC
>NC_041389.1:324816166-324818885 GCF_002162155.2 Triticum dicoccoides
AGATGACCCTTGGGCTGGCCGACCCAAGGGAAAGGGATAGGTGGTGGTGAGGCAAATGGTAAAACCAAGGTTGGGCCTTGCTGGAAGAGTCTTATTCAAAGCAAACTGTCAAGGGGGTCCCATAAATCACCCGACCGCGTTAGGGACGCAAAATCCGGGAACATAATACCGATATGACGGAAACTAGGGCGGCAAGAGTGGAATAAAACACCAGGCATCAGGCCGAGCCTTCCACCCTTTACCAAGTATATAGATGCATTAATAATATAAGAGATATTGTGATATCCCAACATAAACATAATCCAACATGGAGCAATCTTCATCTTCACCTGCAACTAGAAATGCTATAAGAGGGGGCTGAGCAAAGCGGTAACATAGCCAAACAATTGTTTGCTAGGAAGGGGAACAAAGGGTCAGAGGTTCATGGCAGTTTGGGAGGCTTGAGCAGCAAGTGGTAGGTAACGCAACATAGCGATAGAACGAAGCAACTAGCATAGCAATGATAGTAATGAGATCCAAGGTGACAGTCATCTTGCCTGAAATCCCGCAAGGAAGAAGAATGAGTCCATGAAGAAGATGAAGCCACGAAGATGAACCAAGCGTAGACGAACGAATCCTCACGATCGCAACGAAACGGGAACTATCGAGAAGAAGCACACAACACGGTAAACACAACACACATGAACAAGGCATGATGCTCAACCAAGTATGATGCATGACAAGGCTACATGAAGCTACGCATGGCAAGAGATGATGCATACAATAGCAACACATCAAAGCAAGTTTAAATGAGGCCGGAAACAACATAGAACAATTCCGGTAAGTCCTCATATGCAAACTTCGAAATTGGTCCAGATCTGAATAAACCTTAAGTTCAAGTTGTTAAACAGCAAGTTAAGATGCACCACGATGATCTACACGAAATTCTAGTCAAGTTACATATAAAGTTCATTAGATTCGGAGCTACGACCTAGAAGATATGAGCAAAACAAGATAAACATGGCATTGATACAAAATGCATTAAAACATCAAGCACACACTCCAAAACATGGATGCAACAAGGTAACATGAAGCTACACACAAAACTAAGCAAGTTTCATATAGAGCACACTCAAAACGGAGCAACGGTTCAACACATACACCCTATCCAAGGTTAAAGGACAACCTGTCCAAAACAGCAACTAGGCATATTGCAAGCATCAAAACAACATGCTACAGGATATCAACATTAAAACAAAAGGCATGGACATGATGTACATGTAAATCATAACAAAACATGAACACTGAGCTATCTCCAGAAACTACGACATCATACTCAAACAAGCATGGCAAGATTGCAAATAATAACAGGTTCACAGACTTGGCAGAATTTCAGGACATGGCAGAAATAACATCAGGTTGCAATGTTTAGAGCTATCAAACAACATGTTACAGCAAGCTATCATGTAAAACTAGAGCATGGAATGAATCTACTCAAAGCATATAACAAGAGTCCCTTACTGACCATGAGCCAAAAGGGCACAGAAGATACAATTGCAAGCATGTGAACATAGCAAAACATAAACAGATTCAGACTTGGTGAAAAACGGGAGCATGTCAAAACAGATAACAAGTAGGCATGTTTACAAGCTCGATGCACTCACTACAGAGCATTTCATGATAAACTAAGCATACAACCTACAACTAGACATGGCAAGAACAATAACATAGCATGCACGGATCAACTACAACAACCTTGGCAAAATTGAATAACATGTAAACAATCTGACAGGAACATTTTATAGCAAAAGTAGAGCAAGATTATGACATGATAGAGCACTCCATAATTCCAAAAAAGGGCACGGATGGATAGATCATGACATATATAACAAAACATCCTTACTGAACATACTCAAAAGAGGCATAGGTCTCACTGTAGCAACATGAATACATGGCATCACAATAACAGCAGAACAAGGGCTGAAATCAGCAATATCATGAAGCCTAGTTTGCATGCTTGTTCTAGTCACCACATAGATCACAAAAATACATGGCATACATCCCTGTAAAGATGACATGGCATACTTTAAAACACATGTAGTTCTCAAGATCATAGGATGCACACATCAACCATGGCAAAAATGACAAAAGTGCATGTTCTGATAAACTACAGCAGACAACATCACATAGCAGTTTTGCAATGATGATTAGGGCATCACGATCACCTCAAATGAACATGGCACAATGGAACAAAATGTAGAGCATCTCATGATGAACATTTCGATATATCATATGCATGAAACGGAGCTGTATGCATGAAGTTATGGCATGTTGAACAAGGCACCAGAAAGTGCAAATCTCAGGACTTCGAAGAAATATACCCTCGTGAAACGGGACGAGGTCGAACCGGGACAGAGGGATCTAGGGCGCGGGACGGCGTTTGGATGGCCGGGCGGGTGGATCTCGTCCCACCCGCCGGATCCGGCGAAGAGGCGGCCGGCGACGGCAGCCGGAGGCCGGGACGGCGCCGGAGGAGGTCCGGGAAGGCCGGAGGGAGAGGCGGTGGCTGGCGGCGACGGAGCCCGGCGAGGCCGGCGAGCGAGGCGCGGGGCAGCAGCGCGGCATGGCGGCGGCGGAGGCGCGGGGCAGCGGCGCGGCATGGCGGCACCGACGGGAGACGGCGGGAGCCGGGCGGCGCGCGGGGCGGCGCTGCAGGCGCAGGCGGCGGCGACGGAGATCC
>NC_041389.1:324819161-324823544 GCF_002162155.2 Triticum dicoccoides
AGAGGCGGTGAGGTGGCGGCGCGCGATAGGCTGGCGGCGGCGGCGGGGTGACGTGGCGCGACGCCATTGGCCGGAGGGAGGTGGAGGGCGGACATGTCCGGCGGCAGGGATTTTTGTCCGGTGGCGCGAGGAAGAAGATGCTAGGGTTTGATCTGCGTGAAATTTCGGGGGGGGGGACACATATTTATAGGTAGGAGGAGGTAGGAGTTTCCAAATGAGGTGCGGTTTTCGCCCACACGACCGTGATCGAACGACCGAGAGGATGGAGGGGGTTAGGATGGGTTTTTGGGCCACTTTCAAGGGGTGTTGGGCTGCACCAAAAGAGGCCTTGCGGCTACCCGGTTAACCGTTGGAGTACCAAACGAACTCCAAATGGCACGAAAGTTGACAGGCGGTCTACCGGTGGTGTACCAAGACCGCCTGGCAAATCTTGGGCCATTCCGAGAAAGTTTAACACCCACACACGAAAAGAGGCAAAAGGAGACGCCAGAGGACATAGGAGTGCCGGATTGGAAAACGGACAACGGGGAAAATGCTCGGATGCATGAGACGAACACGTATGCAAATGCGATGCACATGATGACATGAAATGAAATGCAGATGATGACATGGCAAAGTGCGACACGCAAGCACATGACATGGCAAGGACGGCGAATAACTGACGGACACCTGGCGCATCGAATCCAGGGCGTTACAACTCTCCTCTACTAACAAGAGATCTCGTCCCGAGATCTTATGACCGAGACTGGAGGAAAAGAGGAAGAGGTGAAACAAGAATGAAAGAGAGAGGATGAACAAGACCAAGAGCACTCGGGTAGAAAAGAGGAATGATGATTACGACGGAAATCAAAGCTCCGAAACAAAAATGGATTCGAAACCACTCCGGTTAGAACAAGATAAGAACGGAATAAGTCTGAAAGAATTTAGGCAGAACTCTGACTGAACATGGAAACGATATAACATGAACTTGAGAAGATGGAACGATACTTGACGAGAGGAACATCACAAAACCTCCGGAAGACTTAAAAGAGTGGAATGAGAAGAACGGGGAAGAAGATGGCAGCTTCTACCACGAATGAAATAGAAGGCAGCCTTAGAAGAAAGGATTGAACGGAGTTGTTGAGAAAATCAACAACAAAAGAATTGCTTGTTGTGGACTTATGGATAACATCTCAAATTATGAGGCGGTAACCGACCACAATTGAAAAGATTGAATAGCTGAGAAAACGAAGAAATGCAAAACTCCACTTCAAAAGAATACAGAGAATTAATTGCACCTCGCGAGGCAAGAAGAAGAATACTTGAGCTCCTCCAAAAAAAATCTTGATGAACACTTGAAGAATGAATTAAATCATGACGAGCCACCGTGAAGAACTCCGGTAACAAAAGAATGACGAGATAAAATTGAAGGATGAAAGGAATAAGATTAAAGCCTTGCGATGATTAAGATGGAGCTTCGTGAGGAGACAAGCGAAAAGACTTGGAACTCCGGAAAAGAAAGACGAGCCACTTAGAACCGAGAAATTATTCAACATGAACAATCTCCGAAGAAAGGAATTAATCAACTGGATGAAAGAAGAATAAGAATTACATTATGCTTATCCTCCACCAATTAAATTGATGAGAAACAATATATTGCATACTACTTATTCGCGTTGGGAAAGATTAAGGGGGCATATAGCACAAAATTAGAGAAGGTCTTCATGAACCACCAGTAAGATTTGGAAAGAACGAGTCAATATATGTGACAAGAATGGGAAAAGGAATCTTCAAAGAACCACCGTGAAAATGTAACCGAATGAAGAGAAGAGAGCGAATCGCCGGAAAGAATTAGAAAATGAACGCAGATACTTGAGGGAATTTAGAAAAAAGAGAACGAAGGGATCGCGAACTGATTGAAGAATACTTGAACGAAACACCGGAAGAATATTGAGACAAACGAAGGGGCAAGGATATAGAATAATTGGAGAACGAATCTGAAAGCTTAGAACGAAGAAATATTCTGAAATGGAGGCCTCTGAATGATCCAGAGAGAAAGAAACTCCTGAAATACTCCGGACGGATGAAAAGAATTGCACAATCGGAACAACTAGATAGGATAACATCGAGCTAGCACCGCGAATATCCGGGAGAACGGACAAAATTTAAGGGAAACTCTTCTTCGGTCTTCAAAATTGGGAACGGTGGCGAGAAACAACGCCAAAATTGTCGAGATGCTCCGGGAGAATGAAAAGCGAAGGGGTTGAGCCAGCAATGAAAATGGTTTGGAATCGACCTTGGAAAGGCGTCTGATTGATGAAAATCATACTTATGCCAAACTTCGAAAGAGAGGATTTGAGGAAATCTCCGGAAAATTAGAAGAGTCAGGTAAGATCCTGGGAAAAACCTGTGGGTTAGGGCCCACCGAAAAGAAAACACCGTTGGAAAGGATTGTTGAAGAGATGATGCACCGAAACGATTGAAAGATTTGAATGAGGTGACAACCTCGAATTAATTGGATGCAAACATGAATCTTGTAAGATGTCTTCAGCACTCCGAGATAATAGAATGGCGAGAGGAGGAACAAGCAAAGATAAATATTTGAGCTGAGGGAAAGAATACGATCGAACCGAGAAAATTGAGTTGGAATCCACCGGAAAGAAAGCAAGACGAACATTGATGAACCAGACGAGAATCCACCGGTTGAAACAATTGAGGAAAGACTGAAGATACTATGCACGAATGAAATAGATTGCTCGAATAGGGGCTCAGACTCCGCGAATAAAAAGGGGTGGGAGGGCGGAAAAACAAAGGCAACTTGGAACGGGGAACAGACGAACAACTTGAAGAGAAAAAACACCGGTTGGAATGATTAAGGAGAGAAAGCAAAGGCTTCGCACGAGTAGAATGGATACTCGATTACAGACTCCGGTTCCAATAAGAAGAAGGGAGGGCGGGTGGGAAAAACAAGGACAACTTCGGACAGGGGAAACAACAACGTCGGAGGAATAACTGAGGATTGATCTCGCGAAAGACAAAGAGGTTTGAATCAGCTTGACGAGAAATGCGCCGGACAAAAGAGGAAGGAGAACGAACGAAAACTAACCGCGTGATCCTAAAGAAAAAATTGAAGGGGGAAGAGAAGTAAGTCGAAACACCTACGTCAAGATTCCTTACCAGAGCGACGAAGGGGCAGAGGAATAAAAAGAATTCCTACTCTCCGATATAACTAGACTCCGAAAAAGTTTTTTTTAGACTCGACATCGGCCAAAACTACACGATCAATCAAGGGGGCTCCTAGGGTCGGTCGAGGCTTTGATACCAACTTGTCATGCCCAAGATGCGACCCTATCCTAAAGGAACTCAAAGGTCCCACCAAGGATAGAAGCGCATCTTGAAGATGCTTTTGCAAGGTGGATATCATTACATCAACATTACATAATAGTGGGGATACATCCAATACATAAAATGTCACATGAATACAACAATACATCATACAAGATCAACATCCGACTACGGATGAAACATAAACATGAACTCAAACGACATCCACCCTGCTAGCCCAGGCTGCCGACCTGGAACCTAACCCAAGATCGACGACGAAGAAGAAGAACTCCAACACAAGAAACACCGCTCTCGCGTCATGATCATCGCACAACCTGTACCTGCAACTGTTGGTGTAGTAATCTGTGAGCCACGAGGACTCAGCAATTCCATTACCATGGGTATCAAGACTAGCAAAGCTTAATGGGTAAGGAAGGGGTAAAGTGGTGAGGTTGCAGCAGCGACTAAGCATGTATGGTGGCTAACTTACGCAAATAAGAGCGAGGAGAGAAGCAAAGCAAGCGGTCGTCAACTAGTAATGATCAAGAAGTGATCCTGAACTCCTACTTACGTCAGACATAACCCAGAAACCGTGTTCTCCTCTCGATCAACCCCGAAAAGAGACACTCACGGTTACACACACGGTTGGTGTATTTTAAGAGAGTTTACTTCAAGTTTACTACAACCGGACATTAACAAATTCCCATCTGCCACATAACCGCGGGCACGGCTTTCGAAAGTTCAAACCCTGCAGGGGTGTCCCAACTTAGCCCATTATAAGCTCTCGCGATCAACGAAGGATATTCCTTCTCCCCGGGAAAACCCGATCAGTCTCGGAATCCCGGCTACAAGACATTTCGACAGTAATAAAACAAATCCAGCAAAGCCGCCCGAACGTGCCGACAAATCCCGATAGGAGCTGCACATATCTCTTTCTCATGGCACATCCGGATGAGACATCCTACGAGTAAAACCAATCCTCAAGTTTCCCCGAGGTGGCCCCGCAGTCTGCTCGTTTCGGACCAGCACTCAGAGAAGCACTGGCCCGGGGGGGGGGGGGCTAAATAAAGATGACCCTCG
>NC_041389.1:324823817-324826479 GCF_002162155.2 Triticum dicoccoides
GAAAGGGATAGGTGGTGGTGAGGCAAATGGTAAAACCAATGTTGGGCCTTGCTGGAAGAGTCTTATTCAAAGCGAACTGTCAAGGGGGTCCCATAAATCACCCGACCGCGTTAGGGACGCAAAATCCGGGAACATAATACCGATATGACGGAAACTAGGGCGGCAAGAGTGGAATAAAACACCAGGCATAAGGCCGAGCCTTCCACCCTTTACCAAGTATATAGATACATTAATAATATAAGAGATATTGTGATATCCCAACGTAAACATAATCCAACATGGAGCAATATTCATCTTCACCTGCGACTAGCAACGCTATAAGAGGGGGTTGAGCAAAGCGGTAACATAGCCAAACAATGGTTTGCTAGGAAGGGGAACAAAGGGTCAGAGGTTCATGGCAGTTGGGAGGCTTGAGCAGCAAGTGGTAGGTAACGCAGCATAGCGATAGAACGAAGCAACTAGCATAGCAATGATAGTAATGAGATCCAAGGTGACGGTCATCTTGCCTGAAATCCCGCAAGGAAGAAGAACGAGTCCATGAAGAAGATGAAGCCACGAAGATGAACCAAGCGTAGACGAACGAATCCTCACGATCGCAACGAAACGGGAACTATCGAGAAGAAGCACACAACACGGTAAACACACCACACATGAACAAGGCATGATGCTCAACCAAGTATGATGCATGACAAGGCTACATGAAGCTACGCATGGCAAGAGATGATGCATACAAGAGCAACACATCAAAGCAAGTTTAAATGAGGCCGGAAACAACATAGAACAATTCCGGTAAGTCCTCATATGCAAACTTCGAAATTGGTCCAGATCTGAATAAACCTTAAGTTCAAGTTGTTAAACAGCAAGTTAAGATGCACCACGATGATCTACACGAAATTCTAGTCAAGTTACATATAAAGTTCATTAGATTCGGAGCTACGGCCTAGAAGATATGAGCAAAACAAGATAAACATGGCATTGATACAAAATGCATTCAAACATCAAGCACACACTCCAAAACATGGATGCAACAAGGTAACATGAAGCTACACACAAAACTAAGCAAGTTTCATATAGAGCACACTCAAAACGGAGCAACGGTTCAACACATACACCCTATACAAGGTTAATGGACAAGCTGTCCAAAACAGCAACTAGGCATATTGCAAGCATCAAAACAACATGCTACAGGATATCAACATTAAAACAAAAGGCATGGACATGATGTACATGTAAATCATAACAAAACATGAACACTGCGCTATCTCCAGAAACTACTACATCATACTCAAACAAGCATGGCAAGATTGCAAATAATAACAGGTTCACAGACTTGGCAGAATTTCAGGACATGGCAGAAATAACATCAGGTTGCAATGTTTAGAGCTATCAAACAACATGTTACAACAAGCTATCATGTAAAACTAGAGCATGGAATGAATCTACTGAAAGCATATAACAAGAGTCCCTTACTGACCATGAGCCAAAAGGGCACAGAAGATACAATTGCAAGCATGTGAACATAGCAAAACATAAACAGATTCAGACTTGGTGAAAAACGGGAGCATGTCAAAACAGATAACAAGTAGGCACGTTTACGAGCTCGATGCACTCACTACAGAGCATTTCATGATAAACTAAGCATACAACCTACAACTAGACATGTCATAGAAGCTAGACATGGCAAGAACAATAACATAGCATGCACGGATCAACTACAACAACCTTGGCAAAATTGAATAACATGTAAACAATCTGCCAGGAATATTTTATAGCAAAAGTAGAGCAAGATTATGACATGATAGAGCACTCCATAATTCCAAAAAAGGGCACGGATGGATAGAGCATGACATATAAAACAAAACATCCTTACTGAACATACTCAAAAGAGGCATAGGTCTCACTGTAGCAACATGAATACATGGCATCACAATAACAGCAGAACAAGGGCTGAAATCAGCAATATCACGAAGCCTAGTTTGCATGCTTGTTCTAGTCACCACATAGATCACAAAAATACATGGCATACATCCCTGTAAAGATGGCATGGCATACTTTAAAACACATGTAGAGCTCAAGATCATAGGATGCACACATCAACCATGGCAAAAATGACAAAAGTGCATGTTCTGATAAACTACAGCAGACAACATCACATAGCAGTTTTGCAACGATGATTAGGGCATCACGATCACCTCAAATGAACATGGCACAATAGAACAAAATGTAGAGCATCTCATGATGAACATTTCGATATATCATATGCATGAAACGGAGCTGTATGCATGAAGTTATGGCATGTTGAACAAGGCACCAGAAAGTGCAAATCTCAGGACTTAGAAGAAATATACCCTCGTGAAACGGGACGAGGTCAAACCGGGACGGAGGGATCCAGGGCGCAGGACGGTGTTTGGATGGCCGGGCGGGTGGATCTCGTCCCACCCGCCGGATCCGGCGAAGAGGCGGCCGGCGACGGCAGCCGGAGGCCGGGACGGCGCCGGAGGAGGTCCGGGAAGGCCGGAGGGAGAGGCGGTGGCTGGCGGCGGCGGAGCCCGGCGAGGCCGGCGAGCGAGGCGTGGGGCAGCGGCGCGGCATGGCGGCGCCGGCGGGAGATGGCGGGAGCCGGGCGGCGCGCGGGGCGGCGCTGCAGGCGCAGGCGACGGCG
>NC_041389.1:324826694-324850037 GCF_002162155.2 Triticum dicoccoides
GGCGCGGGCTCGCGCGGGCCCGATCCGGGTCCCGCGGGCCGCGGCGGGAGGAGAGAGAGAGAGGCGGTGAGGTGGCGGCGCGCGATAGGCTGGCGGCGGTGGCAGGGTGATGTGGCGCGACGCCATTGGCCGGAGCGAGGTGGAGGTCGGACATGTCCGGCGCGGGGATTTTTGTCCGGTGGCGTGAGGAAGAAGATGCTAGGGTTTGATCTGCGCGAAATTTCGGGGAGGGACACATATTTATAGGTAGGAGGAGATAGGAGTGTCAAAATGAGGTGCGGTTTTCGTCCACACGATCGTGATCAAACGACCGAGAGGATGGAGGGGGTTAGGATGGGTTTTTGGGCCACTTTGAATGGGTGTTGGGCTGCACCAAAAGAGGCCTTGCGGCTACCCGGTTAACCGTTGGAGTACCAAACGAACTCCAAATGGCACGAAACTTGACAGGCGGTCTACCGGTGGTGTACCAAGACCGCCTAGCAAATCTTGGGCCATTCCGAGAAAGTTTAACTCCCACACACAAAAAGAGGCAAAAGGAGACGCCGGAGGACATAGGAGTGCCGGATTGGAAAACGGACAACGGGGAAAATGCTCGGATGCATGAGACGAACACGTATGCAAATGCGATGCACATGATGACATGAAATGAAATGCAGATGATGACATGGCAAAGTGCGACACGCAAGCACATGACTTGGCAAGGACAGCGAATAACTGACGGACACCTGGCGCATCGAATCCGGGGCGTTACAACTTCCTCCCCTCTTCTGCCCGAGCACATCTATCGGCCAGAACGTAAAGTTCGGCCACGTCCTTGACCTTGTTCATTGCCAGCTCTTCACGCAACTTGAGGTTGCGCACATTCTGATGGAATGCGCTGATCTGGGATGTTGTATTGCACTGGTCGAACCTCTGTATGTACTTGCGCAGGTTTTCACCTTACTTCTGGGGAATGATAGCAAATCACTCGCCTAGCCATGAGCTTGGTGGCCTCCAGTGAAGGCACCAACGAACTCATGACACAGGTCCGACCAAGAAGAAATGGAATCCGCCGGCAAGTGCATCAACCAAGACATGACATTCGGTTTCAGGGCCAACGGGAAGTAATTGGCAAGCACCTTATCGTCGCAAGCCCCAGCGGCTTGCATCGCGATGGTGTAGATGCTGAGGAACTCCGATGGGTGGGTCTTGCCATTGTACTTCTTGCCGACATTGGGCTTGAACGTGCGGTGGGACGGCCACTGGAACTGTCGCAGCTCACGGGTAAAGGCTGGGCAACCCACCTCGTAAGGTAGGCCGCTGGAGCCTCCTGGCATTGGTTGGTCCATAGTGGGCCCCGCCCGCCTATCTGACTGATGGCGTGTGAGGGAGTCCTAGATTAGGGGGTGTCCGGATAGCCGGACTATACCTTCAGCCGGACTCCTAGACTATGAAGATACAAGATTGAAGACTTCGTCTCGTGTCCGGAAGGGACTTTCCTTGGCGTGGAAGGCAAGCTTGACGATATGGATATGTAGATCTCTTACCATTGTAACCGACTCTGTGTAACCCTAGCCCCCTTCGGTGTCTATATAAACCGGAGGGTTTTAGTCCGTAGGACAAGACAATAATCATACCATAGGCTAGCTTCTAGGGTTTAGCCTCCTTGATCTCGTGGTAGATCTACTATTGTACTACCCATATCATCAATATTAATCAAGCAGGAGTAGGGTTTTACCTCCATCGAGAGGGCCCGAACCTGGCTAAAAACATCGTGTCCCTTGTCTCCTGTTACCATCTGCCTAGACGCATAGTTCGGGACCCCCTACCCAAGATCCGCCGGTTTTGACACCGACAGCGTGTATCGTGCCGGTGCTCGATGGTGGTTCAAGCGTCTTCATGAGCTTGCTCTTGAAGAACTTGGCGTTGGTCGCGGTGGGTCCGTGGGTCGGGCGACGCTATGGAAATGTTATCACAAGCGTCATCATGACGGACCGACACCCGCGGTGGCTAGCGTGGAGGAGGAGAGTGCACTGTGGCCGCGGCGCCTCTTGCCCCTCCACCGCTGGCATGCGGTGGTTCGATGGAGCGTCGGCCTGAGGGCCCCGCCAGCCGTGGCTCGTATTTGTTCGCGACGGCAACGAGGCTCCGGGTGGTGTCTCTCCACTCGTCGAGCTTCTCCGCAGCAGGAGAGAAGTCGAGGAGCAGCTGCGCGCGCGCCAAAGCTTCTGCTGGCGTGGGTGGTGGCGAACTCTGCGTAGACCGTGGCACGCTTCGACTTCTAACCATGTTAGAAGGAGCTCTATCACGGCCCAACGGCTGCATGCCATTTTCGCCAGCACTTCGGCGGGCATGCTGGCCTGCTTTGTCCCGTAGATGATGCACAGGGCTCTTCCCACGGCGGTGTCCAGGGTCACCGGTGTGGTGACGCTGCTCGTCACGCACACCCTGGGAAGAGCGCGCTGTGGGCGCAGGGGTGGGCGTCTTGGAGGTCACTGCGCCGCCCGTGGGTGGCACGGTGACTCTCGGATGTGGGGTTCTGGCAAACCCTTAAGGTTCGAACATTGGGGTGCACGCAAAGTGTTTCCCTCCTACCGATCTATGCTCTAGCTCACTAAGATCTTGCGGACGAACACGACGAACTCACGACACAGAAAGAGACACAGGGTTTATACTGGTTCGGGCCACCATTGTGGTGTAATACCCTACTCCAGTGTGGTGGTGGTGGATTGCCTCTTGGGCTAATGAAGAACAGTACAAGGGAAGAACAGCCTCCTGAGGTTGAGGTGTTCTTGTGCGTGTGAACTTGTGGTGTGAGGAGTCGATGAACTGCTCTCCCCCACTACTGTGGTGGCTAGTCCTATTTCTATAAGCCCTAGTCCTCTTCCCAAATGTTGAGCGGGAAGGGAGCCAACAACGGCGGGCAAATTTGAAGGGGGACAGCTAGTACAAGCTATCCTGACAAAAGCGGTCTTCGCTTGCGAAAAGCCCTGGGGTGACGCCGTCTTGGGGCTCCATGATGACCTTCGCCTTGCCGTCCTCCTGGTCTTGGTCTTGTCGCACCAATATGGGAACCTTTGCCTGATGCCTCGGTACTCTTCGCCTGCGCTTGCCTCCTTAGCACCCAAGAGGAAATGGGGATGTTGCGCGCACTGGCGCCTGCCTGGTACCCGCCTGGCACCGTTCGTCATGGCTCACGTCACGAGAGCCTCGTGAGGTTCGCCTTGCCTTGACATCTCCGCTCCTCGTGAGCCCGCCTGGCTAGGCAACTCTAGAGGAGGTCTTGCGTCGTCCGCCTCGCGAGGCTTAGACCCTCGCGAGGGTCTTGGATGCCTTGTTGATGAAGATGGGCCGTATGGCCCGCTGCTCAGCCACGCCGTGGGCCGCAGGCAGGCAAGTCTGGGGACCCCCGTTCCCAGAATGCCGACAGTGACGCCCCCGGAGGGCCCTGCGCCACCTGCGGGGCCCCAGCTCTGTCTCTGGATTTTTCAGCGTGCGACCCGTCGTCTCGCGCACGATTGACACCACTCGCCAGGTTCTGACTATCAGAGCGATGTTGGTGCTTGCAGGCCGCGCCTCGGGTCCTGTCCGCGACCGGCCCGCTGCTCGCCCGCACCGGTACGGGCCATCCGGCTCCCGACGAACCAACCACCGTGGCCTTCTTCTTCTTGGGAGCCATGTCAATGAAGAACTTCCAGGCTAACTACTTGACTAGATTCTCACAACTACGCCCGCTACCTGGTGCGCCAAAGATGTCGGTGGGAACGACACCTATGGAATCACTGGGATCCCTTCTACGGTTGGGGGGCGCGAGGTTGTGCAAAGAGCAGGTCTGACAGGATGCACACGGATCGTTTGCCCAGGTGTGGGCCGCGAAGATGCGTAATACCCTAGTCCTGCTTTGGTGGGTGTATTGACTGTTCTTGTGTTCCTGACCTAGCTACGGGGTGCAACTTGCCCAAAAGAGCCGAATCTCCCTCCTGGTCACCTCGGGCCTCCTTTTATAGGCAAAAAGGGATTGCCACAGTGGCACACAGAAGGTGGAAAGGTCTATAGTTGATAAGACTATCCTCTGGGACCGTCGAACAAACGCATTTAATGTGCTACCGACGTGTCCCCCTTGCTTTATCGGGGACAACAAGGAAGCACGTCCCAGTTGTCGGTGCCTCGCCTGGCCTTGACACGCGTCCGAGCTAACAAGGCGTCATGGCGCCATGTTGGCTGGCTGCTGGGCTGGCGCGGTGGTGGAGCCTTCATGAAGGGTTGCATGCCACCACGCATGTGCTTGCTGAGTCGGTGTAGAGGACGCCCGTCGCCACGCAGGTGCCTGCCCAGCTGGTTGAGTTGGCAGCTGCTTGGGGACGGCGGTGGAGTCTTGGCTGGCGCGGGCCTGGTAGTGGCCCCGCTGATGCCGTCGACGAGGGTCTTGCCGGGGCCCGGCAAGGGTCGTGCCGTGGGTTGCAGTCGTCCCCGGCAAGGCGCTTGCCGGGGGTCTTGTGGATTTCCTCGGCTAGGATCCCATGGAGGGTCACCGTCTTCTGGTCCTCATCTGATCTCACATGTTTATGATCTTGACGAAGATCTGCATGCCACCCCAGAGGCGCCTCTCGAGCCTTGGTTCCAGTGTAGTTGGTGGTGTTGGGACCCATGGGCTCAAGGGTGGCTTGCTCTGCTGGCATCGGGCAGGTTGCCCCGGCAAGGCTCTTGCCGGGGCTGTGGAGGCTACCTCAGCAAGGATCTTGCCGAGGGAGCCTACCTCACCCTCTTGCTCTCCTGCGTTCCTGGTCTTGGCGTTGCCTTGGTTGTATTTTGCTTTGTCTTCCCTCCGGCTTCCTTCTTCTGCCCTGCTAAGTGTGGCCGCGGCGCGAGGCTCTGACTGCCCGTGCAAAAGTAAAGGGGTCAAAAGGAGAGCCCCTACTTTTGTACACCGACATAGTTGATTACTATATGTTTATTTGGTGGAATATTATATGTTTAGATCCATTATGCTATTTAATACCCCTCTGATCTTGAGCATGATTATCATTTGTGAGTAGTTACTTTTGTTCTTGAGGTCACGGGAGAAATCATGTTGCAAGTAATCATGTGAAGTTTATGTGTGTTTGATATTTTGATAGTATGTATGTTGTGATTCCCTTAGTGGTGTCATGTGAACGTCGACTGCATGACACTTCACCATATTTGGGCCTAAGGGAATGCATTGTGGATTAGCAATTAGATGATGGGTTACGAGAGTGACAGAAGCTTAAACCCGAGTTTATGCGCTATTCCGTAAGGGACCGATTGGATCCAAAAGTTTAATGCTATGGTTAGAATTTATTCTTAACACTTTTCGCATAGTTGCGGATGCTTGCAGGAGGGTTAATCATAAGTAGGAGGTTTGTTCAAGTAAGAACAAAACCTAAGCACCGGTACACCCACATATCAAATTATCAAAGTAGCAAACACAAATTGTTGGGGATATATCTATTGCGCATAACCCGCCCAGGAGAGCCGGGTCATACCACTGGTGAGTTAATAAGTGAAGATGGCGGATCATGGAAGAAGCCTGTTGAAAGCCCAAGGCCCAGAGGCGACTTGAGGCCCGAGAGGATGAACCGCCATATGTGTAACTTGTATTGCAAGGCAAGCTTAGTTAGTCATCGAGCCGGACACGTTGTATATGAGCCGGCCGGGACTCTGTAAGCCGCCGGGCATCAACCTATGTATATAAAGGGGTGACCCGGTGGTGGGTTAACTCAAGAACCAACAAGTCGAGAACTAGGTCAAGTGTATTCGCTTCCTGGTAATCGAAACCCAAGCAATACAACCCCGAATTGGAGTAAGCCTTTACCTCCACCGCGAGGGTCCGAACCAGTATAAACTCTCGGTGTCCTTTGTCCCAATTAACCCCTTCAAGCTAACCTAGTTGCGATGGATCCACACTTAAGTCCTTTCGCTAGGACATCTACCGTGTTAAGTCCATGACAGTTGGAGCCCACCGTGGGGCCAGTACACGGCGGTTTCAAGTTCTTGAAGGGCAACTTCGCAGGGAGCAAGGGATACGCTGTGGGCCGGATGACCCAGAGTCGACGTGGCAAGCTCTACATCGATGACACTAGCTTGGGTCCCGAGGCCACGCAATTGAGTACGGGTACCGGGTCCCCTTCGATGGAATCCACGTCTTCATTGGCAAGATTGGTGAGTCGGGCCCTGAGCCGGACACCTGCACGACATCTTCGAGACGGCTCAATGTGCACGACCCGTAAAGGTTGAAGCCGCTGTGAAGCACGCCTTTGTGGGTTTTATCCATGGGGCGGAACTTGAGGAAGGATCTGTGTCTGCTGGTGAGACGGCCATCTACTCTGATGGTGAGTCATCAACTTGAGAGACCAATTCAATATATCAACTACAAGATGGCTGGCTTGGGGGCTGTTCCGGCGGCGATAGTGTTGCGGACCCCTATGAGCCGCCGAACAGGGTTGCAATCTTCATGGCCGGTACACACTCGGTGCTCGGTTCGACAACCGCCGCAGCTATGACCTCCAGCTCAACGGCTGTAGCGACGACTGGAGCTAGCGGCTCTGCGCGTCCGCCGACTCAGGTTCTGACCAACCTGTTTGATGCTTTGGCGACTTTGATGGGGTCACTAACAAAAAAGACACATCAGTGACATTTTGGGCCGAACGAATTTTTTTCGGTCATACTTAGATACTTCTATGACGATAATTGTGACAAAACCCGGTATCATCATAGATGTGGTGGGGTGCTACTTCTATGACAAAAAATCATGACAGAAAATGGGCTTTTCGTCCTGGGCGGGCCGGAGACGCAGCTGCATGACATTCTTTGGGCCGTCCATGATGGAAAAAACCATGGTAGAAGCGAGGGCGAGGAAAATATTGGGGAGTTCCCGATTACGGTGGCTGGTTGGGGGCCGAGCGATGCACATTTCTCTCGTATATACACGCGTGTGTTCGAGGCGTTGGGCTCTAACTGAACCCGAGCGCGGCATTGGGCTCTAACTGAACCCGAGCGATTGCACTGCAGGCTACGCGTTACTGAACCCAAGCGATCGATCGATCCCTTGCTGTTAACTGAACCCGAGTGTGATTCCTTCGCTACTGCTGCTAACTGAAGCCGATCGATACTGCCTCTGGATGAACAGTGAGCATTGTTGAGGGGGTTTGGATGAGCAGTTCCCGGTGGGGGGTTGGATGAACAGGATCCCGTGGTAGCAGAGGCCGTTGCCGCTGGATGAACAGTACCACGATCGATCGAGCCGGTGGATGAACAGGACCCCGTGGAGGGCTGGTTGAACAGTAGCCGGTGGAGGGTTGGTTGAACAGTAGCCGGTGGAGGGCTGGATGAACAGTAGCCCATGGAGGGGTGGTTGAACAGGACCCCGTGGAGAGGGCTGGTTGAACAGTAGCCGGTGGAGGAGCGCGCGGTGGAGGCTGGATGAACAGGAGCTCGTGGATGAACAGTCGCAAGTGGAGGCTGGAGGAGGTCGACGGTGGATGAACAGTAGCCCATGGAGGCAGTCGACGATGGAGATGAACAGTATCCCGTGGAGTCTTGTTTTGCGGTACGCCACACGCCTCCCGATGAACAGGACCCCCGTTTCTACCGTAGCGCTCCAACACAAGTCTGTTTCCTCTGTTTGCGGTACGCCCCACCCCTCCCGAACAACAGGACCCTGTTTCGACCGTAGGAGGTCCGTTTTCTCCGTTTTGCGTTACGCCAGACCCCTCCCGATGAACAGGATCCCGTTTCCACCGTGGCCGGTCGAACACAAGGCCGTTTCCTCTGTTCTATGGTACGCCAGGCCTCGTTTCCATCGCCTGTTCCATCCAAGCATGTTGGCTCCCAATGAACAGCACACGTTCCGGTGCCTCTCGATGAATACGACGCATTTCGTTTCCTCCCATGAACATGACGACAGTGCAGTTTCTCCGTTCCAACCGAGGCATGTACACGAGCCCTGGCCGTACGTATGCGCGAGTAGGCGTTCGAGACCCCGCCCGTATGTACGTACGTGGCCATATTTTCTTTCTTGCACCTTGGCTGTTGTACGTACGTGTACATGCTATGTGTGTGCCTCTACTACCACACGTGCCCTTCCTTGCACGGCCACGGTTCATCGCTGCAGCCTCTAGACAGACCGATCGACCGGTATGTATGTACACGTTCGCGACCAGAATGACAAAGCTACGTACGCTTCGACCGGGTGGGTCCTGACCGTCAGGCACTTCCTTGCGTGCGAAGATGTAGCTGGTGGGTCCCAACAGTCAGGGGGTGAATCGTTTTTTTGTAATATGGACGCACTTCCTTGCATGCGAAGATGTAGCTGGTGGGTCCCAGCAGTCAGGGGGTGAATCATTTTTTTGCCCGTAATGTGGACGCACTTGCTTGCGTGTGAAGATGTAGCTGGTGGGTCCCAGCAGTCAGGAGGAAACATTTTTTTACGAAATACGGTGGCCCGTCCGGTGGGTCGCCGATGTCAGGTGGAGGAATCATTATTTTCGCTTAATAAGGAGGCATTTCCTTGCTGCGGCCGTGGACCCAGCTGTCAGCCTCTCCATGTATAGTACTCCTCCGATGGAAGTCGTTCCGTGACCATGTTAACCACGCCGCGCCGACAGCACCAAGGCGGTGGACGATGGCGAGACCTAGGAATGGGACGACTCGGAGCCAGGGAAGACGCGGCAGTGGATGCCCACGCGGAGAGGAGTATGAGGGTCCACTGGTTCGGCTGCGGTGTGAGGATGCCGTCGCCGCAGGGCCTGGCCAGCGGTGGGAGTGGTAGGGGGAGGTGAGGCCTCCGCGGCAGCTTAGCTGGCCATAGGAGGCAGGAGCATGCGGCACAACCGGCGCTGCTTTGGGCGGCTGGAGCAAGAAGACCAGAGGTTGAAGAATCACAACGGCCGTTGGATGGACATCGTATGGTCACTGCAGCTAGAATCTTTTATATTGACTAAGTTCACAAAGCCCTTGGTACGCGTCAACTTAGTAGGCCCACAGGTCAGCCTCCGAAACGGTGCGCCCCAGATGTCAGGGGGAGGAATCATTTTTTGGGCGGCTGAAGCTAGAATATCCGAGATTGAAGAAGAAGCACGACATCCGTTGGCTGGACATCCAACGGACACTGCTGCTAGAACCGTGTGTTGACTATAAGTTGACAAAGCCTTGCATACGCGTCAACTTAGTAGGCCCACAAGTGTGTGGCAGAGAACTTATAGCCCATTTGCGATATGTAAGAATGCACAACCCATTTTTGAATTCTAATGGAATTTACTACGGCCCATTTACAGTTTGTGAAAAGTACAGCCCATTTTCTAGCTAGGACAATGATTAATAATTTCAACCAACCGTTCAAAACAGAATTCAATAAAATTTCCCATATTTTGATAGGATCCCAAATATTTTTGTCCTGAAATTTCTAGTCGGATTTCAATATAAATTTGTATTACGTCAGAATCCAACGAAACATTACGCGCGCAACAATTAATGAAATTAAAATTTTCAAAATCCAAAAGTAATATTTTACAAACTAATTACGTGTTTGGTGCAATTTTTTATAGTTACTACCCATTTTTTATAATTACATCCCATTTATTATTTCTTAAAGCCCATTTTCTTGTTAAGCCTAATGCATCCCTCCTAGGAAAGATTTGCAGCCCAGCGGGGCGGAGAATAACAAGTTGACCCGAATTGTGTACAACTATCGGCCCAGTTGCATTGCTGATGTTGAAAAAAAGCCCTGTGTAGTACAGTACGACCTTACATGGCTACTCATCCCACATTCAGCGACGCCGGAAGGGCCCAAACAAGGCTTCTGTACAACTTTTTGAAGTCACTGAGCTCAGTTAGTAACTTCAGAAAAAAGTTATAGTAAAGTGGAACCTAATTAAAAGCTGTCACGAGCGAAGAAATAATTCAACGGGTCCCACTTGTGCATGCGCGCGCGCGCGTGTGTGTGTGTGTGTGAGAGAGAGAGAGAGAGAGAGAGAGAGAGAGACCCATCGGTCGATGCTCGTAAATACATCTTTCAGCCATATGCATTGATGATGCTCAGTAAAAACTTATATAGTTGACACAATCATATAGAACATCATAGCACACTGAGCTTGCATACAAAAATTTCACGCAGGCGGCACAATCAAGGTGGAAGTAGTGGATCGCTATGGGTAGGGCTATGTTGAAACCAACGAACTCGTACATAACGGTTTATCATCTTTATCAATGACGGGGAAATATCTTGAATGTTGTGCAAAGAAAACAGACAGACAACACAATATATAAGTTCTGCTAGAACATTAAGTTGACATACAACCCTTTCTAAAAAAAGTTCAACTAAAAAAATAGAACAGATCATCTGACAAGATTCATTTGTTACCTCAAATTAGAGCACATCCAGGCAATCGGCCCCGCCTCTTCTCCCAAAGAAGCAGTGGCCTCCACCGCGCGATGGAGTAGGCCCTGTGCCATCCATCATTCCGAGCAACACGGGGAAAGTCTGATGTTGACTCCTGTAATGGACGTCGCCGACGGACCCGGGCACCACCGGCGGCGGCAGGACTTCAATTGATGGATTGACCACTTCTTCGACATGCACGAACACTCGATACAGGTACATCCCTAACGTGGTCCGCGGCGGCCTTGGTGGCGACGAATAGTACAACCCCGGTTCTTGCACCGGTATCTCAACACCAATCACCTTCGGTATGGTGGATGGCTTCTTCATCCATGCCATAACCGTCAGAGCCCAGCTGTCTGGAGGAACAAACATACTTATGAGCTCACCTCCAAGGTCGTTGATAAGCTCATTCATGGACTCGCTGTTCCAAGCACGTCGAGGCATGCCGTGGAAGGTAAGATTTGTTAGAAACTCAAGCTCAGAGGGCACCGAGCCCCATCCTGGGTGCCACCGATCAAAGCTCACCAGCGCGCCATCGCAGAACAAACGCCGGGAAGATTCGAACACACGACTGCAGTCGAAAGTTGTCCGGAACCTGATGAAGAAATCAGCCGGTGGTGGACAGACTTCGACGAGCAAGTCACTTATTTGGATGCCGTGCGCAATGACAAGAGCTTTGACAAGGTCGTCCAGCGAGACGGGAGGCTGGTCACCGTTGATGGTTACCATCAGCACTTTGCCGGCAAACTGGTCATCAAGCGCCGCCATGCCACTGTTGAGCGATAGCACATAGCACCCGAAGGCAGGACCGACCTCAGGATCTCTGGCTCGGAGATCCGCATTGACCGGCGACATGATAGTGCGCTTGAGTACATGGAGTACAGGAGGGGGATTTGGGGGAACTAGAGTAGGAATCGAGATTCCAGAGGTGGGGTGATACGTCTCCATCATATCTACTTTTCCAAACACTTTTGCCCTTGTTTTGGACTCTAACTTGCATGATTTTAATGGAACTAACCCGGACTGATGCTGTTTTCAGCAGAATTGCCATGGTGTTATTTTTGTGCAGAAACAAAAGTTCTCGGAATGACCTAAAACTTCACGGAGAATATTTTTGGAATTAATAAAAAATACTGGCGAAAGAATCAAGGCCAAGGGGCCCACACCCTGTCCACGAGGGTGGGGGGCGCGCCTACCCCCTGGGCGCGCCCCCTTCCTCGTGGGCCCCCCTGGTGCTCCACCAACCTCAACTCCAACTCTATATATTCACGTTCGGGGAGAAAAAAAATCAAGAAGAAGGATTCACCGTGTTTTATGATACGGAGCCGCCGCCAATGTGACGCCCCTGATTCGACTGTACACTAACCATACATGCAAACGTGTACGATCAAGATCAGAGACTCGCGGGAAGATATCACAACACAACTCTAGACACAAATCAAAACAATACAAGCTTCATATTACAAGCCAGGGGCCTCGAGGGCTCGAATACAAGCTCGATACACAAGAGTCAGCGGAAGCAACAATATCTGAGTACAGACATAATTTAGATAAGACTGGCTTAAGAAGGCAAGCATAAAAGAAGCAATGATCGAAGAGGCAAGGCCTCCTTCCTGGGACCTCCTGACTACTCCTAGTCGTCGGCGGTCTCCATGTAGTAGTATCCGTTGGCCATGGCATCTAGCTCCAAGGATCCACCATCTGGTTGCATCAACCGAAAAGAAGAAGGAAGGGGTAAAAGGGGCAAGCAAAGCAACCGTGAGTACTCATCCAAAGTACTCGCAAGCATCATATCTACACTAAGTATGCATTGGTATCAAATGGAAGGGTTGTATCTGTGGACTGAGCTGCAGAATGCCAGAATAGGGGGGAAGGCCTAGCCTATCGAAGACTAGCATCTTCAAGCAGCTCCAAGCATCTTGCAACATGTAGAAGACTAAAGAATAGCAGTTTATATTTAACAATCATGTTGTAGCAATAACGCCCAGAGATCCTTCCTCAAATCCCTACGAGAAAGCAATCTCGGAGTCACATATCCATCACATGTCCCAAGTATCCATTTCTAGTTATATAAGATCAGGATACAAGTATGAATGTCCATTACCGTGGACACGGTATTCGAATATATATCTTCCCTGCAGGGGTTCACCATGTTACCCAACACGCTCGATCACCCTGGCCGGACACACCTTTCTGGGGTCAATGCCCGGCCTCGGAAGATCAACACGTCGCAGGCCTACCTAGACTCAACAGAGAGGTCCCCGCCGGTCTACATCCTAAGTGCCCCGGGGTCTTGGGCCCATCACCCATTGCACTCCGGGTCGTTGCGAGCAGGGTGGATACCAGCACCGCCTCGAATGGCCAGCATGATCCGACCGTGCTGCAGTGCTGAACTGGACGTCTGGCAAAGCTTCGGATGATACCACGACGTCGAGGCCCATATCTATTCTCGCATGGTGGTTAGTGCGTAAAGGCTAGAGGCCAACTCAGAACAAATACACAAACCTGTTAGTGCATTGGGGGCTCGCGGAGACGAGCAGAGACTCACGATAATGTGACCCCATCGCCCCGTGTCATGGACTTACGGCAAGGGCCCAGACTGCCCGGCCGTGCCACGTAGAAAACTCGCAGGTGCTCAACGGGCCCACCCGACTTTCACATCAACTCGAGGGTACCCCTCAGGGCCGACCCGACTTCAACAATGGTCTCAAGTAAAGTCAAGGTAACAGTGTGTCCAAACATAAAGGGGAAACCCGAGTAATCACCCACGGAGGATTCCACTCGATGTAATCATCAACGTGAACGTAAGAGGATCCACCCTCGAGGTTCACACTTGAGGTGTTGCACGACAGAGCCGTATCGGGAATGGTTAAGGTGGAATCACCCTCGATGACCACGACCGAATAGCTACACTACAGAGATCTCATCAGGAGTGATGTATGAGGTTCCACCCTCGGCACTCGATGGTAACTCTGCAGAGTCGAGCAACTAAAGGGGCGTGATGTGATGTGAGGTGTCAAGCTCTGGTCATCGATCACGTTGATCGAGTCGTCAAAGATGAAGAAGGGGCAACAAGGACAAGGTGGGGGTCGCTGATGGATCACTGACCAACCTATACTGAGCAGTTTAGGATAATCAGACTATGCATCAGAATAGGAGCAATCAATAACAGTAGCAAAATCTAATGCAAGCATGAGAGAATGGAATGGGCGATATCAGGATGACCAAAGGGGGGGCTTTCCTAGAAGCTCCACTGAAAGGAAAGAAGGGGTCGTCGTCGAAGTAGTCGATCCCAGGGGCATCAGTAACAGTCTCGGGGTCTACCGGAGAGAAGAGGGGGAAGAAACAATAAATACAAACAAACATAAGCATGACAAGACAACATGCAGAGCTAGACGTGTTCTAACGCGGTGCTACACGATAGCGGAGAAGGGGGGAAACATCCGGGAATGTTTTCTCGGTTCTGGACCTGTGTCAGACAGAAGACCAGAGGTGTCGGTGTGGAGCGACACCTATGGGATCACAAGAATCCCTGCTACGGTTGCCGGGGCGAAGGGTTGGAAGGAGAGCAGGGCTAGTAGACAACACAAGGATCGTTTACCCAGGTTTGGGCCGCGAGGATGCGTAAAACCCTAGTCCTGCTTTGGTGGGTGTATCTCTCAGAGTTCTTGAGCTCTCGAACTAGCTGTGGTCCGCGCGTGGTTCAAAAGAGCCGAATCCTTCTCCTGGTCGCCTCGGGCCTCCTTTTATAGGAAAAAGGGGTTGCCACAGTGGCACACATGATGTGGAAAGGTGTACAGTGTTGCGAGGTTATCCCTCGTATTACAAGACAAGATGCATTTAATGCATCGCTTAGGTGTCCCTTTGCTTTATTGGGGATGGGGGCGAGGCCCGTCCCGTCCATCGCCGCTCCTCCTCGCTTCGACATGCGCCCTGGCCAGTGATGCGTGCGGTGCCATGTAGGCAGGCATGCAGCTGAGGTGGCGCGGTGGTGGAGCCTTCACGAAGATCTGCAAGCTGCCACGCAGGCGCTCGATGAGTTGGCTTGGGAGCTGCATGTTGCCACACAGGTGCCCGCCCAGCTGGTTGGGCTGGCAGCTGCATGCGAACGGCGGTGGAAGCTTGGTCGTCACGGGCCCGGTGGTGGTCCCGCCGACGTCCTTGGCGAGGGCCTTGCCAGGTGGCCCGGCAAGGGTCTTGCCGTGGCACGCTATCGTCGCCGGCAAGGATCTTGCCGGGGGGCTGGTGGCCTTCCTCGGCAATGGTCTTGCTGAGAATCGTCGTCTTCCAATCCTCATCTGATCTTGAATATGTCTTCACAAAGATCTGCATGCCACCACAGAGGTGCCTTCCCGAGCCCTGGCCCTACGTCGATGATGGTGTTGGTGGCCGTAGGCTCAAGGGTGGCTCGCTCTGTTGGTGTGGGGCGAGCTGCCCCGGCACGGATTTTGCCGGGGCCTCCGAGGCTGCCCCGGCAAGGGTCTTGCCGGGGGAACATGCTTCGTCCCTCTGCTCTTTGTGGTCTTGGCCTTGGCGTTGCCTTGATTGCCTTGGGCTTTGGTCTTACCTTGGCTCACCTCCCTTGCTCCGCTCGGTGTGATCGTGGGCGCGGCTCTGACTGCCCGTGCACATAGGGGTAAAAAAAGTGCACCCCTCTTTTTGTACACCGACAGGAGCCCCCGGTCCTGGGCCACACATAAGCGCGACGCGTTGTTGGGCTAGGCCCAGAACGGTGCACGGGCAGGTGGGGCGGTTTTTACCGTGCTAAGATTTTTTGCGCGCTTCGCTTCACACGACCCGCGCGCTCGGCGCAGCATGGAGGGGTGTGCATGACGTGGGCGGCATGTGTGGGGCGGTTTCCACACGCATGCGTCACATCGCAGTAAAGAGGCGGCTCGCGCCTTCCCCGTAAAAAGAGGGAGGCGTGGAGGCGTGGCTCATTTACTGAACGGGGCCGGGGCGCGGTCTTCAAGGCATCCACTCCCCATGATCACAGGGTGGGGAGGGGTCGCTTCGCTCGTCCCCTCGATTCTGCACGTCCGCCACGCGTCCCCCATGCACTTGGGGAAGCAAGTGACGGGGGCGGGAAATCGGGCTGTCGCTTGTTGGGGCAGCGGGTCGGTCCCGATTCTGCGCGCCTCTGGTGGCTGGATTGGCTGAACGGGGCGCCGGGCCCCGACCCCGCTCCTTTATAAGGAGGGGGAAGGGGGGATGGCGTCCCGCACTCTTCTTTCATCCATCTTCTCTTGCTTTTGCTTCTTCCTTCCACTTGCCATGGAGAAAGGGAATCCTAGTCCTTCGACGGTGGCGGCGAGGGTCGCTGCTCGACAACGCGTCCCTCCTCCTCCTGAGCCCGCGGTGGTGGAGCCGGCCGCGGGAGGAAGGGGGAGGGGTGAGGCCGTGGGTGAGGCCGAGGCAGAGGTCGCAGCGCTCGGGGAAGAGGAGGATGGGGTGGCACGCCGGCTTCGCCCCCGCCAATGATGCCTTTCCCGATGGAAGGCCATGTTGAAGACCAGCCCCGTGAGTTCTTCAGGCTGTGCCGGCCTCCGCGTCGTCTTCTTCGTATTCCCGCCCCGTTTGCTCGGGAGATGGAGCATGACCGACCCCAATCCCTCATATTACACATGAGGGGTTGTGGGAACAAGGGCACGCGGGTCGACGTCGACTTCCCGGCTCCTCGAGTCATGTACCTTTGTCGTGGGTGGAAGACGTTCGCCCGCATCCACAGCCTGACGACGGGGCTCGTCCTCTACTTCAAGTTAATGGAGGACGGCCTGCTTTCCGTCAAGGTCTTCGGAGAGTTTGGAACTCGTCTGAAGTGATGCGTGGAGATCTCATCTGATGGATATTTTGACGATGGAAGCTCGTCCTCGAGCGAGAGTGATGAGGAGGATAGCGGGGCAGATAGCGGGGACGAGTCCGACTAGGCGTCGGATGCCCCGCGCCTGGGCGGGTGCGGCAGCAGCATCATCTGCACCTGGCCGCTCCTCCGGCAAAGGTTTGCCGGGGGCGGGGCTAGCTCCTTGAACTTCTCGGGGCCGTCTCCTTGGGCGGCTGGCGTCGGGAGGCTGCGGAGGAGGAAGAGGGCGGGTGGCAAGGCCGTCAACTCGGAGTACACGGGCACCGACGCCTTCATCACGTATTGCTGGTCCTGCCGCCTCGTCTTCCAGCTCCTCTCCCGGCACCGTCATCACCGGCCCGCCCGTGGGCGGCCACCGAGGTGTTCTCTTGGTGCTTCCTGCTGCTCGTAGTTTGTCTAGGCGCCCCTTTTGCCCTTTCGCCTCCTTGACCTGCCTCCTAAGGAGAGGGACAAGAAAGGGATTACGGGCATCTTATCTCTTTTTTAGTTTGTAAGCCTGCGGGCCCTTGTTAAGTTTAAAACTTGTAATCCCCTTGCTCATGTTTTTCATCTCGCACGAACTGTACCTGTATGGGATGTTCTTAATGAAAAAGGGATACTTGCCGGGTTTTTCGTCCGCGGGTAAATCTCGCGACAAGTAGCGAATCCTTGTTATGGTTTAAGATAAACGTTTTTCGCCCGGCAACAGGCCTTGCCGTCCCCCCACTCCACTTGACCGTTCTCGCGCTCTTGGCGGAGGCAGGGATGAAGTGGGCTTCAGGCTCCTTGTCCCACCTCCTTGCCGCCGCGGCTACGACCAAATCCAAACCCAGGAAATACTCCTTAGGTATAGGAAAAAGGGGAGCGCGGCAGCCTAGATATAAAAACGAGGTTTCACATACCCCAGTCTGGTTCCAAAATGCATGATAGAGGATAAAAGACTTATCTAGATCTGCAGCCCCCGGCAATCTCATCATGCCGTTTTTGGATCTTTGTGCTTGCAGCCCCCGGCAACTCTGGTTTGCCAGGGTCGGGGCGCCGGTCCGTTTCCTTCTTTCCGAGTAGCTCAGCAAAAATGCTCATGTGCCCTGCGAACCAAAGGAGGACAGAAAAGGAACAGATAGACGCATACTTGACCTCTAGGCTAGGGGTTAGTCGCCGCTAAGCACTATCAACCCTAACCAAGGAAGAGACTCGACCTAGAATGCATGCTATAACTTAGGGCGCCAGCGCTTCATTTATTTATGCTCAGGGTCTGCGCCTGGCTTTGTACAAAGGGTCACATGCCTTGCCGGCAAAGCTCGTACAAAAGGTGGCTTGCCAGGAGGCCCCGCAAGCCGCGCATTATGGGTAAAACTTGCGAGGATGCTCGATATTCCAGGAGTTGCTCACTGGAATGGCATCTTCAGTCTCCAGGCGGACTGCGCCAGACCTGGTGACTCGTATTACCCGATAAGGGCCTTCCCACTTCGGCATCAACTTGTTGGAATTCTTGGCCGACTAAACGCGCCAAAGAACAAGGTCGCCTTCCTCAAAGCTTCGAGCATGAGCCTTGCGGCTATGGTAGCGGCGCAAGGCTTGCTGGTAGCGCGCCGCTCTCACAGCCGCCCGAAGATGATCTTCCTCAAGGAGCGTCGCTTCATCTTGGCGCAACGGCTCTTGCTCAAGCTCATCATAAGAGAGCACTCGAGGTGACTCGTATATGAGTTCCATGGGGAGAACTGCTTCTGCCCCGTAGACCAGGGAAAAAGGTGTCTGGATGGTGGCTCGATTTGGCGTCGTCCTGATCGACCAAAGAACCGCCGGCAACTCATCAATCCAGCGCCTTCTACTCTTGTGCAGCTTGTCAAAGGTCTTCGTTCTCAGGCCTCGCAACACTTCAGCATTTGCACTCTCCGCTTGGCCCTTGCTCCGTGGATGTGCCACGGAAGCAAAACAGACCTTGCTGCCGAGGTCTTGGATATACTGCATGAAGGTGTGGCTTGTGAACTGCGTGCCGTTGTCGGTGATGACTCTGTTTGGCACACCAAAACTTGAGACCAGTCCTTTGAAGAACATGACGGCTGACTGAGCAGTCACCTTCCTCACTGCTTCCACCTCCGGCCACTTTGTGAACTTGTCGATTGCAACGTACAAGTACTCAAAACCCCCGACAGCGCGGGGAAAAGGGCCCTGTATATCAAGCCCCCAGACCGAGAATGGCCAGGAGAGAGGGATTGTTTGAAGGGCTTGGGCTGGTTGATGAAGCTTCTTTGAATGAAACTGGCACGCTTCACACTTGGTTACTAGTGCCGTCGCATCTTGGAGGGTGGTGGGCCAGAAGAAACCTTGCCGGAACGCCTTCCCGGCAAGGGCCCTTGACCCTATGTGGGAGCCACATATGCCTCCATGTATTTCTGCCAACAGCTCCAGTCCTTCCTCCCGGGGGATGCATTTGAGTTTCACACCGTTTGGCCTCCTCCTGTATAGGACGTCATCGATGAACTGGTACAGGGCGGACCGACGGGCTACTTTCTCGGTTTCTTCCTGCTCCTCAAGAAGCTCCCCTGTTTGGAGGAAGTGGACGGTATGCTGCGCCCATGCCGGAGCCTGGGGCTCGACGGCAAGGACCAAAGGCATCTCTTCCGCCATGGGAGTGGCTGTCTCTACGGCCAGGGCTTGACACCCTGCCGGAGCCAGTTGCTCTTGGGCGGGCCCAACGTCCGCGGCAGCACCCTTGCCGGCGGCCCCAGGGGGCTCGGTAGGAAAGTACTTGCCGGGACCTGATTTCCTCTGCTTGTTCTGCCCCGCTGATGGTTCAACGGATGGTTGAGTTAGCCGGAGCAAAAAGGTACCTGGTTCCACAGGTAGCTTGAATGCGGCATGCTTTGACAAGTAATGGGCGATGTCGTTCTCCGCTCGGGGGACGTGCTGCGCCTGGATACCGTCAAAGCGTTGCTCCAGCTTTCTCACCTCATCTATGTAAGCTTCCATCAATGGGCTCTGATAATCCTTGTTGACCTTCCTGACAAAGAGTTGCGAGTCACCCCTGACGATGAGCTTCTTAACCCCGAGGTCTGCCGCGATCCTGAGACCGGCAAGCAATCCTTCGTACACAGTGGTGTTGTTGGTGGACATCTCCCTGGGGAAGTGCATCTGGATCACGTACTTGAGGTGCTCTCTGGTGGGTGCGACGAGCAGCACACCGGCACCGGCGCCTTGCAGCGAGAAAGCCCCATCAAAGTACATGATCCATTCGCGGTCTGCTTCCTTGCGGGGGAGAGTAGTCTCCTGGATTTCTTCGTCAGGCGTCGAGGTCCATTCGGCGATGAACTCCGCCAAGACTCGGCTTTGAATTATCAAGGTACTTTCAAACTTTAAACCTAAGCTTGACAGCTCCAAGGCCCATTCCACAATCCTTCCGGTTGCATCCGGATTGTGCAGTATCCATTGCAACGGGAGGCGGGTGACGACGGTGATCTCGTGGGCCTAGAAGTAGTGACGCAGCTTCCTCCAGGCCATAAGGAGGCCGAAGAGCAACTTTTGCACGCCGGAATACCTCGACCTAGCCCCCTGCAAGAGGGAGCTGACAACGTAAACCGGGTGCTGCATCATATTCTTCTTTGGCACCACTTCACTCGACTGGGCGTGCATTGCCTTGGTGGCACCAGACTCTGCCGGGGCCGCGCCTTGTCGGCATCAGGCCCTGCCGAGGGAATCCTTGGCTTGCAATCCGCTGGTTCTGCCGCCATTGCTGCCTCCTCGTCGACCTCCCTCTGCGCCACCAGTGCGGCACTGACCACTTGATTCGTCGCCGAAAGATATAGCAGCAACCGCTCTTGTGGTTTAGGCGCAACCAGTATGGGCGTGGAGGAAAGGTATTTCTTTAGGTCCTGCAGTGCTGCCTCCTCTTCTGGGGTCCAATCTATTGGGCCTGCCTTCTTCAAGATTTTGAAGAAGGGAAGGGCGCGCTCGGCGGACCTGGAGATGAATCGGCTCATGGCGGCAACGCAGCTAGTGAGCCAGCGCACATCCTTGATCCGTTTGGGTGCCTCGATCTGCTCAATAGCCTTGATCTTGTCTGGGTTTGCCTCGATCCCACGCTGTGACACAAAGAACCCGAGAAGCTTGCCAGACGGAACGCCGAAGACGCACTTCTCAGGGTTCAGCTTGAGGTTGATCTTGCGCAGGTTAGCAAACGTCTCTTCCAGATCTTGCACAAGAGTTGGCCCGTCCTTGGTTTTGACCACTATGTCATCCATGTAGGCCTCCATATTTCTATGGAGCTGGGGTTCAAACCCAATTTGGACTGCTCTTGCAAACATTGATCCAGCACTCTTCAACCCGAAAGGCATCCGTAAAAAGCAATATGTACCACATGGGGTTATGAATGCTGTCTTCTCTTCATCCTCTCTTGTCATGAAGAGTTGGTGGTAGCCTGAGTAGGCATCGAGGAATGATAACACCCGGCCATGGAGTCAACAATCTGGTCGATGCGTGACAATGGGAAGGGGTCATTAGGACAAGCCGTATTGATATCTGTGTAATCAATACACAACCTCCACTTCCCATTCGCCTTGCGGACCACTACCGGATTGGCCAACCACGTCGGGTGGAGCACCACTCTCACCAAACCTGCCGCTTCCAACTTCCCGATCTCCTCTGTGATGAACTGCTGCCTTTCTAGAGCCTGCTTTCTGACCTTCTGCTTGACGGGCCGTGCGTGGGGGCAGACATCTAGGTGGTTCTCAGTCACCTCCCTGGGAACACCAGGGATGTCGGACGCTTGCCATGCAAACACATCGACATTTTCCTGTAGGAAGGTGACGAGCGCCTTCCTATTTGCTAGCGAGGGTGGAGCCTATGATGAAGGCCCCTCCCGTGCCATCTTCCCCGACGGGCACCTTCTTGGCCCGCGGTGGCTCGGCTCTGGATCTTTTGCTCTTGTCGGTAGAGCTCTCTGGCACATCCTCAATGGTAGCACAACACTCCGAGGAGGTGCGCTTGCTAAAGTGGGTGCGAGAGGTCTTGTCGGGCTCCTTCTTCCCTCCCGGGCCTTCAGTGGCAGGAGCAGGTGCCTTGACGGCAGCTGCTACAACTGCGTCCCGGTAGAGTTGGTCGGCGCAGATCAGCGCGTCCTTCTTGTCGGAGGGGACGGAGATGATGGTCAATGGCCCGGACATTTTTAGCATGTTGTAGGCGTAGTGTGACGCTGCCATGAACTTGGCCAGTGCCGGGCGGCCGAGGATCCCGTTGTAGGGCAAGGGTATCTCGGCCACGTCGAAGACGATCCTCTCCGTCCTGTAGTTCAACTCTCCTCCAAATGTCACGGGCAGTGTGACCTTTCCCTTTGGCAGGCTCCTCCCCGGGTTGACCCCTCGAAACGTGCCCTTTTCCTCGAGGTCTCCATCAGGGATTTGCAACCTTTTGATCACGACAGGCGAGATCAGGTTCAGGCCGGCCCGCCCGTCAGCCAACATCTTGTTCACCCTAAGGTTGCGTATTGTTGGCGAGACCAACAATGGCAAACACCCGACCGCGGTAGTGCGGTCAGGGTGGTCCTCGGCGTCAAAGATGAGGGGCGTGCTGGACCACTTTAGCGGCTTCTGAGCATCGAGCGACGGCTCTGCTGCTTCCCCGTAGACCAGGCAAAAGGTGTCTGGCCGGTGGCTCGATTTGGCGTCGTCCTGATCGACCAAAGAACCGCCGGCAACTCATCAATCCAGCGCCTTCTGCTCTTGTGCAGCTTGTCAAAGGTCTTCGTTCTCAGGCCTCGCAACACTTCAGCATTTGCCCTCTCCGCTTGGCCATTGCTCCGTGGATGTGCCACGGAAGCAAAACAGACCTTGCTGCCGAGGTCTTGGATATACTGCATGAAGGTGTGGCTTGTGAACTGCGTGCCGTTGTCGGTGATGACTCTGTTTGACACAACAAAATGGCAGACCAGTCCTTTGAAGAACTTGACGGCTGACTGAGCAGTTACCTTCCTCACTGCTTCCACCTCCGGCCACTTTGTGAACTTGTCGATTGCAACGTACAAGTACTCAAAGCCCTAGACAACGCGGGGAAAAGGGCCCAGTATATCGATCCCCCAGACCGAGTGTCCGTGTACAAAAAGAGGGGTACACTTTTTGTACCCCTATAACTGTGCACGGGCAGTCCGAGCCACGGGCACCACCACGCCAAGCACGGCAAGGGAGGTGAGCCAAGGTAAGGCCGAAGCTCAAGAGAACTGGAGCAACGCCAAGACCAAGACCATAAAGAGCAAAGGGGACAAAGCAGACTCCCCCGGCAAGATCCTTGCCGGGAGGCAGTTTTAGCAACCCCGGCTAGACCCTTGCCGTGGCAATTCGCCCCACACCTACGGAGCGAGTCACCCTTAAGTCCACTGCCCCCATGGGGCAAGGATTCGGGTGTAACGCCCCGGTTCTGATGCGCCAGGTGTCCGTCAGTTATTTGCCGTCCTTGCCTTGTCATGTGCTTGCGTGTTGCACTTTTCCATGTCATCATCTGCATTTCATATCATGTCATCATGTGCATCGCATTTGCATACGTGTTCGTCTCATGCCTCCGAGCATTTTTCCCCGTTGTCCGTTTTGCAATCCGGCACTCCTATGTCCTCCAGCGCCCCTTTTGCCTCTTTTCATGTGCGGGTGTTAAACTTTCTCGGAATGGACCGAGATTTGCCAAGCGGCCTTGGTATAACACCGGTAGACTGCCTGTCAAGTTTCATGCCATTCGGAGTTCGTTTGATACTCCAATGGTTAACAGGGTAACCGCAAAGGCCTCTTTTGGTGCAGCCCAACACCCCCTTCAAAGTGGCCCAAAACCCATCTAAGTCATCTCCTTCCTCTCGGTCGTTCGATCACGATCGTGTGGGCGAAAACCGCACCTCATTTGGAGCTTCCTACCTCCTCCTACCTATAAATATGTGCTCCCCTCGAATTTTTCGCGCAGTCCAACCCTAGTCCTCTCCCTCCTCGCGCTGCCGGACATGTCCGCCCGGCGGCCGGACACGTCCACCCCGCCAGCCACGTCGCCCGACCAATCCCGCGCCGCCACCTCAGCAACCGCTGCCTCCACGCCCAATTACAGCGCGCCACGTCACCGCCGCCGGCCCCCGCCTCTCTCTCCTCCCGGGCGGCCC
>NC_041389.1:324850295-324857238 GCF_002162155.2 Triticum dicoccoides
CGTCCGTCCCACACCCCACGCCGCCGCACTCCGCCGCGCCGGCGAACCGCTGCCGCGCGCCGCCTCCCCGCCGCATCGCCGAGCCGTCCCGCGCCTCCCCGGCCATCCAGTGCCCCGTTCCCCGCTGGCCGCCGCCTTCTTCCCCGTCTCCGGCGATCCTCGGGATCCGTGCCGCCCGATCCAGATCTGGAAACCCTAGAGGTTGACCCCGTTTTCTGCCCAAGTCCCTAATACTTTTAGCATTGTTCATCGCATCATATCTTTGCACCCGTGGCTCCGTTTTGGGCGTATAGCATATCAAATTGTAGATTCATGCCATGCCTTGCTTTGCTATATTATGTTCCTGTAGCTTGTTGTTTGCTTGCTCTAAACATGTCATCCTCTTGTTGATTTCTGGCATGTTGCTATTTTCACTAAGTCTGTGAACCTGTTATGTTTTGCACTTTTGCCATGCTTGTTTTAACCTGCTATGATGTGTTTTAGCCGTAGCTCAGTGTTCATCTTTTGTCAAGCTTCTTGAGTAGATTACTGTCATATGCTTTGTTGGCACGTTTGGGTGCAGTAGCTTAGTTTCTTGTTGCTTGCTAAGTAGCATCATGCTGTTAATGGCAGAATCGGGCCATTCTTGTTTTGCTTGTCATTTGCAAACCGTGCATCCGATTCCGGTGATCTTTATATCGATCTCAACCGAAATCATCTCACCTATCCAGTGGCATACTTGGTTTGCCAAGATTATGCCTGGTTCATCTTTTTTCCTTCCGGAGCATGCATATGCATTGCATACCACATCTCGCATATCATGCCATGTTTTGCATCATGTTGCTTGCGTATTGCATCGTGATTGATGTTTGTCCCCTTTGCTTGTGTTCTTGCTTTGGGTAGAGCCGGGAGACGAGTACGTGTACGAGGAACCTGTTGAGGACGCTTACGAGGATCAAGTTTTCGACAACTCTGAGAACTTTGCAGGCAAGATGACCATACCCTCGAAATCACTTCTATCTTTGCTTGCTAGATGCTCGCTCTTTTGCTATGCCTATGCTGCAATACCTACCACTTGCTTATCATGCCTCCCATATTGTTAAACCAAGCCTCTAACCCACCTTGTCCTAGCAAACCGTTGTTTGGCTATGTTACCGCTTTGCTCAGCCCCTCTTATAGCGTTGTTAGTTGCAGGTGAAGATGAAGTTTGTTCCTTGTTGGAACATGGAGATGTTGTTCCTTGTTGGAACATGTTTACTTGTCGGGATATCACAATATATCTTATTTAATTAATGCATCTATATACTTGGTAAAGGGTGGAAGGCTCGGCCTTATGCCTGGTGTTTTGTTCCACTCTTGCCGCCCTAGTTTCCGTCATATTGGTGTTATGTTCCCGGATTTTGCGTCCCTAACGCGGTCGGGTGATTTATGGGACCCCCTTGACAGTTCGCTTTGAATAAGACTCTTCCAGCAAGGCCCAACCTTGGTTTTACCATTTGCCTACCACCTATCCCTTTCCCTTGGGTTTGATCAGCCCGAGGGTCATCTTTATTTAGCCCCCCCCGGCCAATGCTTGTCTAAGTGTTGGTCCGAACCGAGCTGCCTGCGGGGCCACCGCGGGGAAACTCGAGGCCTGGTTTTACTCGTAGCCTGTCTCATCCGGTGTTGCCGTGAGACCGAGATATGTGCAGCTCCTATCAGGATTGTCGGCGCATCGGGCGGCTTTGCTGGACTTGTTTTATTATTGTCGAAATGTCTTGTAGCCGGGATTCCGAGACTGATCGGGTCTTCCCGGGGAGAAGGAATATCCTTCGTTGATCGCGAGAGCTTATAATGGGCTAAGTTGGGACACCCCTGCAGGGTTTGAACTTTCAAAGCCGTGCCCGCGGTTATGTGGCAGATGGGAATTTGTTAATGTTCGGTTGTAGAAAACCCAAAGTTGATCTTAATTAAAATACACCAACCGCGTGTGTAACCGTGATGGTCTCTTCTCGGCGGAGTCCAGGAAGTGAACACGGTGTTGGAGTTATGCTTGACGTAGGTTGTTCTAGGATCACTTCTTGATCATAGTTCATCGACCGTGCTTTTGCCTTCTCTTCTCGCTCTCATTTGCGTATGTTAGCCACCATATATGCTAGTCGCTTGCTGCAGCTCCACCTCATACCTTTTACCCTACCTATAAGCTTAAATAGTCTTGATCTCGCGGGTGTGAGATTGCTGAGTCCTCGTGACTCACCAGATACTTCCAAAACCAGTTTGCAGGTGCCAATGAGACCGTGCAGGTGACACACCCGAGCTCAAGGAGGAGCTCGATGAAGACCTTGTTCATTGTGTTGTTTCATTTCAGTTGATCAGTAGTGGAGCCCAGTTGGGGTCGATCGGGGATCTGTGTAGCATTTGGGGTAGTCTTCTTTTATTTTGGTTCCGTAGTCGGACCTTGATTGTATTTGTATGATGTAATGTTTTACTCATGTATTGTGTGAAGTGGCGATTGTAAGCCAACTATGTATCTCTTTCCCTTATGTATTACATGGGTTGTGTGAAGATTACCTCACTTGCGACATTGCTTTCAATGCGGTTATGCCTCCAAGTCGTGCTTCGACACGTGGGAGATATAGCCGCATCGAGGGCGTTACAAGTTGGTATCAGAGCCTTCCCCGACCTTAGGAGCCCCCACTGATTGATCGTTTTTAGCGGCCGAGTTGTGTCTAGAAAAATGTTTTGAGTCTTAGGATTATATATGTCGGAGAGTTTAGGAATTCTTTTTACTTCCCAGTCTCCTCATCGCTCTGGTAAGGCATCCTGACGTAGAGTTTTGACTCTTCTCTCCTCAAATTTCACTAAATTTTTTTTAGGATCACGCGGGTATCTTAGAATTGTTCCGATGGTTTTGTGATGACAACATTGTCTTGGTGCCTCCTGTCAGCAGGGGTTTAGTGGAGGTGTCCCGGGGAGTTGAGCTCTGAGGTGTTGTCGTCATAATTTTATCGTTGCGGTTCTGGAATACCTGAGTTTAGTACGCCGATGTCAGAAATCTGTTTTGTACAGTTGTTGGTGAGATAACCCTGATAGCCCAGTACTGAGGCGAGTGCGGGAGTATTGCCATGACTCGTATAACGGATGCTTTTCGAAGGTTGAGGTAGATGATTTCCGAAGGTTTCTTGGTTATGTGTTGAAGGATGGATACAGCTGGATCTAGGTATTGTTAGTTTGGGTGATATATTTTGTGTCCCCTGTATCCCCAACACCTGATTGCATAACCAGAACGTTTCGGGAGTTTATAGGTGGGAATTCAAGTAGCTCCTAGATTATCTTTCCAACAGACACATGATACGATGTAGGATCTATCATATGTTTGTTTCCGGCTTATTCTGCAAGCCAAATCCTTTGTTTTTGTTTTGTTTTATGGTATTCGAGTTGCTTCGAAGTCAAGTGTTGACTCCATACCTTTCCTAAACGGTGTTCTCATATTTCTATGTGAATACTAATCCCTCTTGATCATTGAGTTTGTCTTTTCAATTCTTTCCAACCGGTGTGCTTCTCTTCAAGTGGATCCGATCATTTCTACATTCACAAGATCACCTCTCAGTTTTTCCAACGTTGCTTGTTTCATCCGTCCCAAATTGTCTTTGATTTTCCCGCCCTCCCACCCTCTTTCTTCAAGGACTCAGATTTCTCAATTAAGTATCCTTTTTATTGATGGAAGTCTCTTCATTCTTTTCTTTCAATGTTCTTATCCGGTGATTTCCCATGAAGATTCTAACGGAGCTTCAAGTTCATCAATCTTCGTTCTTTTCTTCTCCGGTGGATTTAATTCAAGATTTCGGTGTTGATCTTATCCCTTTTCCTCTTTTCACAATGCTTTCCAATTCCGGTGCACCAATTAATCATTCACCTCTCGCTTTCCATTTGTTCTAGTGTGCTGAAGATATCTCAGGAGATTTGTGTTTTCATTTTTAATTCATTCAAGATATCTCGAGATTGTTATCTCATTCAAGCCATTTAATTCAACCGGTGCAATCTCTCTTTTCAAGCAATCGTTCAACGGTGTTTCTTTTGAGTAGGCCCTAACCCACAGGTCTTTTCCCAGGATCCTACCTGACTCTTCTAATTCTCCCGGAGTTATTCTCAAATTCATTTAAAAGTTTGACGTAAGAATGATTTACCATCAGTCAAATGTTTTCCCCAAGAGCTTTCATATTCTTTTCATCATTGGTTCAACCTTTCCAATTCTCATTCCGGAGTGCCTCAACAATTCATGGTGGTGTTTCTCATCGTCATTCTCAACATTTGAAGACCGAAGAAGAGTTTCTCTTTAATCTTGCTCCGTTCTCTTCAAGATTCATGGTCCTAGTTTGTTGCCATCCTCTCATAATTGTTTTCGATTGTGAGAATATTTTTCACCCATCCAGAGCATTTCAGGAGTCTTTTCAGTTTGATTCTCCAGAGCCCATCATCTCAGAATTATTCATTCGAGCTTTCAGCTCTCGTTCTCCAAATCATACCGGTGCATCATTCAATTATTCTATAATCAGCTCGTGATCTATTCGTTCATTTGTATCTAAATCCACTCAAGTATCTTCGTTCATTTTCCAATTCTTCCCGGTGAATTGTGACTTTGCTACTTTCATTCTCTATTCTTACGGTGGTTCGTTCAAGAGTTCTCTTCCTTGGTTATCATATCAATTCATTCATTCTTTCCAAATCCTACCGGCGAATTGTTGAAGAATTTTCTAAGTTTGTGCTATATCTCTCTTGATCCTTTCTACGAGAATAAGTGGTATGTCAAATCCATTGCTTGTCATCAATTTAATTGGTGAAGGATGCGCATAACATAATTCTTGTTCTTGTTTCATCCAAGTGATTAATTCCTCCTTTCGGAGTTTATTCATGATGAATAAATTCTCGGTTTCAATTGTTTCATCTTTTCTTTTCCCGGAGTTCCAAGCTCTCATCATCACGAAGATCCATCTAAATCATTGCAAGGCTCCACCTTGTGTTGTCAACTTCTCTTTCTTTATATCATCCTTTTATTATCGGAGTTCTTCATGGAGACTCTACATGATGGTTCATCAAGGATTTCTTTCATTCTCGATTTGTTCATCAAGATTTCTCTCGGAGTCAAGATGCGTCAAGCTATACTCTAATATAAACATGGTGCTCAACACATGTTTGTTTTGAGGAGATCAAGCATTCTTCATCTTGCATTCCAAAGTGCAATTCTTTCTACCTTATTTTGAGGTGGTGTTATATCACTCTTGACAACGTCTCTTCGTGGTTCATGATTCACATGTTGTCAAGAATGAGATAAGTAAACCCATCGTTTCTTCATTGGAGTTATCTTGGGTTATATTTCACCTAAAGCCTTCCATTGGTAATGTTGCTATTTGTGGTGCTTATCAATGTTCCAAGTTATCTCTCTATCATCTCGGTGAAGAAGTTTTTCATCTCGTTGGTGCTCTCAATCAAATCAATGTTTTTCATTAGTGGTCGGTTGTCACCTCATCATTTTGAGATGTTTGCCATAAGCCCACTACAAGCTTATTCGTCTCGTTGTTGTTTTTCCAACAACTCCGTTCTAACCTTCTTGGAAGGATGCTTTCTAAATTCAGTTGTGGTTGAAGTTGTCATTATCTTCTCCGTTCTTTTCTTCCAATCATCTAGCTTCTATTATTTTCTTCCGGAGGCATTGTGATGTTGCTCTCTTCGGCCCATCATCTTGGTTTGTCAAGATCATGTCCTTTTGCTTGCTTATCGATTTAACTGGAGTGTTGTGTCTATCGTTCCTCTCTTAACCGGAGTCTCATCCAGGTGCTTTCATTTTGCCAAGTTCATGATTCTAATTCCTTCCATTTTCAGTCGGAGTGCTGTCCAAATTATATCATACTTATTCCTTCCTATCTTGTTTTAACCGGAGTGGTTTCAATATCTATCTTATCACTAAACCTCTTGGTTCCCGTTGTATCACTTGTTCCTCTTTTCTAACGGAGGGTTTTCAGCTTTGTTCATCTTTGTTGTTTTCTTTCTTTCATTTTGCTCAACCTCTCAAGGTTCTTTGGTTTCACTCGTTTGTCAAAGAAGCAACTTAGTTTTACCTCTTCTTTTCCTCTTCCGTTTCTCTCCGGTGCCATCCTAGATCTCGGGACGAGATCCTCTCGTAGTGGTGGAGTGTTGTAACGCCCCGGTTCTGATGCGCCAGGTGTCCGTCAGTTATTTGCCGTCCTTGCCTTGTCACGTGCTTGCATGTTGCACTTTGCCATGTCATCATCTGCATTTCATATCATGTCATCATGTGCATCACATTTGCATACATGTTCGTCTCATGCTTCCAAGCATTTTTTCCCCGTTGTCCATTTTGCAATCCGGCACTCCTATGTCCTCCGGCGCCCCTTTTGCCTCTTTTCATGTGCGGGTGTTAAACTTTCTCGGAATGGACCGAGATTTGCCAAGCGGCCTTGGTATAACACCGGTAGACCGCCTGTCAAGTTTCGTGCCATTCGGAGTTCGTTTGATACTCCAACGGTTAACCGGGTAACCGCAAAGGCCTCTTTTGGTGCAGCCCAACACCCCCTTCAAAGTGACCCAAAACCCATCTAAGTCATCTCCTTCCTCTCGGTCGTTCGATCACGATCGTGTGGGCGAAAACCGCACCTCATTTGGAGCTTCCTACCTCCTCCTACCTATAAATATGTGCTCCCCTCGGATTTTTCGCGCAGTCTAACCCTAGTCCTCTCCCTCCTCGCGCCGCCGGACATGTCCGCCCGGCGGCCGGACACGTCCACCCCGCCAGCCACGTCGCCCGACCAATCTCGCGCCGCCACCTCAGCAACCGCTGCCTCCACGCCCAATTACAGCGCGCCACGTCACCGCCGCCGGCCCCCGCCTCTCTCTCTCCTCCCGGGCGGCCCGCGGGACCCGGTTCGGGCCCGCGCGAGCCCGCGCGCCGCCGCCGCTCGCCGCCCGG
>NC_041389.1:324857697-324877106 GCF_002162155.2 Triticum dicoccoides
TGCTCTCCCGCGCCGGCCCGCGCCTAGCCACCCCTGCGCCGCCGCCTCGCGCGCTCGCCGCCGCCCCGCGCCCGCCTCCACACCGGCGTCCGTCCCGCACCCCACGCCGCCGCACTCCGCCGCGCCGGCGAACCGCTGCCGCGCGCCGCCTCCCCGCCGCCTCACCGAGCCGTCCCGCGCCTCCCCGGCCATCCAGCGCCCCGTTCCCCGCTGGCCGCCGCCTTCTTCCCCGTCTCCAGCGATCCTCGGGATCCGTGCCGCCCGATCCAGATCTGGAAACCCTAGAGGTTGACCCCGTTTTCTGCCCAAGTCCCTAATACTTTTAGCATTGTTCATCGCATCATATCTTTGCACTCGTGGCTCCGTTTTGGGCGTATAGCATATCAAATTGTAGATTCATGCCATGCCTTGCTTTGCTATATTATGTTCCTGTAGCTTGTTGTTTGCTTGCTCTAAACATGTCATCCTGTTGTTGATTTCTGGCATGTTGCTATTTTCACTAAGTCTGTGAACCTGTTATGTTTTGCACTTTTGCCATGCTTGTTTTAACCTGCTATGATGTGTTTTAGCCGTAGCTCAGTGTTCATCTTTTGTCAAGCATCTTGAGTAGATTACTGTCATATGCTTTGTTGGCACGTTTGGGTGCAGTAGCTTAGTTTCTTGTTGCTTGCTAAGTAGCATCATGCTGTTAATGGCAGAATCGGGCCATTCTTGTTTTGCTTGTCATTTGCAAACCGTGCATCCGATTCCGGTGATCTTTATATCGATCTCAACCAAAATCATCTCACCTATCCAGTGGCATACTTGGTTTGCCAAGATTATGCCTGGTTCATCTTTTTCCTTCCGGAGCACGCATATGCATTGCATACCACATCTCGCATATCATGCCATGTTTTGCATCATGTTGCTTGCGCATTGCATCGTGATTGATATTTGTCCCCTTTGCTTGTGTTCTTGCTTTGGGTAGAGCCGGGAGACGAGTACGTGTACGAGGAACCTGTTGAGAACGCTTACGAGGATCAAGTTTTCGACAACTCTGAGAACTTTGCAGGCAAGATGACCATACCCTCGAAATCACTTCTATCTTTGCTTGCTAGATGCTCGCTCTTTTGCTATGCCTATGCTGCGATACCTACCACTTGCTTATCATGCCTCCCATATTGTTAAACCAAGCCTCTAACCCACCTTGTCCTAGCAAACCGTTGTTTGGCTATGTTACCGCTTTGCTCAGCCCCTCTTATAGCATTGTTAGTTGCAGGTGAAGATGAAGTTTGTTCCTTGTTGGAACATGGAGATGTTGTTCCTTGTTGGAACATGTTTACTTGTTGGGATATCACAGTATATCTTATTTAATTAATGCATCTATATACTTGGTAAAGGGTGGAAGGCTCGACCTTATGCCTGGTGTTTTGTTCCACTCTTGCCGCCCTAGTTTCCGTCATATCGGTGTTATGTGCCCGGATTTTGCGTCCCTAACGCGGTCAGGTGATTTATGGGACCCCCTTGGCAGTTCGCTTTGAATAAGACTCTTCCAGCAAGGCCCAACCTTGGATTTACCATTTGCCTACCACCTATCCCTTTCCCTTGGGTTTGATCAGCCCGAGGGTCATCTTTATTTAGCCCCCCCGGGCCAATGCTTGTCTAAGTGTTGGTCCGAACCGAGCTGCCTGCGGGGCCACCGCGGGGAAACTCGAGGCCTGGTTTTACTCGTAGCCTGTCTCATCCGGTGTTGCCCTGAGACCGAGATATGTGCAGCTCCTATCAGGATTGTCGGTGCATCGGGCGGCTTTGCTGGACTTGTTTTATTACTGTCAAAATGTCTTGTAGCCGGGATTCCGAGACTGATCGGGTCTTCCCGGGGAGAAGGAATATCCTTCGTTGATCGCAAGAGCTTATAATGGGCTAAGTTGGGACACCCCTGCAGGGTTTGAACTTTCGAAAGCCGTGCCCGTGGTTATGTGGCAGATGGGAATTTGTTAATGTCCGGTTGTAGAAAACCCAAAGTTGATCTTAATTAAAATACACCAACCGCGTGTGTAACCGTGATGGTCTCTTCTCGGCGGAGTCCGGGAAGTGAACACGGTGTTGGAGTTATGCTTGACGTAGGTTGTTCTAGGATCACTTCTTGATCATAGTTCATCGACCGTGCTTTTGCCTTCTCTTCTCGCTCTCATTTGCGTATGTTAGCCACCATATATGCTAGTCGCTTGCTGCAGCTCCACCTCATACCTTTTACCCTACCTATAAGCTTAAATAGTCTTGATCTCGCGGGTGTGAGATTGCTGAGTCCTCGTGACTCACCAGATACTTCCAAAACCATTTTGCAGGTGCCGATGAGACCGTGCAGGTGACACACCCGAGCTCAAGGAGGAGCTCGATGAAGACCTTGTTCATTGTGTTGTTTCGTTTCAGTTGATCAGTAGTGGAGCCCAGTTGGGGTCGATCGGGGATCTGTGTAGCATTTGGGGTAGTCTTCTTTTATTTTGGTTCCGTAGTCGGACCTTGATTGTATTTGTATGATGTAATGTTTTACTCATGTATTGTGTGAAGTGGCGATTGTAAGCCAACTATGTATCTCTTTCCCTTATGTATTACATGGGTTGTGTGAAGATTACCTCACTTGCGACATTGCTTTCAATGCGGTTATGCCTCCAAGTCGTTCTTCGACATGTGGGAGATATAGCCGCATCGAGGGCGTTACAAGTTGGTATTAGAGTCTTCCCCGACCTTAGGAGCCCCCACTGATTGATCGTTTTTAGCGGCCGAGTTGTGTCTAGAAAAATGTTTTGAGTCTTAGGATTATATATATCGGAGAGCTTAGGAATTATTTTTACTTCCCAGTCTCCTCATCGCTCTGGTAAGGCATCCTGACGTAGAGTTTTGACTCTTCTCTCCTCAAATTTCACTAAATTTTTTTTAGGATCACGCGGGTATCTTAGAATTGTTCCGATGGTTTTGTGATGACAACATTGTCTTGGTGCCTCCTGTCAGCAGGGGTTTAGTGGAGGTGTCCCGGGGAGTTGAGCTCTGAGGTGTTGTCGTCATAATGTTATGTTGCGGTTCTGGAATACCTGAGTTTAGTACGCCGACGTCGAAAATCTCTTTTGTACAGTTGTTGGTGAGATAACCCTGATAGCCCAATACTGAGGCGAGTGCGGGAGTATTGCCATGACTCGTACAACGGATGCTTTTCGAAGGTTGAGGTAGACGATTTCCGAAGGTTTCTTGGTTATGTGTTGAAGGATGGATACAGCTGGATCTAGGTATTGTTAGTTTGGGTGATATATTTTGTGTCCCCTGTATCCCCAACACCTGATTGCATAACCAGAAAGTTTCGGGAGTTTATAGGTGGGAATTCAAGTAGCTCCTAGATTATCTTTCCAACAGACACATGATACGATGTAGGATCTATCATATGTTTGTTTCCGGCTTATTCTGCAAGACAAATCCTTTGTTTTTGTTTTGTTTTATGGTATTCGAGTTGCTTCGAAGTCAAGTGTTGACTCCATACCTTTCCTAAACAGTGTTCTCATATTTCTATGTGAATACTAATCCCTCTTGATCATTGAGTTTGTCTTTTCAATTCTTTCCAACCGGTGTGCTTCTCTTCAAGTGGATCCGATCATTTCTACATTCACAAGATCACCTCTCAGTTTTTCCCAACGTTGCTTGTTTCATCCGTCCCAAATTGTCTTTGATTTTCCCGCCCTCCCACCCTCTTTCTTCAAGGACTCAGATTTCTCAATTAAGTATCCTTTTTATTGATGGAAGTCTCTATTCTTTTCTTTCAATGTTCTTATCCGGTGATTTCCCATGAAGATTCTAACGGAGCTTCAAGTTCATCAATCTTCGTTCTTTTCTTCTCCGGTGGATTTAATTCAAGATTTCGGTGTTGATCTTATCCCTTTTCCTCTTTTCACAATGCTTTCCAATTCCGGTGCACCAATTAATCATTCACCTCTCGCTTTCCATTTGTTCTAGTGTGCTGAAGATATCTCAGGAGATTTGTGTTTTCATTTCTAATTCGTTCAAGATATCTCGAGATTGTTATCTCATTCAAGCCATTTAATTCAACCGGTGCAATCTCTCTTTTCAAGCAATCGTTCAACGGTGTTCTTTTGAGTAGGCCCTAACCCATAGGTCTTTTCCCAGGATCCTACCTGACTCTTCTAATTCTCCCGGAGTTATTCTCAAATTCATTTAAAAGTTTGACGTAAGAATGATTTACCATCAGTCAAATGTTTTTCCCCAAGAGCTTTCATATTCTTTTCATCATTGGTTCAACCTTTCCAATTCTCATTCCGGAGTGCCTCAACAATTCATGGTGGTGTTTCTCATCGTCATTCTCAACATTTGAAGACCGAAGAAGAGTTTCTCTTTAATCTTGCTCCGTTCTCTTCAAGATTCATGGTCCTAGTTTGTTGCCATCCTCTCATAATTGTTTTCGATTGTGAGAATAATTTTCACCCATCCAGAGCATTTCAGGAGTCTTTTCAGTTTGATTCTCCGGAGCCCATCATCTCAGAATTATTCATTCGAGCTTTCAGCTCTCGTTCTCCAAATCATACCGGTGCATCATTCAAGTATTCTATAATCAGCTCGTGATCTATTCGTTCATTTGTCTCTAAATCCACTCAAGTATCTTCGTTCATTTTCCAATTCTTCCCGGTGAATTGTGCCTTTGCTACTTTTATTCACTATTCTTACGGTGGTTCGTTCAAGAGTTCTCTTCCTTGGTTATCATATCAATTCATTCGTTCTTTCCAAATCCTACCGGCGGATCGTTGAAGAATTTTCTAAGTTTGTGCTATATCTCTCTTGATCCTTTCTACGAGAATAAGTGGTATGTCAAATCCATTGCTTGTCATCAATTTAATTGGTGAAGGATGCGCATAACATAATTCTTGTTCTTGTTTCATCCAAGTGATTAATTCCTCCTTTCGGAGTTTATTCATGATGAATAAATTCTCGGTTTCAATTGTTTCATCTTTTCTTTTCCCGGAGTGCCAAGCTCTCATCATCTCGAAGATCCATCTAAATCATTGCAAGGCTCCACCTTGTGTTGTCAACTTCTCTTTCTTTATATCATCCTTTTATTATCGGAGTTCTTCATGGAGACTCTACATGATGGTTCATCAAGGATTTCTTTCATTCTCAATTTGTTCATCAAGATTTCTCTCGGAGTCAAGATGCGTCAAGCTATACTCTAATATAAACATGGTGCTCAACACATGTTTGTTTTGAGGAGATCAAGCATTCTTCATCTTGCATTCCAAAGTGCAATTCTTTCTACCTTATTTTGAGGTGGTGTTATATCACTCTTGAAACGTCTCTTCGTGGTTCATGATTCACATGTTGTCAAGAATGAGATAAGTAAACCCATCGTTTCTTCATTGGAGTTATCTTGGGTTATATTTCACCTAAAGCCTTCCATTGGTAATGTTGCTATTTGTGGTGCTTATCAATGTTCCAAGTTATCTCTCTATCATCTCGGTGAAGAAGTTTTTCATCTCGTTGGTGCTCTCAATCAAATCAATGTTTTTCATTAGTGGTCGGTTGTCACCTCATCATTTTGAGATGTTTGCCATAAGACCATTACAAGCTTATTCCTCTCGTTGTTGTTTTTCCAACAACTCCGTTCTAACCTTCTTGGAAAGATGCTTTCTAAATTCAATTGTGGTTGAAGTTGTCATTCTCTTCTCCGTTCTTTTCTTCCAATCATCTAGCTTCTATTATTTTCTTCCAGAGGCATTGTGATGTTGCTCTCTTCGGCCCATCATCTTGTTTTGTCAAGATCATGTCCTTTTGCTTGCTTATCGATTTAACTGGAGTGTTGTGTCTATCGTTCCTCTCTTAACCGGAGTCTCATCCAGGTGCTTTCATTTTGCCAAGTTCATGATTCTAATTCCTTCCATTTTCAGTCGGAGCGATTGTAAGCCAACTATGTATCTCTTTCCCTTATGTATTACATGGGTTGTGTGAAGATTACCTCACTTGCAACATTGCTTTCAATGCAGTTATGCCTCCAAGTCATGCTTCGACACGTGGGAGATATAGCCGCATCGAGGGCGTTACATCGGGAGACATCCCCGTGGTAGCATGCAGATCTTTGTGAAGACGTTCAAGATGAGATACACACTATGGAAGATGACGACCCTTGGCGGGATCCCAGCCAAGGAGGACCACAAGGCCCCCGGAAACGCCTTGCCGGGGATGACAGCAGGCTCCCCGGCAAGATCCTTGCCAGGGCCCACAGCAAGGCCCTTGCCGTGAACACCCGCAGGGCCACCATCAGGCCCACGCCGACTAAACCTCCACCGCCGTGCGCATGCAGCTGCCGACCCAACTAGCTGGGCAGGCACGTGCGTGGCGGCATGCAGATCTTCGTGGAGACCCACCACTGCACCACCTCACCTGCCTGCCTACCTACATGGCATCGCAGGCACCACTGGCCAGGGCGTGTGTCGACACAAGAAGGAGCGGCGACGGACGAGACAAGTCTCTCCCCCGTCCCCGATAAAGCAACGACACCTAAGCAAGACGCATTGAATGCACCTTGTCATGTAATGCGAGGGATAACCTCGCGTTACTGTACCCTTTCCACCTCCTGTGTGCCACTCTAGCGACCCCTTTTCCTATAAAAGGAGGCCCAAGGCGACCAGGAGGAGGATTCGGCTTTTTGGAGCTCCTCACGCCCCATAGCTAGCTCAAGAACATAGATATACAATCCACCAAAGCAGGAGTAGGGTTTCACGCATCCTCGCGGCCCGAACCTGGATAAACGAACCATGTGCTATCTGTTTGATCCGCTCTTCTCACGACCCCTCGCCCCGCTAACCGTAGTAGGGATTCTTGTGATCCCATAGGTGTCGTTCCCCACCGACATCTTTGGCGCGCCAGGTGGCGGACGCAGTTGTGAGAATCGGCTCTAGCAGTTAGTCCAGCGCCTCTTCATCATCATGGCGCCCAAGAAGAAGACGACGGTGGCGGTTGGCCAGTAGGAAGCCGGACATCCCGTCCCGACGCGGGCGACCAGCGGACCGGTCGCAGAAAGGACCCGGGGCGCCGCCCGCGAACACCAACACCGTCCCAGCAGACGGAGTTTGGGAGGCGGCCATGTTTGTGCGCCTGGTAACGGGCCGCACACCGCCAAATCCAAAGACGGAGCCAGGCCCTCGGCGGGTGGCGCGAGGCCTTCCAAGATCGCTGCCACCCTGCCCGAAGGCGACGCGAGGGCTTCCGAGACTCCCATGCCGGCGCCAACGGCGCACTCCTCTCAGGCGGCGCGCGACGAACGACGTAATCACGCCGAAGACCCCGGGCGTCGCCGCGGGAAGAGCCCCGAGTGCCACTCCCGGGACGTAGAAGACCTGCCTGCTCGCCGACACGCTGGTGAAGATGGCATGCGACCGTGGGGTCGTGATAGAGCTCCTTCTCACATGGTCACAAGTCGAAGCGCGTCGCGATCCGTGCAGGTTTCGCTGCCACCAACGCCAGCAGAAGCCCTAGCGCGCGCAATTGCTCCTCGACTTTCCTCCCACTACGGGGAAACTTGACGAATTGAGAGCCACTATCCGAAGCCTTGTTGCGGTGGCCAACAAAGACGAACCGGGTCTGGTGGAGCCCCCGGGTCGATGCTCCGGCAGATTTCCACGCACTAGTGGCGGGAAAGCCGGCGGCGCCGCAACCACGGTGCATTCGCCTCCTCCTCGTCCGGTACCACGGACGCCAGCTCGTCGCGACGTTGCGGGCGACGACGTCTCCATAGCGTCGTCTGACCCACGGACCCACTGTGACCAGCGCCAAGTTCTTCGGGAACGAGAACATGAAGACGCTCGAACCACTATCGAGCGCCAGCGTGGAGCGCGTCACCAGTCGGACAGGCGAGCAGGGCCTGCTGTGAACCACCCGGCCCCGGAGAGCCTTGGAGGCCTACCTTACGAGGTAGGCTGTCCGGCTTTTACCCGTGAGTTGCGGCAGTTCCAGTGGCCCACTCACCGCACCTTCAAACCTGACGTTGGCGAAAAGTACAGCGGCAAGACCCACCCGTCTGAGTTCCTCAGCATCTACACCATCGCGATGCAAGCTGCCGGAGCCCGCGACGATAAGGTGCTTGCGAATTACTTTCCATTGGCTCTTAAACCCAACGCCATGTCATGGTTGATGCACTTTGCCGGTGGACTCTATTTCCTCCTGGTCGGATCTGTGCCATTAGTTTGTGGGTGCCTTTACAGGAGGCCACCAAGCCCATGGCCAAGCAAGCGACCTGCACGTCATTCCCCAGAAGGGAGGCGAGAGTCTCCGCAAGTATATACAGAGGTTCAGCCGACTACAATACGATATCCCTGATGTTCACGCTGCCGCTATCATCAGCGCGTTCCATCAGAACGTGAGTAACCGCAAGATGCGCGAAGAGCTGGCAATGAACAAGGTGAAAGATGTGGCAGAACTCTATGTTCTTGCTGACAGATGTGCCCGAGCTGAATAGGGAAGGAAGTACCCCGACGAAGATGCCGGCGTGGAAACCGACTCCTCAGATGAGGATACTGCCACCCCGGCAAAGAAAGGCCGATGCCGTCGAGGGATCTGATGACACCGGCTCCACCAAGAAAACCAAGGCAGATGACCCCGGCAAGGAAATTGCCGGATGTGTCGCCTGCCGGGCCTTGGCGGCTGCCGAGAAGCCAGGAAACTCCGACAAGCGATACTGCAGGATCCATCGCACCAAAGGCCATGATCTCCAGAACTGCCAAACAGGTTGAGCTCCTTGCTGAGAAGCAGAGGGCTGAATATGAGAGGCGGGACAAGGAGAAAGGCCAGGACGGTGCTGAGGGGTCCGGCAAGAAGCGTGACGGCCAGGCGGGCCGTCGCGGCAAAGTTAAACAGCAGGAGAGGCCCGCCCGGGGCCATGACAAAAAGCCAGAAGACGACGATCACGAAGAGGACGATGAGTCTGGCAACTAAGAGTTTCAGAAAGCTGCGGAGGCCATGTGCGTCGATGGCGGCGCCTCGCTGCATTCTTCTCACCGCCAGCTTAAACAATGGGCGCGCGAGATTACAGCGGCGGAGCCGTCGTTGGGTGCCCAAAGGCCGCTGAAGTGGTCCAGCACACCTATCATTTTTGACACTGAGGATCACCCTGATCGCACTACTTCGGTCGGGTGCTTGCCGTTGTTGGTTTCACCAACAATACGCAACCTCAAGGTGACAAAGATGCTAGTCGATGGCGGGTCCGGTCTGAACTTAATCTCACCTACCGTGATCGAGAAGCTGCAGATTCCTGATGGAGACCTCGAAGAAACGGGCACATTTCAGGGGGTCAACCCGGGAAGAAGTCAGCCCAAGGGAAAGGTCACGCTGCCCGTGACTTTTGGGAGTGATCTAAACTATAGGACAGAAAGCATCGTGTTTGATGTTGCCAACATCCCCTTGCCCTACAACGGGATCCTTGGTCGCCTAGCGCTGGCCAAGTTCATGGTGGCGTCACACTACGCCTACAACACCCTGAAGATGCCAGGACCTGTGGCGATCATCGCCATCCCCTCCAATAAGAAAGATGCGCTGATTTGCGTTGACCAACTATACCAGCAAGCAGTTGCAGCAGCTGCCGCCACTAGGGCACTTGCTCCTGCCGCTGGGACCCCGGGAGGGAAGAAGAAGAAGAAGACCGGTGAGACCTCGGACACCCACTCCGGCAAGCGCACCTCTTCGGAGTGTAGCGCTCCCGTCGAGGACGTGCTAGAGAGCTCCACTGGCGGAAACAAGAAGTCCAGGGCCATACCGCCGGGAACCAAGAATGTTTCTGTCAATGAGGACGGCACGAGAGGAGCTTTTACCATAAACTCCACCCTTGTCGACAAATAGGAAGACATGCTCGTCACCTTCCTGCGGGCGAATGTCGATGTGTTTGCATGGCAAGCTTCCAACATCCCCGGCGTTCCCAGGGAGGTGATTGAGCACCACCTTGCTGTCTGTCCTCATGCGCGGCCCGTCAAGCAGAAGGTCAGGAAGCAAGCTTTGGAACGACAAGAGTTCATCACAGAGGAGATCCGGAAGCTGGAAGCAGCGGGTTTGGTAAGAGGAGTGCTCCATCCAACGTGGGTGGCCAATCCGTGGTAGTGCGCAAGGCAAATGGGAGGTGGAGGCTGTGTATTGATTACACAGATATCAATAAGGCTTGTCCCAAAGATCCCTTCCCGTTGCCGCGCATCGACCAGATTGTTGACTCCACAGCTGGGTGTGATCTGTTGTCATTCCTCGGTGCCTACTCCGGCTACCACCAGATCTTCATGACAAGAGAAGACGAAGAGAAAACGGCATTCATCACCCCATGTGGTACGTATTGTTTCATGTGGATGCCTTTCGGGTTGAAGAGTGCTGGTTCAACGTTTGCAAGGGCGGTTCAGATTGGTTTTGAACCCCAGCTCCATAGAAATATGGAAGCTTATATGGATGATATAGTGGTCAAAACGAAGGACAGGGCAACCCTCATACTGGATTTACAAGAAACATTTGCAAACCTGCGCAAGATCAATCTCAAGCTGAACCCTGAGAAGTGCGTCTTCGGCATCCCGTCCGGCAAGCTTCTCGGGTTATTTGTGTCACAGCGTGGGATAGAGGCCAATCCGGACAAGATCAAAGCTATAGAGCAGATTGAAGCACCCAAGCGAGTCAAGGATGTGCGTCGGCTTGCTGGTTGCATCGCCGCCATCGGTAGGTTCCTTTCCAAGTCTGCCGAGCACGCCCTTCCCTTCTTCAAGATCTTGAAAAAGGCGGGCCCGGTGGAAGATTTAAAGAGGTACCTCTCCTCCGCGCCGATACTAGTTGCGCCTAGGCCACAGGAACCGTTGCTGCTATACTTGGTGGCAACGAACCAGGTGGTCAGCGCCGCACTAGTGGCGCAGAGAGAGATTGATGACGAGGTAGTAGCAGCGACGGAGCCCGATGCCACCGATGCGGAGACGGCACAGCCAGTTGGAGTGCCGCCAAAGAAGAAAATGATGCAGCACCCAGTCTACTTTGTTAGTTCCCTCCCGCAGGGGGCTAGATCAAGGTACTCCGGTGTGCAGAAACTGCTCTTCGGCCTCCTTATGGCCTCAAGGAAGCTGCGTCACTACTTCCAGGTGCACGAAATCACTGTCGTCACTCGCCTCCCTCTACAACGGATATTTCACAATCCAGACGCAACGGTAAGAATCGTAGAATGGGCACTGGAACTGTCCAACTTTGGCCTCAAGTTTCAGAGTACCTCGACGATTCAAAGCCGAGTCCTGGCGGAGTTCATTGCAGAATGGACCGCGACGCCCGACGAAGAAATCCAAGAGACTGTTCTCCCCGACAAGGAGGCAAGTTGCGACTGGATCATGTACTTTGATGGGGCTTTCTCCTTACAGGGTGCCGGGGCGGGCGTACTGCTCGTCGCGCCCACCGGAGAGCACCTCAAGTACATGATCCAGATGCACTTCCCCGGGGAGGCGTCAACAAACAACACGGCTGAGTATGAAGGGCTGCTTGCCGGTCTCAGGATCGTGGCGGACCTCGGAATCAAGAAACTCATCGTCAGGGGCGACTCGCAGCTTGTCGTCAAGCAAGTCAACAAAGATTACCAGAGCCCGTTGATGAAGGCCTACATCGATGAAGTGAGAAAGCTGGAAGAGCGTTTTGACGGTATACAGGCAGAATACGTTCCCTGATCGGAGAACGATATTGCCGATTACCTGTCAAAACGCGCTGCGCTCAAGGTACCTGTGGAACCAGGTACCTTTGTGCTTCAGCTAACTTAGCCCTCCGTTGATCCATCAACAGAGCAAAACAAGAGGAGGAAATCAGGGCCCGACAAGTACTTTCCCGCCGAGCTCCCCGGAGCCGCCGGCAAGAACGCTGCCGGGAACACAGAACCCGCTGTGGGACGGTTAGCTCCGGCGGAGCATCAAGCTCTTGCCGTCGAGATAGCCACTCCTATAGCGGAGGAAATGCCTTTAGTCCTCGCCGTCGAGCCCCAGGCTCCAGCGTGGGCACAACATACCATCCGATTCCTCCAAACAGGGGAACTTCCTGAGGAGCAGGAAGAAGCGGAAAAGGTAGCCCGTCGCTCTACTATGTACCAGTTCGTCGATGACGTCTTGTACAGGAAGAGGCCGAACGGCGTGAAATTGAAGTGCATCCCCTGGGAGGAAGGACTGGGGCTGTTGGCGGAGATACACGGGGGCATATGTGGATCCCACATAGGGTCAAGAGCCCTTGCCGGCAAGGCATTTCGGCGAGGCTTCTTCTGGCCCACCGCCCTCCAGGATGCGACGACACTAGTCACCAGGTGTGAAGCGTGGCAGTTCCATTCAAAGAAACTTCATCAGCCAGCTCAAATTCAGCCCGTGGTTACAATTGGCCCGTTTGTGGTCCGTTAATTCGTTGGGCCGTTTTCATAGCGTCATCAAATACGGCTGATGCAACAGCAAAGGAGTATGGATCATAGCTACGAAATCTGACCTGAGAATAGTTGCTCTTCTGCTTTAAACGTGGAGTTTGGGTTAGCTGTGGTGGTCTTCGTGCTTTGGGCACTACAGTAGCTTTACAAACTGCTCGTGTGGGGGTACTCTGTGGTGGACATGGTGCTTTGTCAAGTATAAGTGGGTTACTATCCGCTGGGGTTGCGGTTAGATGGGTTGTAGCTGGTTCTCTGCCAAACGGTGTAAGTGTGCAATCTGGAAGAGTCTTGATTATGTGTGGTGGGGCTAGTTTGTGGGCCAGTACAACCATGGTTCTATCTGCATCAACGGGTAGCACTGTCTTTTGTGAAGAACGGGTTTTTGCTCCCTTAGATACTGCCATCACCCCCTCCAATTCAAATGGCTGATAAACAAGAAAAGAAATTGAACGTACAGACATTGTATGATAGACAAATGTGGTAATTCACATGTATGTTGTCTAACCAAACAGGACAACATGACACAATTTCACATATATGATGCCTAACTAAACAGGATAGCATGACACAGTTTCAGATATATGATGGATAACTTAACAGGATATAATGGCATAATTCAACATATGATGAGTACCTAAATAGGATGACATGACAAAACTATATGATGTCTTTCTAAAATAGGTTGGGATGAAATAATTCACATACATGTTGTCTAAGTATACAGGATGGCATGATATAATTGACATAATTGATTCATATACTCCCTCCTTTCCAGTTTATAAGGCTCAATTCAAAAATCTCACCAACCAAGGTAGATGGTGAGTGGTGGAATACTTTTTGTAGTTTGCAAAAGCACCCAATTAATGCTCTTGTTTTCCTCAAAAAATTATGTTTACCAATGCATTAATTGCAATGCATGCATGCATAAAGTACATGCATTGGTCAATTTTCTCTTAATACTTGCATGCAATGATTTAATGCACCTTGGAATCTGAACATGTGATGGGGAACAATCAAATTGAGCCTTATAAAATGGGAAAACTAAAATTTTGAGATAAGCCTTATAAACCGGAAAGGAGGGAGTACTAAGCAACTGGCACTCGCATGTATGATCTCTAAACTAAGCAGACAGAATTCAATAGTGTGCATATGATGTCTAAACTAAGCAATGCAAGACACCATATGCATCATATGAGAAATATAAATATTGCAACTTAGAGCATACACCTCAGGTGGGATATAGGACAGGTCATCTGTCTCTGAATCCTCCTTTGAGGAGCTCCCTGTAACCATCGAGATATATGCTTCAACAGCTACCATTGCCTGCTCTGAAGACCTTGTTTTCACTCCAGATTTTTCCATAACCGGCTCAAATGGCTGATACACATGAAGAGTAGTTCAATATACACATATTGTCGACAAATGGAATCTTTAATGAAAAAAAAGATGGCATGAGATAATTCACATATATGATGCCTGGCTCCATGGCGGTGCAAAATTCACATATATGATAACTGGCTGAAAAACATGGCATTGCATAATTCACATATCTGATATAGGAAGCAAACAGGAGGCATTCACACAAAGCATGTCTAATCTAAGCAGATGGCATGGCAATGCAAGATATGCAAGATATGAGCAATATAACCCAGCCAAGTTAGAGCATGCACCTCGGGGAGAGGGGAATACGACTAGTCATCTCTCTCTGAATCCTCCTCTGAGGAGCTATCTGTAACCAGCAAGAAATCTGCATCGACAGGTAGCACTGACTGCTCAGAAGACCTTGTTTTCAGTCCAGATTTTCCAATGACCGACTCAAATGGCTGATGCACAGGAAGAGTAGATGAATGTATAAACATTGTTGACAAATGGAATACATTATGGAAAAAAATATGGCATGATACAATTCACATATACGATGACTGGCTAAACAGGATGGCATTGCATGATTCACGTATATGATGCCTGGCTAAAGAAGATGGCATTGCATAATTCCCATATACTCCCTCCGTTCCTAAATAATTGTCTTTTTAGAGATTTCAAATGGACTACCACATACGGATGTATAAAGACATATTTTAGAGTGTAGATTCACTCATTTTGTTCCGTATGTAGTCACTTGTTGAAATCTCTAAAAAGACAAATATTTAGGAATGGTGGGAGTCTGATATAGAAACCAAACATGTGGCATTCACAAAAAGCAAATCTAAACTAAGCTGATGACATATAAGATGTATAATGTAAGCAATGCAAGGCGCCATATGCATGATATGACCAACATCAGCATGCCAGGTTAGAGCAAACACCTCAGGTGGTAAACAGGCGTGGTCGGCTCCTTCTGAATCTCCATCTGAACAGTTATCTTCCTCTGGAATACAATCTGGAAATGCAGGAGGGTGGGGGGCACTTCGCCCACCATGGAGCGGCGTCTGCATGACATTATATTCACACACAACGGTCTTCTCTTTTTCTCTACATGTTCAGTATGATTGTGTACAATATCTGACATGCATAATAAAAAATAGTTAGATTTTGTAAGGCCTAAGGGGTGCATGCAAAAATCAAGACTAATGGTAGCAAACGAGTGGATGGATCCAGAACTAATGATACCAGGTAGATTATAGCTTCAGTTTAAAAAGATAGACAATGGATCATCTATTGTTTATTGCCCACCCAACATGAACCACATAGAAGACCCCAGATGAACCAGATAGTAGACAGATACTATTCATTGCTGGCTCGATATGAGACCCATGGGCAATTCAAAACTCAAGATTGAACGATAAAGTAGCAGGTAATAATAACCGATGTATAACGTAGGCAAACACGAAAGACTGCGACCTCTCTTTCGGAACTGTGTAGTCCTCAGGTTCATCTGCTCAGTTGGTGATGGTAATCCGGTTGGCGTGGCTGCCGGCAACAGGGAAGATGATCTGAGGCGGCGAAAGGAAGTCTGCAGGGGGGATCTATGCTGCAGTGAACGCTTCTGTCGATGGTGCACCTCAGGTGGGGTGGTTGACGGCACGGCAGGAGCAGGACATAACACACAGAGTTTTCCTTGACGCCTATCTGAAAATGAAGTAAATCTGTAAGGGCTCCTTAGAATTGGAGGATTCTATAAACGCAGGGACAGGAAAAACACAGGAATAGGATAGGAATGCACGTGCAAAACAGAGCATTTGGAAACATAGGATTTCAGTCAACCTGTGTGTTTGGCTCACATGAATTGGAAGAACAGAGGAATGGAGAAACAAAGTGATGCAACGAGTGTACAACCTCTTTGGCATAGCCTTGTGGACCTCAGCATCATTGGGTTGGACGTGGAGGATGGTGATTGAGGGAGCCCTGGATTAGGGGGTGTCCAGATAGCCGGACTATACCTTCGGCCGGACTCCTAGACTATGAAGATATAAGATTGAAGACTTCATCCCGTGTCCGGAAGGGACTTTCCTTGGCGTGGCAAGCAAGCTTGGCGATACGGATATGTAGATCTCCTACCATTGTAACCGACTCTGTGTAACCCTTGCCCCCTCCGGTGTCTATATAAACCGGAGGGTTTTAGTCTGTAGGAGAGAACAACAATCATACCATAGGCTAGCTTCTAGGGTTTAGCCTCCTTGATCTCGTGGTAGATCTACTCTTGTACTACCCATATCATCAATATTAATCAAGCAGGAGTAGGGTTTTACCTCCATCGAGAGGGCCCGAACCTGGATAAAAACATCGTGTCCCTTGTCTCCTGTTACCATCCACCTAGACGCACAGTTTGGGACCCCCTACCCGAGATCCGCCGGTTTTGACACCGACATTGGTGCTTTCATTGAGAGTTCCTCTGTGTCGTCACTTTTAGGCCCGATGGATCCTCCGATCATCAACAGCGATGTGGTCCAGGGTGAGACTTTTCTCCCCGGACAGATCTTCGTATTCGGCAGCTTCGCACTGCGGGCCAATTTGCTTGGCCATCTAGAGCAGACTGAAAGCTACGCCCCTGGCCATCAGGTAAGATTTGGAAGTCTGAACTACACGGCTGACATCCGCTGAGACTTGATCTTCGACGGATTCGAGCAACAGCCGAGCGTGCCGCACTGTCACGATAGGCATGATCTAGCTCTGCTGCCGAACAGTGCCCTCGAGGCCGCACCCACATTAGCTCCGACCCTTAGTTCGGAGCCAACAGCGCCGATCAAGGACGGGTGGTTGGACACCGCCTCGGGGGTTGCAGTCTCTACGGCGGTCGAGCCGAACACCAGCCCTATCCACTGCGAAGCCCGTGACTCCAAGGAGCCGGACTCCTCTTCGGACTCCGAGCCCTCCACTCCCCTACCAATCGAATCCGATTGGGCGCCGATCATGGAATTCACCACCACAGATATCTTTCAGCACTCGCCCTTCGGCGACATTCTGAATTCACTCAGGTCTCTCTCTTTGTCAGGGGAGTCCTTGACGGACTATGACCGGCAGGATTGGGATCGGACGACGAAGATATTCGATGCCCACCCACCACCCACTTCGTAGCCACTGTCGATAATTTAAACGACATGCTCGACTTCGACTCTGAAGACATCGACGGTATGGACGACGATGTAGGAGATAAACATGAACCAACACATATAGGGCACTGGAAAGCCACCTCATCTCATGATGTATACATGGTGGACACACCTAAAGGAAGTGACAACGAGGAACATAGGGATGCAACGAGGGATCATTCACTCGAAAAGCAATCAAAGCGGCGACATAAGCGCCGCTCCAAGGCCCGCCTCGACAAAGACATTAGCCATACAGACCCAACCACAGAGCAGGACGAGCCAGCGGACAATGAACATGCCTCCGGGCAACCGTCCGAACATGGCAACTTGGATAAACAAACCGAACAACCCGCCCCCGGCGAAAACAATAGTCCGGAAGACCTTACGCCCGATAAGCTCATAGAGCAGAGGAACCTCCACAAAAGGCTCGTCGCCACTGCGCGTAGCCTGAAAAAGCAGAAGCGGAAGCTCAAAACTGCGGAAGATGCACTCAGAATCAGATGGAGCAAAGTACTTAAGACCGCAGACAAATACGGTGGTAGCCGCCGCACAAAAAGCTATCCGAAGCGAAAGCTACTGCCTGAATTTGACGAGGAGGCCTTAGAGCCCCGACAATCAAAAAATAAGAAAGCCACCCGGTCGGATAGACGGCCCCATGGCTAGCATAGAACAGCAAGCGGCGCCGCACACAAACCGGCACGCGATCCACTCAAGGATTCGCATCAAAAAGATGGCCCTGCCAGATCTCTCTACGGGCCAAGAAAGCAAGCTCTAGTAAGCAATGCAACACCACAAATATCCGAACATCACGGCACACCCAAATACAGGGGTGCCGCACACCCCCTATGTTTCACTGATGAGGTGCTGGACCATGAATTTCCAACGGGATTCAAGCCCGTAAACATAGAAGCGTACGACGAAACGATAGACCCTGGGGTCCGGATTGAGGATTATATCCTCCAGATACACATGGCCAGAGGAGATGACCTCCACGCCATAAATACTTACCCCTTAAGCTCAAGGGGCCAGCCCGGCATTGGCTTAAGAGCCTCCCAGAAAACACCATTGGAAGCTGGGAAGAGCTCGGGGATGCTTTTCGGGCAAATTTTCAAGGGACCTATGTCCGCCCTCCGGATGCAGACGATCTAAGTCATATAACTCAACAGCCCGTTGAATCAGCCCGGAAATTCTGGAATAGATTTCTTACTAAAAAGAATCAGATAGTCGACTGTCCGGACGCCGAAGCCCTAGCAGCTTTCAAACATAGCGTTCGAGACGAATGACTCGCCAGACACCTCGGCCAAGGAAAGCCAAGAACAATGGCCGGATTAACAATCCTCATGACCCACTTTTGCGCGGGAGAGGACAGCTGGTTGGCAAGATGCAATACCAGCGACCCAAATACATTCGAAGTCAGGGATGGAAATGGGAAACCGCGACGCAGCAAGGACCAGCGCCGGAATAAGGGAAGCAACCCAAAGAGCATGGCAGTCAAAGCCAGATTCAAAAGCTCGTGGCAGAACCGCAAAATCCGCCCCTTAAGGATAACAGGGACGAGCTATCCAATTTAAACAAAATCTTGGACAAGATATGTCAAATACACAGTACTCCCGGGAAGCCTGCAAACCACACCCACAGGGATTGTTGGGTCTTCAAGCAATCCGGCAAACTCAACGCCGAACACAAGAGGCTCGACACACCAAGTGAGGACGATGAAGAACTCCAAAAGTAGAGCACCAGGAAACAAAAGAATTTCCCACAAGAAGTCAAAATAGTAAACTTGCTTCACGTGACGAAAAGAGTGGCGCCCATAGAGATACGCGCCACACGGCCTATCCCAAAGGAGTCTCGCTGCTGGTTGTTAAAACCGATCACCTTTGACCATCAGGATTACTCTAGAAGTATCCGGAAATCAGGCTGGACTTCCTTGATATTAGATCCAATAATCGACGGACTCCACTTTAAACATGTCCTGACACTACTGGAATCAGCTAGTTTGCCATCTGCCAGCTCTTTGCCGTCAGCTAGCGGACGACAAAGAAGCTCTTTGCCATCAGCTACCTGAAAGCGGACGGCAAAGAACAGGCTGATGGCAAAGAAAGCCTTTGCCATCAGCCTGTTCTTTGCCGTCCGCTAGCTGACGGCAAAGAAACTTTTCCGTCCGCTAGCAGACGGCAAAGTGGGAGGGGGCCCCACTGAGGAGCTGGTTAAAAAATACTTAACGATCCCCCTCTTTGCCGTCCGCTAGCGGACGGCAAAGCGCACAATAGCGGACGGCAAAGGTTAACGGAACGTATCTAACGGCCGGCGCGCCCCACCCCCTCTATCTCTCTGTTTCCCTCCGACACACGCGCGCCGCCGCCCCCACCACTCGCCGCCGCCCTGTCGCACCACCGCCCCGCCGCCCCACCGTCCCCCCGCCCCGTCGCCCCACCGCCCCGGCCCCTCGCCCCGTC